>NC_061111.1:13015795-13017398 GCF_002878395.1 Capsicum annuum
CGATTATTTCCTTGAAAAAATCCGTCTTGCTGTTGGTTTTATTCAAGGAAATAATCGAAGAAAAAGAATTAGAGAATTTAAAGTTAAATGTCAAGAAAATGAACTTGCACCGATATTGATGCCTAAGGAAGTTGATATTAGATGAAATTCTACATATGATTTTTTTAAAACTTGTTATAAATATAGAGTTCCTATTACATTAGCTTTTAACCAATATTGTGGTTCATTTGTTGATTTTGCTGATTGCATGCTACATGATTCTGATTGGGTTGTAATTAATGATCTTGTTAAGTTTTTAGAAAAAAATTATATAGCTACGGTTGAATTTTTCGATGCTTATTATCCTACTGTTTGTAATATTTTGGCATATATAACCGATTTTTCTAGTTTACTCAAAGAATATAAAAATAAAGAAGGTTATAAAGAAGCTGTTGGTGCTATGTTTATTAATTTTTTTTTAAACAAATTCCCGATTCCCCCTATTTACTTGATTGGTGCTATGCTAAATCCATGCATGAAATATAATACTATGTGCCACTTTGGTACTCTTATTTATGCTAACTTACAAATAAATACTAACAATGATTCTGAACAAGTACGACCTGATTTGTGGATGGCTCTGGGTGATGTGAATGAATACATAGAAAAATTATATAATCACTATGCTAATTTAGTTGATTTAGCAGTACCTACAAATATCACCCAACTGGCTCCTCATCCCACCGAGGAGCCATTATCTTCTAAAAGGCAGACACATAGTGGTTTTTCTAATTCCTTTTATGATTTACCTTATTGGAACAGTGTTGATGAGAGAGCCTACACATCAACTTATCGGGAAGAGCTTAAATATTATCTTCGGTCGCCGCCAGAGGATCGCAGACGACGGATCAACACGTTGTATTGGTAGAGGAGTAATGAAACACAATATCCTGTGCTTCCAAGATTAGCTAGAGATATCTTGAATATTTCAATGTCAACCGTTGCATCAGAGAGCGCTTTTAGTCAGGGACGACAACAACTTAGAGACAACCGACACTCATTGGGAAGCAATACAATGAATGTTCTAGTTTGCCTCAAAGATTGAATTAGAGCGGAAAGAAGAAATCAAGGAATGGAATCGGAGCCGAACGACGAGCACAAACTTGAAGAAATTATGTCTTCACGGGAGAACTCAGCAGAATCAAGTCTAATGCATGGTTTTGCCCCCATTGACTTTGACTATCCTATGCAAGTTTCCGTTAATATTAACATGAATGAGTTGGAAAAAATGATGCATAATTTGTAGATTTTTCATTCATGTAAATTATAAATTTTGGATCATTTCGCAATCAATAAAATTCAACATTCATTCACTCCTTATTCCTTACTTTGTATTTTTTTTCATTTAATGATTTAAATTGAATTTCTAGTTTAAATTATAAAACTTACTTTTAATATATTATTAATTTACTGTCAAGTATTATTAATTTATTATATTAAGTAGCATATGTTTTGTATATTTCTGTATATATCTTCTATAGATGTGTATATTTAATATATACATGTGTATATATTTTATAAATTGTATATATATTGTAGTGTGTGTGTGTGTGTGTGTGTGTGT
>NC_061111.1:13020398-13043102 GCF_002878395.1 Capsicum annuum
ATATTGTAGTATATGTTTTATTTAAAGTAGTACATATATATTGAATGTGCGTATATATGTGTATATATCTTCTATAGACGTGTATATTTAACGTATACAGGTGTATATGTTTTATAAATTAGTATATAACCATATATATATATTAATGTATTTATATTGTAGCATATTTTATTTAAAGTAGTACATATATATTGAATGGTGCGTATATATGTGTAAATTTCTTCTATAGACGTGTATATTTAACGTATACATGTGTATATGTTTTATAAATTAGTATATAAATATATATATATATATATATATATATATATATTATAATTTATATATATTGTAGTATATATTTTATTTAAAGTAGTACATATATATTGAATGGTGCACATATATGTGTATATATCTTCTATAGATGTGTATATTTAACATATACATGTGTATATGTTTTATAAATTAGTATATAACCATATATATATATATATATTGTAGTATATTTTAATTAAATTAGTACATATATATTGAATGGTGCGTATATATATTTATATATCTTCTATAGACGTGTATATTTAATGTATACATGTGTATATGTTTTATAAATTAGTATATAACTATATATATATATATATATATATATATTGTAATGTATATATATTGTAGTATATTTTATTTAAAGTAGTACATATATATTGAACGGTGCGTATATATGTGTATATATCTTCTATAGACATGTATAATTAACGTTTACATGTTTATATGTTTTATAAATTAGTATATAACTATATATATATATATATTGTAATATAAATATTGTAGTATATGTTTTATTTAAAGTAGTACATATATATTGAATGGTGCGTATACATATGTATATATCTTCTATAGACGTGTATATTTAACGTATACATGTATATATGTTTTATAAATTAGTAATTAGTATATAACTATATATATAATTATATCTATTGTAGTATATGTTTTATTTAAAGCAATACGTATAGTCGTATATATTGAATGTTACGTACATATGTGTAATTGTGTATATTTGCATATATTTTTTAAATTCTAATGTAGTATATACTATATATATAGTGTATATATATTGTTTAACGTATTTAAAATGTATATAGGTGGGTATATATAGTGTATATTGAATTTTTTTTATTTTTGATCGGATTGGGTTAAGTGGGCGAAGTTAGGATTATTTTTAAAACTTTTACTGTTGAACCCGGCCTCGGCCCGGCCCACTTAACCACAACCCGAACCCGGCCTGAACCACAACCTAGCTAAATTTAATGGGCAGGTTTCGGGTTGACCTGGCCCGGCCCACTTAACACCTTTAGTTTATATAGTTGAAAAAATTTAATTTTGGATGAAAATTGGAGCTGGGTTTTGATCAGATTTGATGAATTTTGTTTCTTTTTCAGCGAATTTTGGTGTTTTATGAGAGATTTTGGAGCTGATATAATTGAAAAAATTGAATTTGGATGAAAATTGGATCGTTGTCATCATCATCGGCGACTTTAGCAGCGGTGGTGGTTGAGAATAAATGGATGAAGCTGATAGAGTTGTAGATTCGTCGTCGATGGTAGAAAAATTTTAGGGAGACTAACGTGGAGGATGAGGTGAGAGATGGTGTAACACCCTGTACTTTTACCTAGCTTAAATTCGTCCCAAAAATGTCAGAAACTAGCTTCAAAAATAACTACCATTTTATCCATATAGAATTTTCAAGATTTTGACTTTTCATTGTGTAGGAAATGCAATTAGCTTTTCAACGATATAAAATTTACCTAAATTCGATAATCGGGTAAGAAGTTATGGCGATTTTATGTTTCAGTCGTTAAACACCGTCATTTAGGCGAGTAGCGCATTGCGAAGTGTGTTAAAATCCGTTGTTACCCCACGATATTGGTGCGTTGCGCCATATACCCAGTTCACAATTGTCAATTTCCAGTGTATCAACACGATTACACTGCGTCGCGGTGCACTTTCAGTTTGCAACCAAAGTGGCAACGCGATTGTACCACGTTGCGCCACCATGCAATTTCCCACTCATCATTTTCCAGTGACTCGGCGCAATAGCGCCGCGCGCGCCAGGGGTCCAGATCGGGAAAATTTCATGAAAAATTAAAGTTGCGCCCAGGGTTAAATCAATCTTTTTCCATGATTTTATTCCACCCAGATGTGAGATTTAAGCCCTAAAAATGTGTAAAACCCTTCATTATTCACTTTTCCCCAGAATCAAAAGGTAGTTCTCTCTCAAGAAAACAAACCCTAGTTCAAGAATCAAGGTCAATCCTCAAGAATCTCCCCAAGAACCTTGAAGAACTCTTCTTCTAAGGTATGTTAGATGTTCATTAATAGATCCTTACCTTCTATAGAGCCCAAGAATCCCTTTTCAAAATACAAGATTTATGATTTATTATTTTCATGTTTGAATTAGATTGAATTTATGTTCATGATGTTATTTGAGTTTTAATCCATGATTTAGATTACAAGTTCCAAGAATTGATTCTAGTATGTGTTAAATTACATGGTATTTATGATAAACCCTTCAATTTGCAAGTTGATTATTGCAACCATGTTAACCCTAAGTGTTTATGATTTAATGAACCAAGCATGCTTCCCATGTGTTTGATAAATTGTCTATGAGAATGAAATAATGCCATTATAGCATGCTAACATGTATTCCCCATTCATGTATAAGTTAATGCATTACAAGTGTTTGATGGAATGTCTCTATAAATGAATTATGACCAAGTGAACATTATTATGTTATTCAAGATTATGCTTTTCTTTACTTTTCATGCTATCAAGTCCTGGGGGTATTTAATACCCGACAACTTAGTTGTTTATTTAGAGCCCAGTGTTAGTTACAGAATAGTATCAGTCATGTCATGATCAGTAGTACTCTCAGTCCGTTAAAGAACTCAGTAGAATTCTGTTAGTTACAGAACTTAGGAAAATTCAGTAATATCAGTGAATTCAGTCCAGTTCAGTCCAGTATAACATTTCAGTGTCTTTCAGTTGGGAGTAGAATTCAGCATCGAGTGAACCCAAGGATGGGGGCTCACCTGCCAGCAGAGGGTGTGATCCTTAGAAACAATCTTTGCGTTCTAGAACTATGTAGCCAGCGTAGGGTGAGACATCACACCTGCCAGTTGAGGGTTGATGAGATGTTCTACCTGCTAGTACAAGGTACTACCGTTCTCGTTTAGGGAACCTACTAGTAGAGGGTTACTCTTCAGGTTGTCTTTACCCGTGGCACGGTACTAACACCCTTCCAATTAGGGTTACAGAATGAACCCCAGCTCAGTTATCTTATCTTAATTGGGGCATGTCAGTTAGATGATTACCTCCCACAGTTTTTGTTTTGGTCTCAGTTTTCAGAATAGAACTAAGTTCAGTTCTACAGAATCAAGACTGTCAGATACAGTCACTCGGTTAACGGTAATTTAGATTATCAGTGATCCCATATTTTTAGTAAATTCAGTTATCAGTTATCAGATTCAGTTCCAGTATGCACAGTATGCTCGGTAGTTATAAATCCTCCATGTATGCTAATCCATCTCTTTCATGTCGTTCAGTTAGTTATTGTTCATGCATATAAACCCATGCATTCAGTCTTACCTCATTTAGCATACCAGTATATTCCCACGTACTGATCGCATACCCGTTTCTTGCGTTATTATGTTTCATATCATAGGTTCGGAAGCTCAGGTTCCTGACCGCCCTTAGCCAGATTCAGCCAGCAGTAGCAGATTTAGCAGTGAGTCCTCATCTATCGAGGATACACTTTTATTTCAGTACTTCAGCTTAGCAGTATTTTAGTAGATGGAGTTAGTTGGGGGATTATCCCATCAACTCCACTTTTAGATAGATTCAGTTAGAGGCTTTTCAGACTAGATTTTCAGACAGTATTTCAGATTTAGATTTTATATTTTATCAGTATTTAAGATGTTTTGAACCTTAAGGCATTTCAACCCATTATTCCGCAACTAATTTCAGTATTATTGTTCAGTGCTCACAGCAGATAGCATTCATGGGTTAGCTTGTGGTCCTTTGGAATCGTAAGAACCGTGTGACGACTAGGGGGTAGTCTCGGGTCATTACAGACAGTGAGGGACGGGGAGATGGTGGTGGACGGTAGGGGACGGGGGACTGGTGGTAGACGACTGGATGGGGGGACGGGGAGGGTGCTGAAATGGGTTGGGGGAGGATTTTAGATTTTTTTTAATTTTTTAAATATTATAAATAGTTTTTTTATGTAATCACGCGTCCAAAAAATCGCGTGTAATCACGCAATTTCCATCTCAGTACTTTAATGCCACATATGCATAAATGGATTTAAAATGTTATTTTTTAGTGGGTTCAAGGGTCCAGATGACAAACATGTAAGTAGAAGTATCCATATTACTAAACGAACATAGTACAAGGGTCCATCAAGCCATTTTTCCATTCACATTTCATATAACTACACTTAGTCATTTTCAAGTCACTAATTTATATTTCAAGCCACTATCCTTAGCCATTTTCAAGTAACTAATTCACATTTCAAGTCACTACCTTTAACCATTCTCAAGTAACTAGACTTAATCATTTTCTAGTCACTAATTCACATTTCAACTAACTACGCTTAACCATTTTTAAGTAACTACATTTAACCATTTTTAAGTTCTCAATTCACATTTCAAGCCACTACCTTAACCATTTCAAGTCATTAGTTCACTATTTTCAAGTTACTACGCTCAACCAATTTCAAAATACAAGTTTCACCTTCACAAGCGACTACACTTACGCATTTTCAAAACACAAGTTCACATTTTCAAGTCACTAATCAACATTTCAAGTAACTAGACTTAATGATTTTCAAATCACTAATTCATGTTTCATATAACTACATTTAGTCATTTTCATGTCATTAATTTACATTTCAAGCCACTATCCTTAGCTATTTTCAAGTTACTAATTCACTATATAAAAATTTTCAATAATTATATAAAGGCAAAATGGTTTGATGAACCCCTGTACTATGTCGATTTTGTAAGTTGGACACTTCTACTTAAATGTTTGTCATCTGGACCTCTGAACTCACTAAAAAGCAACATTTTAAACACTTTTTGAATAAGTGTAGCACACTCGCCCCACGTCAGCTTCCACGCTATTTTAAATACTATATTAAATTTCACATCATTTTTAAAATGCCACATAAGTAATTAAATATTAAAAAATAAAAAAATTAAATTGAGAATAAAAAAAATTAAAATTAGGTGAATTTTTAATGACTACCATTTTTAATTTGCATCTTCTACATCTCTCTTCTCCATCTTCTCTCTTCTGTTCTAATCTCTCTACTCTCACTTCTCTATCTCCATTTCTCCATTTTTAAATTCATGATCCCATATCAGAATTAGTAGCTAAACGTTGACCAATTTCATTGACGTTACTCCGAACACCATGCTCGGACAAATTCACACTGCCGGATCATCAAAAACCCAATTCGATGGATTAGAGCATACTTTTGATGGGGCTTTGGTCATTTGATCACTTTCAGATGCTTGTTCAATTGAATCACAGTGAAAATTTTGAGAATTACTCCTTAATATCTCATTTTTCACTGATTTTGGTAAATTAGGTTTCAAAAATCCAATTTTTAAATTGGAATCGTTTGGAATTGAATGAATTGGGGCTTTTGCATTGAAAACACTCCTTACCTCTCAAGAAATCGGATTTCATTGAGAATTTTGAGGTTGGCCGGAGTTTTTTTTCATCGCCGGAGTTATGGCTTTTTCGGGATGGAAAACAATGTTACGGGTGTCATTTTTTCCTGGGACTTGAATGGTATGAGCGGAATGATCCCCTCCATCTGTTTCTATTCTTGCAAGTTCACGAATTTGCGTTGGAGATGATGGAATTTCATTTTGCAAAACCTGCGATGTTGTCGAGGCTGCTTCAATATCGCTGCTTTCAATTCCATCAATAAAAATGTGATCTTTTTCTAAAATTTGAATGAAAAGTTGAATTCTTGAAACTTTTTTGATATGAGTATTTGGTTATGAAAGAACTTTGTAGTTGAATTTTGGGGTTTTCATGGATGGATTTTGCTGATATGCAATTGCTAGCTGTTGCTAAATACGCGTTTAATCAAGTGAGAATTCATTAACTGTTGAGCATTTTAATGAAGAAAAATTGGAGCTTGGTTTGCTCCGCAATTTGTTCTTGGGAGTGAATGAAGAAGAGCAGAGAAAATGGACTCACTATAATTTTTTTTTTAAATTTTAAATTAAAAAATATGGAGGGGAAAAAAAGATTTTTTTAATTTTTTTTAATTTTAATATTATTTTAATTTTTTTAAAATTATTTTAATGTAAAATTGATCAAAAATTGACCCCACTGCACCCTAGGCGTGCCTCGTCCTAGTCAGCCTAACGCCACATAAGCCTGATTTATGGTCAAAGGATTTGAAATATTACTTTTTAGTGGGTTTAGGATTCCAAATAATAAATATGTAAGTAAAAGTGTCAAACCAATATAGTACAAGGTTCATCAAACCATTTTACCTTATATAAAATATCCAACTTTTATATAAGTAAATTTAAACTATTCAAATTTATACTGTTTGTCTTAAAATTAGTTTCAATTTATATATAGTAATTATGATCTTTATTGATCGTACTAAACGATCCAAAAAGTTACAAGTTACTTTCTTCATTTAAAAATGAACGATATATTTTGATTTGATATGGAGTTTAAGAAATAAGAAAATTTTTGAATTTTGTAGTCTTAAATTAAAATTGTGTCAATTTTTTAAAATATTTTTTAATCTTATGGCTCTTTAAAATATTACGTGAAAAGTTAAAATTAAAATATTATTAAAAAAATATATATATACTCCATATTTTTTTTTATACGAAGGAAGTAAGGGCTCCTTTTATATTTTAGGAGACTCAAAAGAAACAAAAAAAAAAATTGAAAACAAAGGGATCACGTGTGGCTTGTAAGATTCGGTGTATTCCCAAAAAAGATTGGAACTTTTTGGAGTATGCAGCAGCTCATTCATTCATCTTCACACACACACACACACACACACACACACACACCCACACACTTACACCAGAACCAACCAAAATCCTAATACAATCACTAAGAACCCCCTCACAATCTGGAGACTCGTTGAATATCAAGATGCAATCTTTTTCACCATTTTCCTACCTTTCTTTCCTTTTTATATTAACAACTTTGAGTAAATCCCATTTTTCACTTTTTGTTTTGGTGATTAATAACGTTGAGTGTTGTTTGTGTATTGTTGCTTATGTTTCTTTGTATGTTGATGTTCTTTCAGGTTTTGTGAAAACGCAAGATGGGTTTTGCTCTGCACCATCATCATCAATTCTTGATGCTGATTCCAACTCTCAGCCACTTTACTGGAAAGTTAGTAACCCCACACTTTCCCCTTCTCATCTTCAAGGTCAGTGTGCCTTGTTTGTATTGCTACATATATAGTATTGGCAACTTCTTTCGATTTCTGTTATTATTTGTGTTTCTTGTACTTCCACTGGCGTTTTGTTTTGTTGTAGTATTGTTCTGTTACTATTTGTTTTTTCTTGTACTTCTGATGATCTATCAGAAATAGCCTCTCTAAGCTTTGCATGCACTCTACCCTCCCCAGACCCCATTTTGGGACTACACTGGGTATGTTGTTGTTATTATATATAGAATTGGAAACAAAAGAAAAGTGAATTCATCAAGTTCATTTCTTTTGGTTGTTGAGAATTCATCAAGTTCATGTCTTTTAACCATAGCGCTTCTTGAAATATTGTTCTTTCATACTAGTAGACATAGTGTTTCTCTGGGAGTCTCATGTTATTCTATTTCTGTTACTATTTAATGTTTCATGCACTTCGATTATCCTATTATTTCGTTGTAGTGATGGTTCCTTTTTAGCTTGCTTTATCATGCTTTCTTTAGCATTTTGTCTTGACTTTTTCACTCACGTTGTTTTTTCAAATCAAACTGCTTTGTAATGCTTTCTCTTGAGCTGAGGGTTTGTCCGAAACAACTTCTCTACCTCCCAAGGTTGGGTTAAGGCGTATACACTACCCTCCCCAGACTCTACTTGTGGGACTACATTGGGTATGTTGTTGTTGTTGCTTGATATATTGGATAAGTGCTTATTTCTTATATACACTGAATAATATCTAGTCATGTAAAAGCTGATTACATGTAACTTATATTAGAGTAATGTGAAGCTTATTTATGAAGTTCATGTCTTGTAACCATAGCATTTCTTGAAATACTGGATATGTGTTATATACGATGAACAATATCAAGTTACTTACTGCCCCCCGGGCATTGGTTTAGTGGTAAGAACAATTCTTATACGCTCTACAGTATCAAGTTACTTACTTCCCCAAGGCGTTGTTCTAGTGATAAGAATGCAACTTGTGATGTGTAGGTTAGGCGCACTTCATGGGTTCAAACCCCGCTGCACAAAAAACATGTTATTTAAATGGAGAAGCGTAGACGAGCGAGCTAATTGTGCACTGATTTTCGAATCATTTGCCACTGGTCCTAGGAATTATCAATTATTATTATTATTCTTTTTTAAAAAAGAACAATATCAAGTTACTTCAAATTAGATTACAGGTAAATTAAATTAGACCATTGTGAAGGTTTTTATATTGCCAATGACATAACTTCTTGAGAAATTGTCAACGTATATAATTTATTTGCTAATGGTGTGCCAAAGAGGTTGTTGGATGCTATTTAATCTGCTTTTGATTGTGACCATGCTGTTCTATTCTCTTAGCAACCACAAAAATATCGGGTGTCTTTTTGTTTGGGATATTGTTGCGTCCAAGCGCACACGCAAGTGTACGTGGTCTCACCAAGTAGTAAAGTGGCCTTCAAGAAAGCCGAATATCGATCCTACAGGGACTTGTGTTAAACAACTATCCAATTCTAGTTTAACGATTGAGAAAAAGTAAACAAGAAGGTTTTAGAATTGTAAACTAAAAAGAAACTAAACTAATGCGGAAAAGTAATGACTTAGGACAATCAATGGGTAAGAGCCTAGGGTTAAGGCTTACAAACAATCATACTACGTTATTGAACTTTATTCGTTAGATTGCTTATCTTGGTTGTTGATTCGTAGGGTTAATCACATGATATTGGTCTCCCGACCTCTAATCGTTTACCTAACTTGGACATTACAACTACATCATTGAGCGGGGATGTAATAATCCAATTAAGTGTATTAAGCTATCATCCTACGTGTGAATCAAGTAAGGCTTCTAAGTACATCCCTGTCCTAGATGCTAATTTAAATTCCTTATTTCTTAAAAGAATAAGAACCATACTTTGTTCATCCCCATGTTCTATCTCCCTATTCCCTCTCCCGAGTTCACAAGGTCGACAATTGATATATTTTCCTGGTGATCAATCCATCAAATAGTTAAATCAAAGATGAACACACAACCAATAATGATAAGCAAAATTAAACGAACTTAATTCAAAACGAAAGTATTCATGACCTTGGCCTTAATCCCGGAAAGGGAGTTTAGCCTTTAACGAAAATATTCATCATCCAATTTCTTGGATTGATGATACAAACCATGAAAGAAACTAAAGTTAAGATAATAAAATCCTAAAGAACGTGTAAAGCAGCCTCCAATTGTCCAATAACGTCCAAATGTGTGTAAAAACGTGACACAACATGTGTATATATAGTTAGCCAAGCCTTAGCCTTGTAGGAGTTGGATTTGAAGTTGAAATTGAGCCCAGGAGTAGAGTAGGAGTAGAGTGGGCGCCGCGGGCACCGTTGCACCACTCTGAAGGGGGCTCCGAGGGCTCCATTGCCGAAATAGAGCCCGCGTCGCGGGTAAATCGTAGGGATACACTGTTTTGGGTGCCTTCTGAATCTTTTGGTGTGTCGCACGGGCCTAGAGGCCTTTCCACGCTCCCTCACTCACCCAAGACATTTCAGGTGTCCAAATCTGCGTCAAGTTGCGTATTGTGCTTCCGTTTACATTCCAAGCCTTTTTGAGTTGTTTCCACTTGATTTGAAGCTTGTATATCCTTCATATATCATCATAATCCATTCACCAAGCATCCTATAGCATTAAACACAACAATTTAGGGCTCAAAACAACACAACATCCAAGACGGTGAACTAGAAACATGAGCTAAGCATAGACTTCATTCACTTTGATCTTAAACTTATTGTTTTGACTCTTGTCTTGATCCAATTGACCCTTAACATTATAACTAAGTTGTTTCACATATAAATACACAATAACCTTAGGAACTCATTAAACACGTTAGAACCCAACACGATGGACTAGACAAACACCTAGCTCAAGCTAGTTACACTAGTTTTCTCGGTTGACTTCTAAATGATCAATTTGAATCAAAACTCGTGTGAAAACACCATTAAACATTGTAAACATATACATGGACACTTATATGCACGTTTATATCATTATTCATACGTTAATAATGAAAATAGTAATTCATTATTCTTAACAATAGGTCTTGGAGACTTTTTAGTTCATCATGCTATTGCTCTTGGTTTACATACAACTACATTGATCTTAGTAAAAGGTGCTTTAGATGCACGTGGTTCCAAGTTAATGCCAGATAAAAAGGATTTCGGTTATAGTTTTCCGTGCAATGTCCCAGGACGAGGTGCACATGAATCATCCTCAAACAAGGCTAAATAGGCTAGAATAGTAATGCTAGAATGCATAAATACACCCAACATCATCAGATGTCTCTTAGAAATTATTTACAGTGGTGCTCTTGCAAATGTTATCGTGACAATGATGATGTAGATGAAATTGAATTTGATCTATTGAATTAGTTATTTATTTATTCTTTGTTTTCTTGCAGACTTGCCGGGTTTTACTCGTAGTGTGTATAAGAGGGATCATGCTTTTATTACTCCTGAAAGTCAAGTGTTTAGCCCTCTACCTGATTGGTATGACCAACCAACCACTTGCACTATCTGGTTGTTAGACTGATAAATTCTAGTTGATTGCTCATCTAGATCAATGTGTCAGGAAAAATACTTTGGGAGCCTATCTAATCACACCAGCAATTGGCTCGCATTTCGTCATGTACTTGGCAAAGATGCAAGGTGTCTTCTTGAGTTCTCCAATGTTGCTGCGACATTTTTCAGAATGATTGATGAACTTTTCATTTTAATCTTCCATTTAAGCTTTCATGTATACAGTATATATGTTATTTAGTGGTTAGATTAAGTCCATAAGAGTCTACAAGGATGGTCTGTGCACTCCTGTCCTCCAGTAGCGGAACTAGGAATCCTAAAGAGGGGATTAAAAACTAATGCAAGATTTCCGCACCTAGGTTTTATAGTTATCATCTAAAGAAAATGTTCAACCTCCTTTACCACTACATTTTAAGCTTTCCTTATGTCAAGGGAGTCAATACTTAATATATATAGCACAAAAGAAATTGTTTACAATACCCCTTTCATTGAACTTAGCTCCGCCGCTGCTATTCTCCTAATTTAAGAGAAGTGACATTTAAAAGAAAAGGGAAAAAAGTATGCAGAGGAAGTGCTATGATGATCAAAACAAGGGCCTCTAAAGTGCGGCCCCTGCCTCTACTTGAATGCTACCAATATATCAGTATCCTTGGTTTGGTGCCAGGAGTATAATAAGTCAATTTGTACCCTCTATTATTTCCTTTTTAAACTAACAAGAGTGCGAAGAATCTATAGGCACATCATGCTACAAACAGTAGTTTCTATCCTGAGCCAATACCAAAAGATGTTAGCAATGCAAATACACATGGTGCATTCTGTAAGCGCTCTATGAATGTTTGGTAGTAATTGTTTCCAATTTTTCCTTCTTGCAGAAAATTCAAAATCAGGACTACCTCCTAGAGATGTTGAAAGGTGGGAAGATATTATTTCTTTTTCAATTTCTTGGCGTAGACTATATCGAAATTGATGCAGCTTTATTCAATTACAGCCTTGTGTGCAATATTTTTCTAATTACTCTATTGTTTCTACAACCACAACGAAACAAAAAGTTTTATTATTTCCACTAGTTTTTCTAACTCCTGCAAAATCAGGTTCATATTTGTGGTCCAGGGAATTGTGGTGCTCACCAACATATCCGGGAATGCCCACAAACTGACAGTACGCCAGCTATACTTTTAGCCTACCATTTCTTTTATAACTGTAAGGAAGTTTGTGAAGCTGCTTCTTTGCTTAACTGCTATAATGCCAAGCAACCATTATTTTTGTGTACAAGGAAAAGATTCTACTTGCCTTTTTTCTATTTGTGGCAGTAGATATTGGTTTGTTGCCCAAAGTTGCTTTAAGATTTTAGGTTGTTACTCAGATTCTTTTGAAACTTTATTATTTTATCTCTCCTTGACATTTCTGAATCAATAAGAAGATCCACCTGCCTCTTTCTTCCTGAGACATCTCGAATGACACCTATAATTTCAAATGCAGGTTGATTCCTATGCTTATCTGCCTCCCAATTTGGATCACACAGTCGAAACTGATGCAGCTGCTACTCTTGTTGTATTTGAAAGGAGGTTAGTCTTTTATTTCATGGTACCTCATGTTCGTATCATTATGTACACTGTAATTGACTTGTGGTATCATAACAGCATGCATTCTTTTTCCAACATCCCACTTTGATTACCAGGTTCCAGATTTCTTGTCTATTTAAATTTTAAATGCTCAAAGTCTTTTGTTTTAGGTATTCTGGATTGGAAGGTCATGTTGCTGAACTAATTGTTGGTTCAACAGACAAGCAACCCCTTCTTGAAACTCCTGGCGAGGTACTTTTTTTCGTTCTCTACTATTTAGAGTACAAAATGATTCCCTTGCTTGAACTATATTATTCTGTTTCTTTTTAGAGAAAGGAAGTTTCCTTTTCCTTATTTTTTAGAGCTTTGGTTTTAATATAACATAGAATACAATAACATCCTTTCTATTTCCATTTTCTTTGGTGCCAGATTTTTGAGCTAAGGAAGCTTCTTCCAACGTCCTTAGCTTATGATTTCAATATACATGTGAGTTCTGCCACTCGTCCATGGCTATCTTTCTGTATCTAATTTAGTCTGCTCTGGATATCTTTAACTCTGATATATGAGCTTGCTTAGAGTTAGTAGAATTAACTAATATAAACTTCTGCAAATGAAATGAAATTTTTTCTTAAATGTCAATGAGGTTCCTTGAAGCTGGCTGAAATTGTATACAAAGTAATTTTCGGAGGCAAACTTATATATACCGAACTAAATTAGTCTCACTTGGATCTTCTGTGTTTTCCTAATTACGTTGTTTTCTTTTATTTTCCGTGACATGTTTCTTTCTGTCTGCGGAAGATCATGGATTTTCAACCTGGAGAATTCCTCAATGTCAAGGTATGCCTTTCCACTAGAATTGCTTCTGTTCTTTTCTTGTTCTCCTAGTTCTGTCGTATTAGAGATCACCAAGGGCTTGATCTGTGTACAAAGAAGGACATAGGAAGTTTTTTCAGATGTCCTGTAGAATATTTAACAATATTCGGCAGAATTAGTTCATTAGTTTAGATGATTAACTGGCATCTGCTTGTTCTTCACAATATACTTGAGAACTGTTTTGTTTTTCACCTGCAATTGCTTCAAGTTGTGTATTACTGGCTTGCTTGCAGGAAGTTCATTATAACCAGCATGGTTTGCTTCTGTTGGAGGGGCAAGGCATTTATCGACTAAGTGATAGCTGGTATGAATCAAGCTCTACATATTGAGCTGGATTTGATATTATGTCCAGGAATCATTTACTTGTGTGCCTTGCACTATGGCTCGTAGAAGATACAATGCATTGACAAAAAGTTATTTCTTTAACAACAGAAGTTCGTGAGTAAAGGTGGGAAGTGATCGGTATAGTGCGGTCAGTTGAACTTTTTAGATGTCTAATCATGACATCTTTACAATTTACAGTGTCTTTGAGTGCTATCGTTGGGCCATCAACGTTTGGTAGTTTGAATGTGAAACCTAAGATCTGTAGATGATTGAAAATTTTGTTTCCCTTGAGATACGAACCTCAACATATAGCACCTGCACCCTCTTAGTCTGCTGCTATTTACTCAGGCAAGCAAAGACTCTACATGAGATGTCCAAATAAACACCCCTTTCCATGCTAACATATCTCGTTCTCTTCATTTTTCACGGTGTAGAACTCCTTCCTGCCTATAAGATCCATGAGCTAGTCACTGTTTGCCACGATTCGTCAAAGACTTTGATCTTACAGTCCTTGAAGCCATTTCTATGGACAGATCTCTGAATTATTTTTAAAATGAAAATAATGGAAGAATACTTACTCTCCACTTGATCTGGAATAGATTGTTTACTTCTAAAACGATGTTCTAACATTCTACCATTTTCTTTGGATTATAGGTATCCAATTCAAGCTGGTGATGCTATTTGGATGGCACCATTTGTGCCTCAGTGGTAAGTGAGAGTTGCGGGATCTTTGTACTGCAAGTATGTAAGTATATCTTTGTGATATCTTTGCTCTTTCTTTCAGGTATGCTGCTCTGGGCAAGACGCGTTCACGCTACTTGTTATATAAAGATGTTAATAGGAATCCACTGTAGTGACATTCAACTTCTCCTAGCATTGTTCAAACGCATGATTTCAACAATGCTGAGCATTGTCTCCTTTTCTCCTTTGAGCCCAACACACATCTTTTACGCGGCATGAATTGAATCATTTGATGGCATTTTATGAATGCTTAGTAGAAAGCAATCATCTGCCATTGTTAGCTTTTTCAGAATGAGGAGGAAAGAAATAACTTCAAGCATTGCCTGATATGTCATCTTAGTATGAGAAGGGCAATTTCAGAATGATATATCCACCTTTTTTTTTTTTTTTTTTTTTTTAATTTCCATATCAGATGCTCCCGCCGTTGTGTGTTCTGGTCCAGAATACAAGAGTCAAACTAACTAATATTCAGTGTGAAATTTGGACACAGAATCTTTCAATATTTTTGAAGTACAATTCACACTTACAAACTCCATAAGTAGTATTATAAGTCACAATAGTTAACAATTCAAAGTGTTTGAAAAGATTGTGATCAAAGAAAGCATTCGTCGACTCTCCAAATAGTAACAAACTCACATAAATTGAAACAGAGGGAGTAGCAGTAAGGCCAATATGCTTCCCGAATAGGAGCATTCAACCCCCATAAAATACAACAAATCAACCAAGGATAGAACATAAAGAGGGAGAAACGAGTATAACTTCAAGCATCAAAAACAAAACGTTAGCAGCTTAATTGGTCTAATTCCTTATTACTTGATTCATGGTTGACGTATAATGAAGCCACAAAGTTGCTCAAGTTTAGTGATATAATATTTATTTAGTATCACAACATGACCTTTAGTACTCCAGAAATGATCTTATGATTAACTTAGTTATGTAATCCAACCAAATATTCTGAAGTATCAAACGAGGTACAACTGGATCAACCATAATTGCACAGGCAACTGAAATGTCTCCAGAAACCAGCTGATATGACGAGCATTTAAGTGTTGTAGCCAGACATTCTTCCTACGAGACCTGCTCGACATGAGGCATCTGCATGAAGAGAAACTCAAAGGATTTCCCTGATTTCTCAAACTCAAGCATGCTAAGAGCAACTTCACAACTTTGTGAGACAATAGGCTCGGGATCCTTGGCAAAATCCACAAGAAGAGCAAGACATTCAGCATCTGCTATAGAACCAAGAGCTTCGGCTGCTTCATGTCTAACCATTGGATGCTCATTGACATCTTTAAGAGTCATAGACAGGGCATCTGAAGCCCTTTTGTTCTGCAATTGACCCAATACATAAGCAACCTCATGCCTTAGTAGAGCACTCTTTGAACCTAGAGATTGAATAATGGCAGAAATAGCTTCTTCTCCTCCATTGTTTCTTAGAGCAAAAAGAGCAGCATAGCGTTCATACATGCCGTTTTCTTCACTCAAAAGAACTTTCCTCAAGTTCTCAACAGAGGAATAAGAAGCAGGAGCAGCAGGGTCCACTGACAGGAAGGGTGACGGTGCCATTGATGAGGAGCCATCATCAGTTCCTACATTCTTCAGCTCTTTGATCCGACTAAGAGCCAGTTCACATGTCTCTCGGACCTCTTGGGCTGGATCTGAAGCCAGACTTCTTTCTAGAAGTGAAACATTACTTTCTAAGCCAATAGCACCAAGTGCTTCTGCAGCCTCATGCCGAACAATTGGATGCAAGGAGAAATCAAATAGAACTTCTTCTAGAGCAGGAATGGCATCAGCATCTTGCATTTGACCCAATGCAAATGCAGCCTCATGTGCCAAGAGATTTGAGGGGTCCCTTGTTGCATTGATAAGGGCATTTCGTGGGCCTGATCCCCGAAGGTTCCTTAGAGAGAAAAGAGCTCTGAAGCGCTCTGAAATCGGCTGGTCTTGGTCCAGCAATCTGTCACATAGAAACTTCTCCATCTCCGGCGAGACTTTGAATGAATTTTTTGAAAGATCATCTTGGTCCTCCACTCCAACTACATTTCCATTCTCACCAACTCTCACCTCCATGTACATGGCTAAACCGGAGTCTGAATTCAGTGTCAGAGAACTTCACCAGAATAATCTTGGCACTCGACCAAACTTTTGACAAGTCCCCTTCGAGAGATTTATGCACAGGCGCAGGGAAGTGATATTACTAAACTAAATTTAGATCATGAAACAATATCTTTATTACTCTGATGCCAAAATTAACATGATCTTGATCCCTGCAATTGAAAAGATGTATTTAGATATAATGGAACTATGATGTTGCATCTGTTGCACAATTAGGCCTGTGTATCTTTTCTGTTCCTTTCGTTCTTGATATGAAGAATGGATAGATATGAGCATAGAAGAGCAAACATTTTATAGAAGTGAAAGCAAAAAAGGAATCCTACTTCACAATAGTTTTAATTACTTGGACTATGACGAATAAGTATTACTGTAATAGGATAAGGAATGTATTCCGCAGACTGTTTCAATGCAATAATCAGCTGAAAATTATGGCTCAACCTTATCAATCAGGTATCAAGTCACCCACTTAAAGACACCTAGACTGATATACTCCAACAACGTACCCAAGATAATCCAACAAAACCATTTTTGATAGACCCTTGGCTCAAGATCAGTAGTCCAAAGCAGCCCAGAAAAAGAACAGAAGTACAAGAAATAGCAAATAGTAACAAAAATAGCAGATAGTAACACAACAGTAACTATATTAAAATGATAAACTACAACTAGACTGATACTAATGAAACAAATTATTATTATAAACAAACATGAAATCTGTCTGACTACTCTCTCCAGTCCCAAAGTCATCCCTTCTGTACCTTGCTTAATTAAGTATACGTTCTCTCCCTCTCTCTTTTTCATAAGTCAGTCCAGGTTCTCTATCCATTCTTTATCCTCCAAAACAGAGTATCAACAGAACAAAAATACTGTTTTAAGAGAAAAACCAATCTCTGCAGTACCACATAAGATTGAGATTCTGGTTAGTCATCAAATTTTTATTCTTCCCACAGGTCTTCAATCATCTGAAACCACAAATATCTGGACACAGTGTATCCAGCTCGGTCCTATTTAAACAAATCAAGTTAATTGACCAATCACCTCTTCAGCCAGTTGCATATCTAGGAGCCAATTTTGAATGTTTCTCCCATCCTAACAACAACAACAACAACAACACATACCCGTGAAATCCCACAAGTGTGGTCTATGGAAGGGTAAAGTGTACACAAACCTTTCCACTACCTTGTCGAAGTAGAGAGGCTGTTTCCAGAGGACCTTCGGCTTGCTCGAGTACACCAAGTTCTCCTACTTCCTAACAGCAACAACAACAACAACATACCTAGTGAAATCCCACAAGTGACGTCTATGGAAGGGTTAAGTATACAAAGACCTACCACTAATGTTTCCAACCTTCGGCTCGCTCGAGTACACCAAGTTCTCCTACTTCCTACCAACAACAACAACAAGATACCTAGTGAAATCCCACAAGTGAGGTCTATGGAAGGGTAAAGTGTACACAGACCTTACCACTACTGTTTCCAGAGGACCTTCGGCTCGCTCGAGTTCACCAATTTCTCCTACTCCCTAACAACACATCCCAAGTGAAACCTCACAAGTGAGGTCTATGGAAGGGTAAAGTGTACACAGACCTTACCACTACCTCGTCGAAGTAGAGAGGCTGTTTCCAGAGGACCTTGGCTCGACTGCACCAATTTCTCCTACTGATTAAGATACTCATATTTGCAGTTGAAAAATTCTCACATTTTTGGCAGTAGAATAACCATAAGAATCAATTAATCTATATTAAATTTTACTTTCTGTTATACAGAATCAACTAATCTATATTAAATTTTACTTTCTGTTATACCAAATGGAAGGACACAAATCTCATTCAGAAAAATAACGCATCAAATAGTAAAATTGCTGTAAATGATCAAACATGTCCAGAAAAATGAAACGATTACTTGTCACAACTCACAGCTCAATCGGAGATATTGAAGTCGCCGGATTCGAGCAGATCGCTCGCCGGAGTAGCTGCCAGAAACAACGATGGCCTTGGCTGCTGCGCCTCCGTTTAGGAATTTTGGAATTAAAATTTAGGGATTTGGATATGGAATTTCGGGTTGGGGCTTGGTAGTTGGACTTCGGTTTTGGGCTTGAGCAGTTGGGCTTGGACACTCAAACAGCATCCACTCTTTCTAAATATTTTGATTTGTATTGTTAACGATTGTGACTATATACATATTTTACTTAGTAATTCTTTTTTGTGTCCATATTTGTGTCGCTTTTTCTCAAACTATTTGACAGGTATCAATTAAGTCGAGGGTATATTGAAAATAGTCCATCTATCTCTACGAAGTAGCATAAGATTTGTATACATTGTATACTTTTCAGACCCTGCTTGTAGATAAAATTAGATGTTATTGTTGTTTCAAATAATATAAAGTTTATTTCCAAAAAAGTTAAAGATCGTATGTCTGAATTCATACCAAATATTAGTTAATTTTAGCCTCGTATTCAGAATCAAGTCAAAATAATTGAAACATTGGAAGTATATTAGTCATTTATAAGTACGTATTTCATCTTCTTTAAGTATGTTTATTTGGTGAGACTGTAAAATAATAGATAAACATTTTACTTGATGTGCTCAATTTTATACAATGCAACTAAGCTATCATTTGATCATAAACTTTAGGTCCTATTTAAAATTTATCTTCAATCATCTATTTGGACATAAAAGTTTGATCATATTCTTCTCAAACTAGTTTTTGGAAGAATCTCATTTCTACTCATAAAACCTCATATTTTCTTTTAAGTAAAATGCTGCTATAGCACAACCTCGAGTTCCACAAATTACCACTACAAAGATTCAAATTTTCAAACTTCAAGTTTCATGTTCAAAATCTATAGCTAAACTGAATGCTAAAAACTTATTCCTACATTCTATATTAGTTGATCATTTTTCTTTTTAAACATATCAGGAAATCATAAATAAAAAGAAAATTTAAAAATCTTCTTGAGAAACTTTACAAACACATGTCAATAATACTTTCAAAAAGTATTAACTCCAAAGGGTAATATGATAAAAATTTTATTAATATTTTCTTGATTTGCTAAGGTAGACAATTAATATGATACAATTATTTTTAATAAGATTGACCAACTAATGTTAAACGAAGGGAGTACCACACATGGTACTATTGACTACTATATACTATTAGTAGGAGCACTAATTTTAATACTCTCTCCTGCCCACTTTACTCATTACCATTGTTAAAATAGATGGTCCAAAATAGTTGTTAATTTAGAAAATCAATATATACTGGAGTAAACTTTTCTATTTTGTCTAAGTGAAGAGCACATACACATATTTAACTATTGAGATTGTTTATATTAACTCTCTCTTTATTTATTGAAGAGTGATTGAAAAAATAATATTATTGAAAAAAGATTGTCATTTTAAATGATTAAAGATAATAAATAAAGATATAATAATCAAAACATATTTTTTAAGATATATATAATTCAAAAATGTTACAAGTAAAGTTGTCCGAAGGAAGTACATAAATAAATAATTCACTTTCTAATTAGCAACCAAACGACTCTTTAAAACGTTATTGTCCTTAATCTTCAGAAGAATTATAAACAATGTAATAGGACTATATATAAATGCAAAAGAACTATTTTCTATTTTATACTATGAGTATATTCTTTCTACAAAACATTCTTCAAAAACTTTCTCTCAAAAATTGTCCAATTGGCTCCATGAAGTTTCAAAAGCCAAAATAACAAGTTAGTTTTCCTTCCTCTCTAATGTCTTCTACTCATTAATATAGGGCTTGATGAGATTTTTAATTTTTTTTGAGAATTATTATGCGAAGTTTTGGAATCAATTCAATATACTATGAATATATTCTAAATATAAAACAATATAATATGGTACGTATAAATATGATTTCACTTTTCATGACGTAATATTTGGTGGCATCTTTAGAGATAGCTTTAGTTCAAATATTATATTTTGTATTAAAAGATTTATTAAATATATATGTTAAAAATACAAATTTAGAATTCAATTACAAATATTTAACGTCCCTATCCTAAAGTTTAGAATCTATAAAAGTTCACTTATTGATCGAAGGCATAAAGATACAACTGGATATCCTTTCGTATCTTTTTTTTTCGAGAAATAAAAAATATTGTGCAACCATTTAGAGTTTAGACAATATTTGAGTTAATTAACTGGTGGTTCTCATTTAACGTATGCTAGTCAAGTGATTTTATTTTGAAATATATAGTATATCGTGACAACAGATTTACTTGGTGTAAATATTAATTAGAGGGTAAATATTTATTTGTACTCAATATTTATATTAAACTAATAATATCATGACATTTTTCTTTTGTATACTCTTCTATCACCGTATTATAGTTAACTAATACGGATTTCAGCTCATGTGTTACTTAATTAACTACAATAAAACATACCAATTAATTTGATGTAATACTGATAAATTATTTAACCTTAGTTGAAATAGTCACCTTTAAAAAGGCCAATTATCCCATTTTCTTACAATTTGAATTCTAAATTTCTTATATGTAAAAATAATGACATAAACTTTAAAAAAATTCTAAAAGACATATAGTAATATTGTTTTTAGTAGAATATTAAGTGTCATTTTCTTAATTAAATCTCTGGAAGAAGACAAATTTCTAGATTTGGTTTCAAGATTTGTCTAATTTGTACTGTTTCATGGATCATGCAATCATAATGATAATGCTTAATCAACTAATTTCTGTCCTTTAATTAATTATATATTACATATTTTTTTCTAAATTTCTGTCCTTTAATTAATTATATATTACATATTTTTTCTTTTCTATTATATAAAAGAGGTGGTTTCGACCACCTCTCCTGCAATTACCAAAAAATCCTCCATTTAATACCTCAATATATAATAATTTCATTATTTATCATAATGGTTCAAATATTTAATATATTCTATTAATTTATATTAATTAACTATAACTACATATTGGAAGTAAATTTTTTTATTTATTTAATTGTCTATCATGTTCAAAACTAATTTGTTACCACGAATCACAATAATTAATAACTTAAAATATTTAAAAGACATATAGAAATTTTATTGACTCTCATTATTTTAGCAATGCCACATAAATTGGGATAAAAGAAAAAATACTGCAAATCATAATAATTAAAAACTTAAAATATTTAGAAGATATATAAAAATTTTTAGGTGATTCTCAAAATTGTATCGAAGCCACATAAATTGGGACACAAGGAGTAAATATATTATTTGATAATTACGTAAAAATTATTATAAATAATAATAATAATTAACAAGTTAAAATACTTTTTTAAAAATAGATAAAAGTTCTATTCAACTCTCAAAATTTTATCGGTGCACCATAAATCATGATAAAATAAAAAATTATCTTAATTAATTGCAACTAAATATTTAAAGTAAATCAATTTTATTATTTTAATTAACTTTTATATAGAAAATTAATATTTTTATTTATTTATTTATTTTAGTAAATTTTAATTTTTTTCTATTAAATAGAAGAGGTGGTTTCGACAACCTCTCCTGCAATTACCAAAAACCCCCTCCACTTCTACTTAATTATATACCATGCCCCAATATATAATAATGTCATTATTTCATAATAATGGTTTAAATATTTAATATATTCTATTAATTTATATTAATTAACTATAATTACATATTGGAAGTAATTTTTTTATTTATTTAATTGGCTATCATGTTCAAAACTAATTTGTTACCACGAATCACAATAATTAATAACTTAAAATATTTAAAAGACATATAGAAATTTTATTGACTCTCATTATTTTAGCAATGCCACATAAATTGAGATAAAACAAAAAGTACTGCAAATCATAATAATTAACAACTTAAAATATTTAAAAGATATATAAAAATTTTAGTTGATTCTCAAAATTGTATCGAAACCACATAAATCGAGACACAAGAAGTAAATATATTATTTGATAATTACATAAAAATTATTATAATTCACAATAATTAACAAGTTAAATACTTTTTTTAAACTTAACTTTAAATTTTTAAAGTACAAAATTAATAAATTTAATTTAATAAAATAAAT
>NC_061111.1:13046102-13064130 GCF_002878395.1 Capsicum annuum
GGGAGTAATAATTAAACATGTAATAAAGTTCAAAACTTGAACGCAAACTGATCAATAAAACACAAAATACTATTATGATCAACCCTTAAAACCGAATTAGGAACCGATCAGTTCCAATTCTTCGATGATGGATCATACTCTAATACTCACACAACAACATATCTAATCACATTATACAAGCAATTCTTCGACGATCATACTCTATTACTCACACAACATATCTAACCACATAATACAAGCCACCCCAAACCAAAAGCTCTAACAATACAACACATAATAAAATTCAAAATTTTAGGCCAATAACTGAACCACTGATCAATTATACACAAAAAATCTAGTATGATCAACCCTTAAAACTAAATTATAAACCGATCAATTCCAATCCTTCGATGATCATACTTTAATACTTGCACAATAACATATCTAACCACATTATACACGCAATTCTTTGACGATCATACTCTAATATATAACCACACAATACAAGCAACCCTAAACCAAAAGCTCTAACAATGCAACACGTAATAAAATTAAAAATTTTAGACCAAAAACTGACCACTGATCAATTATACACAAAAAAACTGCTGTATTCTGATCAACCCTATAAACTGAATTATAAGCCGATCAATTCCGATCCTTCAATTATCATACTTTAATACTCGCACAACAACATATCTAACCACATTATACAAGCAATTCTTCGACGATCATACTCTAATACTCACACAACAACATAAGCAACCCTTCCCTAAAAACTCTTAACACTGCAACACGTAATAAAGTTCAAAATTCTAGGCCAAAAAAGGATCATTGATCAATTATACACAAAAACTACTATGATCAGCCCTTAAACCCGAATTATACACCAATCAATTCCACCCAAAAAAAAAAAAAAAAAATCACTCAAAAAATAAAGAAAAATTAAAATTACCTTATTGTTTTGAAGCTTTTGAGGATTTCCTTCTGAAGTAATTTGCTCGATTTCAACGTCCATTGCAGCGCAGCAATTTTCAATTTTTCCAGAATAACAAAATAAAATTGTCACTGATCCCAAAACCCTAAATACACTTTATTAGTTACTTACTATGTATCAAGGAGAACTATTCGGGTTTTAGCGATAGCGATATATTTGTTTTCCTTATCTAGTACGTTTATATTAATCGTACGCTGGAAGAAACACACGTTCAATATTAAAGATTCCCGATCATATTAGGAGTACATTTTCTTTCTTTATTTTAAATTTTCCAATTTACCCTTTATTATTCATTTCTAAAAAAAAAAAAAAATTTACTCCTCCTCTTGTGTTTTATTTGTTCTGTTTGGATTTTATACTTCTTGCAAAATTAATAATGATTATATTTATTGAAGAAGTATATAGTAGAAAATTTTTGTTCAACCTATTTATAAAAAATTAAAAGAGCAAGTACTTTCGAATATAACCACAATACAAATAGAGCAGGTAAAAATGGAGGAAGTATAATTTATAAACTTGTTTAAATTTTCAAAAAAATATTAATTTGTGATTTTTAATTAATTTGAAAAAAAATTAATTACTCCTTTCGTTAACTTTACTTTAGTTATATTAATTTGACACTTCGCTTAAAAATATTGTTAGGAGTTAATAAAGTGGGTTGACAACATTAGAAATCCTAACAAAGATTAAAAAAAAAAAAAGACATTAGGTGATTCTTCATAGATGTTCTAATAGAAATAGACACTATAATTATTAAATAAAAAAATTATTAAAAATTTATTTTACTAAATTAACCTTATTAATTATGTTTTGAAAAATTAAATTTATTGTAATTCATGTAGTCATTTAATTACATAAATAGCATAGAAAGAAAAAATGTTAAATTCTTCTAAAATTTCTAACTTGAATAAGTCAATTGAAGCAATTAATGTGATAAAAATACAAGTAATTAATTTTTTTTCAAAAGGTGTTAGGTTTTCATTGGGTATGAGTATGTATTTACCAATAGGGGAATTAGATGTAGCGTAGTACGTTAGTCCTCTGTTGTAGTAGATTATTTTCGAGCATTGACGTGTTGACTAAAAGATATTGTAGAATATCACAGAGATATTTCCGGTTGATTTTCCTGAAAAATTTGTGTTTCCTTTAAGGGATGTTTTTCTTTTCTAGTATACAGAAGAGGTGGTTTCGACCACCTCTCGCAATTATCAAAAATTCCTCCACTCTCACTTAATTACATATCATATCTCAATATATAATAATTTCATTATTTTATCATAATAGTTTAAATATTTAATATATTCTATTAATTTATATTAATTAACTATAACTATATATTGAAAGTAAAAAAAAATATTTATTTAATTGACTATCATGTTCAAAACTAATTTGTTACCACGAATTACAATAATTAATAATTTAAAATATTTAAAAGACATAAAAATTTTATTGACTCTCATTATTTTAGCAATGCTACATAAATTGATATAAAAGAAAAAGTACTGCAAATCATAATAATTAACAACTTAAAATATTTTAAAGATATATAAAAAATTTGATTGATTCTCAAAATTGTACGAAGCCACATAAATTGGGACACAAAGAGTAAATATGTTATTTGATAATTACGTAAAAATTATTATAAATCACAATAATTAACAAGTTAAAATACTTTTTTTAAAATAGATAAAAGTTCTATTTAACTCTCAAAATTTTATCAGTGCATCATAAATCATGACAAAATAAAAAATTATCTTAATTAATTGCAACTAAATATTTAAAGTAAATCAATTTTATTATTTTAATTGACTTTTATATAGAAAATTAATTTTTTTAATTTATCTATTTTAGTAAATTTAAATTTTAAAATTATTTTTTTCTTATATCGAAATACTAATATTTAAACTTAACTTTAATTTTTTTAAGTACAAAATTAATAAATTTCTAATGAATATTTTCTTAAAATTTGTGTTGGGTCAATATGTATCAAGTTAAAAAGAAATAAAGAAAAGTATATAGTAAAATTTTATTATTGTGAAAGATAAATATAATGCACTATCCAATAATATTTAATAATATCATATTTTGCATATGCAAATATAGCATCCCATATTTAATTAATATACTATTTCGGTGAATTATCGATGATTACTATTGGATATGATAAAATTATATTAATTTTTATAGTAATAACATAATCAATCGCTCTTAATTAATTATTATGAGTCATCTAGGTATTAAGAAAATAAATAATATTTAATGAAAATAAAATAGAGATAAAATGCAAAATTAACTCTTAATATTTTAAATTAAATTTTCTTCTTTTGAACGATGATTTTACTATATCACTCCTTATTATAAGTCATTTATGTATTAGAAAAATAAGAATAACAAAATGATATGTCAGCATAAAATATTTGATTGACTATCAAAATTATATTAGGGCCACATAAATTGGGACGGGACAGAAGAAGATATAAAACAACATATATTATTTGAAAATGAAATAAAAAGTACTATAAATAACAATAATTAATAAATTTTTTTTAAAAAATTGACTGATTTCTGCTGCTTCAATCGTGATTTTAATGTATCACCCGCAATTAATTATTATAAGTCACTTATGTATTGAAAAATTAATAATATTAAATCCACGATTTTACTATATATATATATATATACTATGAATAAATAATTTTATGATATTTTTTTCTTAAATAAAGATTACTAAATATACTCAAAGAACAAAAGAGTAAAAACACACAAGAGATAAATGTACAGAAATCAAGAAGCACCAAATGGATTATTAACATTTGTAATATTCAACACATTTCTAAATATTTTCAAATTCTTCTTGAATCAACACATACACATAATAAAAATAATAAATAATAATAATTACATTTTACTATATCACCCCTAATTAATTATTATGGTCATTTATGCATTGTGCCACATAAGTTGAAATAAAAAATATTATAAATCACAATGATAAAAAATTTAAATTATTTTAAAAAATATAATTGGCTATCATCGACACAAAACTCTGGACAAGGAGAATAACATATATTATTCAAAAATTACATAAAAAATATTATAAATTACAATAGTTAACAACTTAAAATATCTAAAAGCAATTTAATATCTTATATATTTCAAAAAAAAAATTACATGAAAAATACTAGAAATCACAATAATTAACAACTTTAAAAATTTAAAAGATATAAAATATTTGGTCGACTCTTAAAATTATATTAGTATCACTAAAATTGGAATAGAAGAAAAGTATTATAAATCACAATAATTAAAAACTTAAATTATTTTTAAAATATAATTGACTATCAATGCCACAAAATTTGGACAAGAAAAGTAACGTATATTAATTTAAAAATTACATAAAAAATATTATAAATTACAATAGTTAACAACTTAAATTATCTAAATACATATTAAAATAATATATGCTGAACTCATGCTAGATTCCGGATGAATCCCAGAAAACATATGCAATCCTTTTATTAAAAAAATGTATTTAAATATATCAAGATTGAAAAAATAAATATCTTAATATTGGGCCCGTGCTGACACGGGTTATGCTCCTCTAGTTATATATATATATATATAGTGGTGGAGCCAAAATTTCTACTAAGAGGGTTCAAAATCGAAAAAAGTAAACACACGAACTAATCGAAGGGGGTTCAACATCAACTCTATATACATAAAAAATAATTTTAATTATGTATAAATAACATCAACTATTGGATTTGCCTCATGTGTGCAAAACCATGTTCTAAAAAAAAAATATTTTCATATTTTGGCGTTAGTATAAAATGTCCAAATTCATTGGAATGGAAGAAAAGTTTATTCTTCTATTCATAAGTATTTTGTCCTTAACACACCTTAAGCTTTTAAGAATTTTTGTGTTCTATGGAATCATAATTTAAATGATCTGACGAAATATGACTGTGTCCTCGACGTACCCTAAGCTTAAAGAATTTCCGTTTTCTATGAAAGGTGTCTCGCACTCACTATAGGGGGTGGGGGTGGGGGTGGGGGAGGGGGTGGTTGATATTTTATTCAACACTACTTTAAATCAACTCATACAACAGGCTGAGCTTCTTCATATCACTTATTAGATTCCTGAAAAATCA
The DNA here is from genome assembly GCF_002878395.1 of Capsicum annuum. Taxonomy (NCBI): domain Eukaryota; kingdom Viridiplantae; phylum Streptophyta; class Magnoliopsida; order Solanales; family Solanaceae; genus Capsicum; species Capsicum annuum. Next base: position 13,051,227 of record NC_061111.1, read on the forward strand.
ATCTTCTTCTAGGAATTTATTTTATATATAGAACACAAAAGATAAAGATCTGGCAAGCTGCAGCATGCTCTTGAGTACCAATAAATGGACAAGGACATCCCACTAAACCTATTGGAAAAAATAAAAAGCAAAAGTTTTTGGTTTAACATTTGGCATTTGATTCTTGAATTGATATATGTTCCAATTATTTTGTGTTCGTACGGTATAAGTGTCATTATAAGGTGAATTAAGTTAGGTTGTAAATGAAAGTGAATGGAAAATGGAGAAAAGTGATCAAGTGTGTATTGATCACTTTATAAAAGGAATGTTCTCCACATTGGTGGGAGAAAGAAAAATTCTTGTGCTTAAGTATAGAAGCATTCTTTTTTGCGGATAGTGAGACAAGAAAAAGACAGGTCTTGTGTCGTCGTTGCTCAACTCGATTTTGGATTTGTATTCGGAAAATAATCGAGAGACTATTGTTTTGAACAAAATTCATTTGAAACTTGAGAGTTAATAATCCAAAAATTCAACCTGAAATTTCTTCATTTGCGAACACACCATGTTGAAGTACGGGCGCATGTCACAACGAATCTCAAAGGAACACCTTCAAGGCACTGTTTGAAAACGACATTGGGACCTGCATGCACATCTGGCCACTTGCGGATGCAGGTGCCAAAGCATGTCGGACTAAACTTTCTGGTTTTGGACAAATTGCGACCTGCAGTCGCATGTGGACCGTCAGCGGACACAGGTCAGCGATGATCCAAAACAGTGCGTCTTTTCAAGAACCATGGCTTGTTTTCTGAAGCACCACCTTTTGACTATAAATATCTGAATATTTCCTCAGATAAAGGTATAAAATTTTGAAGTAAAAAACAACTTCTTCTTCCTAAAAACTCATGTGTGATATACGAATCGTTGAGTGTGTTCGAAGTTCAACAAATTTGAGGTACCACTATTTGTTGAAGTGAATCATTTTATTCTAAGAGGATATATTAATTCCATTAACCTCATATACTTGAGGGGAATAAATTCTTTAGGGACACACCGTGAATTTGATAGACTTGATTCTTTCTTTTTTGTCTTCATCTTTTTTTTTATAATTTTGTTATTTTTTAGAAAATAGTTTAAACTTTCTTAATGTTCTTGAACTTGATGTTGAAATTTATTATTATAAATATAGATTTTGTACTAAAAAAATAATAAATTCCTCTCCATCAAGCCCAAAGTTCAACTCTAATACCTCTGATTATGAATGAAAGAATCAATACCACTGGAAATTAAAGGAAAGGACTTTCAACCCAAAATCTTATATATGTCCATTAGGTAATATTAAAGCTGCCGCTTTTCCAACAATGCCATGCATGATCCAAATAGAAAGATTTTGTCATGTACAAATACAACAAAGGGTAATGCTAAAAAGGGCCCATTCCATTTTCTTGGCCTCCGTTGACACTTACAAAAGTGGAATGGCCTTAGCTGTTAGGTTGATGTTACAATTTTTTTAGAGGAAAAGTTGAAGAAAGATTATATGCAGTCAGTTAGTTAAAGTGGCAATCTAAATGATAACTGCAAAGGCTATGTATGACTTCTTTTCAATAAGTGGATGCTTTCAAGAAACTCTTTTAAAAGATGTGATGTTTGTCTTTCACTAGTTTTCTCATCCATTTGGGCCAGAATTTTTGGCAAGTTGTCCGAGCAAGTTAGTTGTTTAATAAGCAATATTTTTATTCTTATTAATTTTTTAATAACGTATGAATCTTTTAGGCCACTGTTTAAAGATTTTTTTTTGAGGAAAAATATTAGATGATGGTTTAAAGTTTTGTAAATTATTATACACAATAGATGACATTCAAATATTTGTCTGTATGATTGAATATTATATGAGCAAACATTAAACCCAAGTTTAACTTTATCTGAAAAGATAATTATCCAAACATCATATTTGCAAAATTTTTGAAAAGTGAAACAAGATCTAAATAAAGATATAAAAAAGGACATTTATGTAAATCAGCCCTACTTTAAATTTTTTTCCCTCTATCCAACCAGCATGTAGTAGTTGAATTCAATATGGTAAAGTAAGATAATTTTTTGACTAATCCATGAACATCACAAATATATTTTTAAAAAATTAGGTGTCATTTTTGTATCAAGAAATATATATATATATATATATTGATTGTAGTTCTGTGAATAATGTGTTGGGTCAGAGAAATTTTATCAAATATCTATATGTCTTGTTTACAGTTGATATGTTTTCTTTTGGTTAATGGCAGACCATCTTACTTAATCAGGACAATTTCTTTGTATTTTTCCTTTCAACATTGTTTGTTTATGCTAAAAATTAAACAATATCCATATAAAATGACAGCAACTAATTAAAGACTGTATCATATTAGGTTAATTCCCTTTTTGTCTGCTTTAATCTGATGACCTACTAGTTGTACTTGCATGTTGCAAGAATAATTAGTTTATAATATCATCATGGAATGTTGGGAATAAACTTTGAAACGATAATAATATTGCGGTAATAAAAAATGATAATTATGACAACAATAATACGGTTAGTCAACAAGAACAATAAGAGTGATAATGACATCAAGATTTTTACGTGGAAACCCAATGAGGAAAAAAATCATGGGCCAAGAGGAGCAACTGATATTTTTATAGTAAGGAATTTTACACCGTAGTCACAAGTACAATACTCAAAATGACTACTACACACTCAAAAGAAATTTTTCTTTTGATTTTTCCACCTCTATCGCTCACACTCTCTATTTTTCCTCACGGACTAAACTCTTTGTGATGCCTCACTCTATTTTTCTTTCATTCTTTTATTGGTGTATTTAACAAATGAGCTGAGGAGCTCCTTTCATAGGGAAAATTTGACCCTATCAGTGTCATCAATGACATCACTCAAGGTAACATTTCAAAGAACGCATTTAATGGCCAATGTAACTACAAAATCTTCATTTTTTCTAACTTTTGCAGCCAACGACATTTCTGTCAACTTTTGCTGCTAATAAAATTTCTGTCAACTTTTGAGGTCAATGGCATGGGATGGACCCTGCAGATCTCCCCCTCCAGTCTCATGCATCTGAAGAAGGTGTCCCTGTCTTCTTAGAGAGAACTCATGCCGACAAGTTCTTTGCATAATTCAAACTTGTCTTTTGTCACCACTTTTGTCAGCATATCCACGAGATTTTCACTGGTGTGAATCTTCTTAACATGAAAGGATCCGTTCTCCATTTGTTCATGAATTCAATGGTACCTAACATCAATGTGTTTTGTTCTTGCATGGTACACGGAGTTCTCGCTCAAGTCTATTGCACTTTGACTGTCTCAATAGACAATGTCATCCATTTGATGCAATCCAAGTTCTTGAAGGAACCACTTGAGCTATATTATTTCTTTGCTAGCATCAGTAGCCGCAATATACTCAGCTTCAGTTATAGATAGTGTGACACACTTCTGCAACTTCGACTGCCATGATATAGCCCCCCTTGAAAATGTAAACAAAAATTGGTGGTAGATTTTCTGTTATCAAGGTCACCCACCATATCAACATCTGTGTAGCCCTTCAAGATTGGATCAGATCCTCCAAAACACAAGCAATCTCCTGTGGTACCTCTCAAATACCTGAGTATACACTTGACTGCTTCCCAGTGTTCTTTTCCAGGATTTTTAAGGAAACTGCTAACAACACCAATTGCATGAGTAATATCCATCCTGGTACACACCATTGCATACATCAAACTCCCAACTGCTGAAGAATAAGGAAAATTAGCTATATTTCCTTTCTTCTCCGTTGTTGTAGGACACATCTTCTTACTTAAATTCTTATGACTAGCAAGAGGTGCGCTAACAACTTTAGCACTCTTCATGTTGAAGCGTTCAATGTACTTCTCCTGAGATAGATATAATTTTTTACTTGTTCGTTCTTGAACAATCTTCATCCTCGGAATTTATTGTGCTGGGACCAAGTTCTTCAGGTCAAATGAATTGGACAAATCTCTCTTCAACTTCTCAATCAACTCATTATCTTGTCTTACAATCAACATGTCATCCACATACAACAACAGAATAATAAATTTGAAGTTTGAAGATCTTTTGAAGTATACACATGGATCAGAATAAGTCTTTTTGTAAGTTTGACTTTGCATAAATTAGTCAAACTTCTTGTACCACTTCCTTGGAGCCTGTTCAATCCATAAAGACTCTAATTCAGTTTACAGACCATGTGTTTCCTTCCAGCTACTTCAAATCTTTCTGGCTAGTCCATATAGATCTCTTCCTCCAAATCTCCATAAATAAATGTAGTTTTCACATCCAACTGCTCCATTTCAAGATCTAGGCTAGCTGCTAAGCTCAAAATGGTTCGAGTAGAAGTCATTTTGACAACGGGTGAGAAAATTTCATTAAAATCAATACCTTACTTCTGTTCGAAATCTTTTACCACCAATCGAGCTTTATAACTGACCAACTTGCCATTTTCATCTTTCTTGAGTTTGAAAACCCACTTGCACCTAAGCGGCCTTTTACCTTTTGGAAGTTCAACCAGCTTGTACGTGTCATTTTTCTACAGAGATTCCATCTCTTATTATATGGCTTTTATCCACTAGCTCTTTTCTGGATGGACCAATACCCCACTTAGACTTTTTGACTTTCTCTCATCATTGATAAGGACATACTCTTAGGAAGGGTACTTGGATGACTCTACCCTTGGCCTTTTTAGTCTCCTCAAAGGTTGAGATTGTTATTGTAATGACCCTTCAGGTCATTTTCCATATTTATGATTATTTTCTCCGTTTGAGCTTCTCCATATCTTCCACAATTCATTTATGATTTGCTGGGATTGACGGTTCGGTTACCGAGTAGTTCATTTAGTTTTTAAAGTTAATTTCCTATTTTGAAGTCTTTGCTGGTTTCAAAATTCAAATGGCCACCGAGCAAAAAATTCAGTGAAACAATCTCAAATGTAATTTCCGACTGCACCAGTAGATCCAAAATATCAATTTTAGGCTAGGTATACCTTTGGTTCGGGTCTCAATGCACCCGAGCTCATTTAACCTATTGATCGAAAAGTTGAAAAATTAAAAATATGGGTGTGGGGCCCATATTTGGCTGAAACGACCTCGGATGCAAAATCTGACTTCGCCAGCAGACCCGAAATATTGATTGTAGAATGATAACATATTTTGTGTGATTTTAAAGCTTTTAAATCTCATTTCAACCCTCGATTTAGAAAATTGTGATTTCGGGTTTTGGGGGTCAACTTTGTGAAAATAATTTTTTTAAAAAAATTTGATATCTCCATTGAGTTCGGAGCGTCGAATTTTGTGTTGTTACATAGTTTGTTTGCATATATCGGACTCCAAACGAATTTCGAGCACCTCATCGAAGTCTGTCCGGAAGGGGAAAAAGCTGTCAACCTTCGGCCTTGTCGGGTATCAATATCTGATCATAGTATCATCCGACCTTACCGGGTATCAATGTATCACAACAGTATCCTCCGGCCTTACCGGGTATCAATATATCATCATAGTATCTCCGACCTTTTCGAGTATCGATATATCATCATAGTATCCTCCAACCTTGCCGGGTATCAATATATCACCATAGTATTCTCCGGCCCTATCGGGTAACAATATATCATCATCAATTAACATAAAAGAATAACATAAATCAAGTACTCATAATGATACAAGTACAATCGTGATTGTGGATCAATTCGTAAAGACTCGAGGTGGATGCCCAACTAATAGAACAAGCTTTAAAGTGTAGAGAACAAGTCCTAACACTCCAAAGCCATCCAATATACACACTCCAAGGCCACTCCTTTGTCTTGGTTTATTAAGGGCATTATAGTCATTTTGTAATAAGTTATAACCTAGACTATAAATAGAACATATTAGGTCTTTTGTTCAAAAACTTAGATGATATTTTAAGAGCTTTAGAGAGAGAGTCTTGCAATGTGGATTCCTTGTAAACAAGTGTGGATATCACTTGTGTTGGTGCTAGTTTTGAAACGTTGGTTGCTTGGGAATCCTGTTTCCTTGAGGTCACCGTAGAGCTTGGTATTACTTGTATGAATTCTTAGGTCTTTTTATTTAATATACACTTAGGTTCATAGGGTTTGTACATTTGTATGTCAAGTTACCTATCTATCTGTTTATTTCATTGTTGTTGTTGTTTATTCTCGAGTTTGGTGTCCCAAAATTGAGACTTTGTGTTCTTCGTGTTCTTGTGCTTGTGTTGTTAATCTAGTTTGTTGGATCGCTGATTTTAGAGGTGTTCAACACCTTAATATCTTTTTATTGTGTTTTCGTTGTTGTTGAAGTGAATCCGAGAGTGGTTACCAAAAGGGGTCCTCGGTTCTTCCAACTTATGGACTGTTTTGGTATTTGTTTTGTGTCTCCTTTATCGATCTTGTATCATTTGGTATCAAAGACATCTTTGATTTTATTTTAACAAGATCAATCTTGGGCTTGAGAGTTGAAAAAAAAGTGAAGTGTTCTTGAGATTGTTCTTAGCTGAAAGTTGGGTCTTGTTGTTGTCTTGACCGAGACATTTTCTTTGTGACTAGATCTTGTAGTCTTTTGTTTGTTTAGATTGTTTCTAGTGTTGGTTTCTTTCTCACCAACACTAAAAGTATCTAGATCTAAAGATTTGACCTTATGTTGTTGAACTTGTTGTTGTAAACTTGAAGTTGGTCGTGGGTTGATATTGTTGTTCTTGACCGAGTGGTACAATTGTTGTGGACTTGGAGATGAATATTGGTGGAGTTTTTGTGGTTCTTCAGAAATTGTTGTTGTAATCTTGTTGTTCTTGAAATGTCTTGACCAATATAAAGTATAACATAGATCCAAAAAGGTGTAAGATAAAGTTAAAAAGTTGTTGGTGAAGAGACTTGAACACATCACTTCAAAGACTTGTCAACCACTTTTTCATATTTCAAGGACCTTATTTTGTGGGAATAGTACAAGTCAAGTCTCACCTTTTTGAGTGAATTTGAAAAAGTTTCTAAGACTTGAATTTTTCCACCAAAAGACAAGCTCTTCCATTCCAAATTATATCAAGACAAAAGCTTTAGGTTGGTGATTAAAATTGTGTGGGACCGTGACCAATTACGTGGATGTCATGTCATCATATTTTACTGTTCACACAACATAATTAAGCTCAAATTTTTGATTTCTTAGTTTCTAATCTTTGTCTCTTAGTTGCCTTTTGTTGATTCTATTACTAATTAACAAACTAGTAATTTTCTACTAGGTTGTAAGTTATTTTTGGGTCGGTTTACGTATCTTTGTGTGCTTTTATCTTTTTAAAATTTGTTGTAGTTTCTTGATTCAAGTCCATACGTATTTTCTTTGAGTTGTTTCAAAAGAGAATCTATTCTGACCTCGAGCCCCAATTGGTATCAAGCAATCTCTTTGGAGTATAAACGAGTTCCCAACACTTGTGAGGCCAATTGAGAGACATTTCAAAGTGTGAGAGCTTGAGAGCTTGTGAGGATATTTTCTTTTCTAACATTAACTAGTTTGCTGTTTTTTGTGTTTTTGTTTTAGAATTTCTCTTGTTAGGTACTATGCATTGGAAAAGGTGACCATGAATGATTTGATGGCTGCCATAATGAATAGAAGGGATGGAAAGCTCTCTTTTCAAGAAATTGGATAACTTGATAGAGCATCCAAGCCTTTCTAATCAAGTACCCGTGAGTGGACATGCTCCACATGAGCTACAAGGTAATCAAACTAACAATCAAGTACCCGTGAGTGGACATGCTCCACATGAGCTACAAGGTAATCAAACTAACTCTTGCACTTTAGTGAATGAGGCTAGTAGCCAACTAAGTATGAATGATAGTTTGTCTTTAGGTGAGCCGAATGTTCCTTCATTTTGTGATGATAATGTACAACTTGAGACTGTGGATACACTAGTTGATCCTAATGATGACAAAATTGCTTCTTCTAGCAAGATCTATTTGTGTCCACCTAGTATTGAAGCCATTGTGGCAAGTGATAGTACATTGTCTTATGGAAGTCATGACGACCAACTTGTGTGTGAAAATGGTGATGTTGAACGTGTTGACCGATTGACTATGAATGACCCTCTAGTTGTTTTTGTTGTAGACCATGCTAGTATAGAGGGGATATATGATTGCACTAGTGGTAGTATTAGGAAAATAAAATGCATCCTGAACTCGAGTCCATGGACACTCCACCCATTTGATCTCTGTGATCATTTGAAGTATGGTAATGAGGATGTCTCTTGGAATGGCTTGAATGGGCATGAAATGTATGGCCTTCCTATCTCAAATTTCAAGCCTATTTGTTGTTCCAAGAAGAGTCTATGTTTTCTACTTGATGAGCAAAACTTGTTACTTATTTCTTGTCACACTTATGTGGATAGACTAGTTGAGTCTTTCTTGGGATGGTATTCGGGTAAGAGGGATATTTGGGTGTATGTGAAGTTTGAGCCACCTTGACAAGATTCTATAATTGGTTACACTTTTCTTTTTTTGTTTTTTTTTGTCTTGTTTCTTGTCACATTTAGGTGGATAGACAAGTACTTCTTTTGGTGCTTAGAAGGGTATCTTATTCCCTAAGGTCCCATGGCATGTTTAGAATGTACACTCGTGGTTTGATAATTTTTTTTGTTGATTGTGGTAACGTTAACCTTCATGTCATAAGGAATATGTGTTCTTTTATCTCCTCTATTATTTTCCAAGGTTCGAATTCGAGGTCAAATCCTTTTCAAGAAGGGGAGGATGATACAAGTATAATCATGATTGTGGACCAATATGTAAAGACTCGAGCTCGGGTGGATGCCTAACCAATGGAACAAGCTTTGAAGTGTAGAGAACAAGTCCCAACACTCCAAAGCCGTCCAATATGCACACTCCAAGGCTGCCCCTTTGTCTTGGCTCATTAAGGGCATTATAGTCATTTTGTAATAAATTATAACCTAAACTATAAATAGAACATATTAGGTCTTTTGTTAAAAAACTTTGATGATATTTTGAGAGCTCTATAGAGAGAGTCTTGCAAGGTGAATTCCTTGTAAACAAGTATGGATATCACTTGTGTTAGTGCTAGTTTTGAAACGTTGGTTTCTTGGAAATCCCGTTTCCTTGAGGTCACCGTAGAGCTTGGTATTACTTGTATGAATTCTTGGGTGTTTGTGTTTAATATACACTTAGGTTCATAGGGTTTGTACATTTGCATGTCAAGTTACCTATCTATTTGTCTATTTCATTATTGTTGTTGTTCATTCTCGGGTTTGGTGTCCCAAAATCGAGACTTTGTGTTCTTCGTGTTCTTGTGCTTGTGTTTTTAATCTAGTTTGTTGTTTTACTGATTTTAGAGGTGTTGAACACCTTAATATCTTGTTGTTATTGTATTTTTGTTGTTGTTGTATTGAATCCGAGAGTGGTCACCAAAAGGGGTCCTCGATTCTTCCAACTTGTGGACTGTTTTGGTGTTTGTTTTGTATCTCCTTTGTCGATCTTGTATCACATAACCATAAACGTAACACCATAAAGATAACTATCTCATCAATATATTCTATCTACCCATTGTTAACTAACCAGTACTCATTATTGCATCGTTAATTCACTAGTCATAATCTAGCAAAAGACCACTATCATTATTCAAACACTTATCAACCTATGTTCGTTAATCATTATTAACTAGTGATCTCTTATCACTAAATTTTTTATCATCTAACCTCATTAATACACAAATCCTCATTTAACAACTAAACGGCATCGTAAACTTAGTCATTAATAACAACTAATCTTCACTTATGCAAAAATCAACAATACTATTAACCATGCATCAACTATCACTAGGTACCATAATTCAACTAAGCAAGGTTCATTAACTAGTTCATTAGACACCCAGGCATCAAGTGCTATAGTCATCTAATAGGCAACTAATTATCACGTAGGTTAACCCTTAATTAGGTCGTGACAGTTGTTCTTCTTGTTGAGTAGGGTACTCTACCTGCTCAGCATAATCATCAGGTTGCTCCCCTGCTCGGCAACCTTATCGGTTGTACATTCTGGACTTCTGGGATGGTCAGAAGTAGAAGGAATAGTAATAACATTATGGACTACACTATTCTGTTTCTTGACCTTTTCTAATACATCACAACAATTTTGACTTCACTTTCTCAAAAGACTACATCTCTGATTCTAATGAACTTCTTCTTTACAGGATCCCAAAATCTGTACCCAAACTCTTCATCTCTATATTTTATGAATATGTAGGGAACTGATTTATCATCTAGTTTTGTTCTCTGCTTATTTGGTACATGTGCAAAGGCTCTTCAATCGAACACCTTCAGATGAGAGTAGGACACTTCCTTGTTGGTCCAAACTCTCTCTGGGATGTCAAACTCTAATAAAGCTGATGGACTATGATTGATCAGGTAATAGGTTGTCTGAACTGCTTCACCCCAGAATGACTTATGCAGTTTAGTCATTCTGAGCATGCTTCTCACTTTCTCAATAATGGTGCGATTCATTCGCTCATCTACAATATTGTGTTGTGGGGTTCTAGGAACTGTCTTCTCATGTCTGATCCTATGAGTGAACAGTACTCTTCAAATTCCATTGTCAGTGCAGAGACGCTCTAGCTTTCGACCCATCTCCGTTTCCACCAGAGCATGAAATTTCTGAAATACTTGAAATACCTGATCTTTGGTTTTCAAGATATAAACTCACAATTTTCGTGAAGCATCATCAATAAAAGTAACAAAATATTTGTTACCTCCCATCAATTCTTCCTCTATCGGACCACAAATATCAGGATATACCAGATCAAGTATATTCAATTTTCTTTCAGACGATGTCTAAAATGTGACTCTATGCTGCTTATCAAATAAGCAATAGTCACATGATTTTACCATTGTACCTTTGGCAAAAGAGATGAGTGGTTTCTTAGCGAGAATTTCTAATTCTTTTTCGCTCATATGACCCATTCTTTAGCACTACAAATCTGCAGAAATTTCTTCTTGAACTGCATTTAATTCACCTCAACAAATTTATGCATTTTTCTCATACAGCGTACCACGAGCAACTCCTTTTGCAATCACCAATGCTAACTTGGTGAGTCTCCATTTTTTATTTGCAAAATAGTTCTCGTATCCATCTCTTGATACTAATATCTCCGATCCCCACGATCGTTGAATAACTTGAGTTACCCATTTTCACAGTGCCAAAATCACCTGCTACATACTTGCATAAAAAATTCCTTACCGGTGCAGCATGGTAAGATGCTATTGTGTGAACCATCTATTTTGACTCTGTCCCTGCCAAGTGCATGAGCTCCTCTTTCTCGTTTATGAAGTGAATAACATCATTATTATTTTACACCGTGGCAGCAGTATTGTTATCATTCTTCTGGCCACTACTTTCACCTTTGCTCCTTTTTAGATTTGGATAGTCTCTTTTGAAGTGACTTGGTTTATCACAATTGTAGCAGTTTCTGGCTCTTGATTTAGATAGGACCTTGGACTTTCCACGACCTCTAGTTCTGCCATAGCTACTTGAACTCCTTTGGTGACTTCTGCCTCTACTTTCTGTGATGAGAGCCTGCCCATGATTTTTAGGCTTTTTTCTCATCTTCTCATTGAGTAGAAGATCTTATGTGATATATTTCTACTCAATAGAGTCCTCACCATATGTAATACCCAGTATATTTCTTAGCTAGAAAATAAACCATTGTTCCTACATATGAAACCTCCTATCTGTGATTCATATTTAAGTACATGAGTTACAATGAGTTTCCTAGTGAGAAGAGAGCTTATGAATTGTTAAGCGTGTTCATAAAAGTCACTTAGAGTAAGGCAAGCTAAGAGCTTTTGAATCCATCAAGTTTTAGTATTTAATTTCACAAAAGTCATCTTTGAACGAGCATAACTTGATGTATATGTGATATTTTGGCAGATTTATACCCACCAAATTATAGAGAATTGAATTATCTTTCCAACGATACCAATTTAATCAAAATCCGACACCCGAGCAAGAAGTTATGGCTTTGCAAAGTGGAGTGTATCGCCTAACAAATCTCCTAAGGCTACTGGAATGGTTATGCCATAAGTTGTGCGACGCACAACCTAGCTTATGCCATAAATTACGCAATGCACAACCTAACTTATGCCATAAGTTGTGCGACACACAACCTAACTTACACGATAAGTTATGCGCTGCGTATCTGATGGCCCAAGTGACGTAAACACCCCATTTTTGAGTTATTTTAAGGGTAAAATGGGTATTTCACACCCCTATATAAGCCTATAACATGGGATTTAGCCCCAATTCAACCAAAATATAGTCACTTATCTCAAAATTCTCTCAAGAACAAGTTAGAATTCTTAATTGGGGATTCAAATTCTAGAAAATTCCACCCTAAATCTTCGTAGAATCACGTACTAAGGTATGCATAGTGTTCATTTATAGATTCCTTTCGTCCATGAATCCCAAGAATCAAGTTTTAAACTATGGATTATGATATTCATGTTATGGTTGATTATGTTCATGTGGTTGTTGTTGTATGATTCCCAAGTTGGAATCCTTATGCGTTTTTAGGAAAATATATTAGCATGTGAGTTGAAAATCATGAGTTTTAGTTGGTTATGATATGTTAATTTGATGATTATGTCATGCCTTAAGTCATGCAACCTAAGTGTTTGATAAAATGCCTAAGAGACTAGAAATTATGTAATATAGCTCAATTGTGACTTATGTGATAGATTCATATTTTACCCTTATGTTCAAATGACTCCCATGCTATTGATGTGCAATGTAGATGTTTGTTGGAATGCTCATGATGTTAGAGTACAAAATTATGACATTGAGTATATGCATTCCTACCATGTACAAGATTATGATAACCATGTACTTCATGAAATCCCC
>NC_061111.1:13067130-13075128 GCF_002878395.1 Capsicum annuum
CCATGTACAAGATTATGATAACCATGTACTTCATGAAATCCCCAACTTATTTTATTATGGATTGTTGATATTGGTCATGTATTCAAGAATATCATGCCTTGTCAATTTTTTTCTATCGAGCTGTGGGGGCACTTGTACCCAAAAATTTAGCTGTGTGTCTAGAGCCAGTGTCACGTTTTTACGATATCCTAAGTCAAGCCATGTTCAGTAGAATTCAGCCAGTCATGTGACTCAGGAAAACTCAGTAATCCCAGTAATCTCAGAAAGCTCAGTAATTCAGTAATCTTAGTAGTATTTCGTCAATCAACAGGACTCAATAAACTCAGTCCAGTTCAGTTTAGTTAATCATGTTCAGTGTCTATTCAGATGGGAGTAGGATTTAGCACCAAGTGAACCTAAGGACGAGGACACACACTGACAGTTGAGGGTGTCATCTTTAGAAGTAATCCTTGCATTCTAGAACTATGTAGCCAGCATAGGTTGAGACATCAACACTGACAGATGAGGTTCCTACCGTTCTTTTTTTGGGACACTGCCAGATGAGGGTCACCCACAGCTTGTCTTTACTAGTGGCGCAGTATAACACCCTTCTAATTGGGGTTACAGATTGGATCCCAACTCAGCTATAATGCATTATTTGGGGCATGTTGGTTAGATGACTACTTCCCACAGTCTCAGTCGTGGTAAAAGAACTCAGATAGTTCTTTAGATTTTAGGACTGTCAGATACAATCAACTCAGTACAGTACGGAACTCAGCTAGTTCCATCAGAACCTAGATTGTCAGATACAGTCTCTCAGTATTAGTTATATCAGTTATCAGTAATTCATGTTATCAGTAATCAGACTCAGTAGTCAGTACCATCATGAATTCAGTTATAGTCACTTATTCATGCATGTATTCTCACGTTTATTTTATACAGTTAGTTAGCATTATTCATGCATTTGAACCCTTTATATTCAACCTACCTCACATGTATACCAGTACATTCAATTATACTGACGCATTTGCGCTATGGTGTTTTATTCTATACCATAGGTTCAGTAGCATGAGCTCTAGAGCATCAGTAATATTCTAGTTCCAGCAGTCAGAGTTAGCAGTGAGTTTTCATCCTTTGAGGAAATGATCACTACTTTATTTCTTCATTACTTAGTTTATTTCAGTACTTGAAGTTAGTTGGGGACATGTCCCATCAACTCCTTATTCAGACAGTTTAGTTTTATAGGCTTTTAAAACTACTGTATGTTCATACAGTTTTATTTCAATTTGTTTTGGTATTGATATACCATACTTTCAGATGTTATATTTTATCAGTTTTGGACCTTATGGACTTTCAGTCTTTATTTTTGCATTTATACAATATATTATGAAGTATTCAGGTACAGATATCAGTCATGGGTTAGCTTGTGGTCTTTCGAGGTCATGAGCATCGTGTAGTGTTCCGAATACCAGATTCGGGGTGTTACAAACTTGGTATTAAAGCCTAAGGTTCAATAGTATCCTAGAAAATCTGAAAGTTGCATCTAGTAGAGTCTTGTACATGGGTGTGTTACGCTCCACATTTATGTGCAGGAGGTTATAAGATATTTTAGGAACGGTTTCCCTTCTTTTAGTATTCATGTCGTGCCGGTGAGCAAAATCTCAAGTTAAAGTCTCAGTTTGAGCTGGCAACGATGTCTATTTCGGATGTGGTAAGCCAGGCCACAGAGTCAGGGATTATCCCCAATCAGGTTATCAGGGTCAGTTCCTCAGCCCAATTTGGTCGCCCAAATCAGCAGGGTGCCAATTTTAGTGCTACTAGTGGGCAACGCCCAAACAGACTTTATGCTTTCCATTCCTGATAAGATTAGAAAAATTCTTCTGATGTGGTTATTGGTACATTACATATCTTTCACTTGCATGTTTACTCTCTACTAGATCCAAGAGCTTTCTTGTCTTTCGTTACTCCTTACATAGCAGTTGATTTTAGAGTCAATCCCAAAATTTTAGCAGATCCCTCTTCAGTCTCTACCCTAGTGGGAAAAACTATCATAGCCCAGCAGGTATACAAAAACTATTTAGTTATGATATTTCAGAAAGTCACCTCAGCAGACTTAGTCGAATTAAAGATGACTGATTTTAATGTCATTCTTAGTATGGATTGGCTTCATTCCTGCTACACCACAATCGACTGCAGAAACAGAGTTGTCCAGTTCCAGTTTTTGAATGAACCTATCCTAGAATGGAGGGGTAGTACTTCAGCCTTCAGAGGTCAGCTTATTTTCTACCTTCGGGCAAGGAAAATGATATTTAAAGGATGTGTTTATCATCTTGTTCATGTTAAGGACTCTAGCTCTGAGACTCCTAGTCTTGAATTATTCCTAGTCGTGAATGAATATTCAGATATCTTTCTTGAAGATCTTTCAGGAATTTCTCCTAAAAGAGAAATAGACTTCGGCATTGATCTTCTTCCAGATACTCAGCCTATATCTATTCTTCCATACAGAATGGCCTCAGATTAGGCTATCATCAGCTCAGAGTCAGAGAATGTGACATTCTAAAAATAGCCTTTGATACTTAGTATGGTCACTTTGAATTCTTAGTCATGTCCTTTGGTCTTACAATGCCCCAGCAACTTTCATGGACTTGATGAACTGTGTGTTCAAATAGTACTTAGACATTTTTGTCATAGTCTTCATAGATGATATTCTAGTCTATTCTTGTAGTGAGTGTGATTATGCAGACCATCTCAGAATTGTGCTTAAGACTCTCAGAGATCATTAGTTGTTCGCCAAATTCAGTAAGTGGGAGTTTTGGCTAAGGTCAGTAGCATTCCTTGATCATATCATTTTTTATGATGGCATTAGGGTTGATCCTCAAAAGACTTAAGCAGTAAGAAACTAGACCAGACCTGTCTCTCCATCAGATATCAGGAGTTTCTTAGGTTTGGCTAGCTATTACAGATGATTTGCTGAGGTATTTTCTTCAATTGCATTCCCTATGTCCGATTGACTCAGAAAAAAGTTAAGTTTTAGTGGTCAAATCCTTGCGAGAAGAGTTTTCAGGAGTTGAAGACTCGACTCACCTCAGCTCCAGTTTTGGCTCTTCCAGATGGTTCAAATGGGTTCAAAGTGTATTATGATGCATCCAGAGTAGGTTTGGGTTGTGTCCTCATGCAGAATGGTAAGGTCATAGCCTACGTCTCCAGACAGCTTAAACCCCATAAGAAGAATTATCCGACTCATGATCTTGAGTTAGCAGTTGTAGTATTTACCTTAAAAATTTAAAGGTATTATCTAAACGGAGTTCATATAGATGTGTTCACAGATCATAAAAGCCTTCATTATGTCTTTTCCCAGAAAGATCTCAATCTTCATCAGAGGAGGTGGTTAGAGCTCTTGAAAGATTTTGACATAAGTGTCCTTTATCATCCGGGTAAGGCCAACGTAGTAGCTGACGCTCTCAGTAGACTTTCTATGGGTAGTGTTGCTCATGTTGAGGATAGATAGTAAGAAGAAGTTAGCTTAGGAAATCCATCAGCTTACCAGACTAGGTATTCGCTTAATTGATACAGAAAAGGATGATATATGGGTTCAGAGTAGTTTAGATCATCTCAAGTTTTTGAGTTGAAAGAAAAGAAGGATAGAGATCCCAGCCTTGTTAAGTTGAAAGAGTCAGTCAAGGACCAGAAAGTGGAGGTTTTCTCCCAAAGGGGAGATGGTGTTTTGCGTTGTTAGGGTCGTCTTTGCATGCCAAGTATAGATGACTTGAGGCAATAAATTCTTGCAAAAGCGCACGGTGCACGCTACTCTATTCATCCAGGGTCCACTAAGATGTACTGCAACTTGCGGGAGATCTATTGGTGGAGTGGGATGAAGAGAGATATCGTAGAGTTTGTGGCTAAGTGCTCTACATGTCAGCAGGTTAAGATAGAGCATTAGAAGCCTAGTGGGTCCATGCAGGAGTTTACTATTCCTACTTGGAAGTGGGAAGAAGTGAACATGGACTTTGTGATGGGTTTGCCTCGTACTCGTCATCGGCATGATTCAATTTGGGTCATTGTAGATAGGATGACCAGATCAACTCATTTCCTTCTAGTCCATACCTCTTATTCAGCTGAGGATTGTGCCAAACTCTACATCAGAGAGTTGGTCAAATTGCATGGTGTTTCGCTATATATTATCTCAGACAGAGATACCCAGCTCACCTCTCATTTCTGGAAAGCATTCCAAAAGGGTCTTGGTACCCAAGTTCATCTCAGTACTGCCTTTTATCCTCAGATAGATGGTCAAGCAGAAAGGACCATTCAGACTTTAGAAGATATGCTAAGGGCGTGTGCAATTGATTTAAGGGGTAGTTGGGATGACCATTTTTCTTTGATTAAGTATGTATACAACAACAACTATCATTCCAGTATTCCGATGGCTCCATTCAAAGCTCACTATGGTCGGAGATGCAGATCTACAGTCGGTTGGTTGGAATTTAGTGAGGCCTCAGTTATAGAGACTGACTTAGTATTTGATGCCTTAGAAAAAGTCCAGTTGATCAGAGAAAGACTCCGGGCTGCTCAGAGCTTCCAGAAGTCTTATGCAGATGTGCACAGAAAGGATCTTGAGTTCGAGATTAGTGATTATGTCTATCTAAAGATCTCTCCCATGAAGGGAGTAAAGCGGTTCGGTAAGAAAGGAAAGCTCAGTACTCGATATATCGGTCCCTTCAAAATTCTCAGTCGTTTCGGCAAGGTAGCTTATGAGCTTGAGTTGCCTTCAGATCTAGCCTCAGTTCATCCAATCTTCCATGTCTCTTTGCTCAAGAAGTGCATAGATGACCCAACAGTTGTAGTCCCTATTCAGAGCATAGATGTTCAAAATATCCTTTCTTATGAAGAGATTCCAGTTAAAATCTTAGACTATTAGACTCGCAGACTGAGGAACAAAGAAGTCCCTCTAGTCAAAGTTATTTAGCGGAATCAGTTCATTAAGGGAGCTACTTGGGAAGCAGAAGCAGATATGCAAACCAAATATCCTCACCTCTTCTTCACTAACTCAGACTCAGCTCAAGGTAACAGTTCTTCTTAAGCTTTTCAGTTTCATGTTCAGATTTCAGTTACAAGCTTGGTATTCAGTTCATGTTCAGATCCCCATTATAAACTTGGTATTAATTGCCATTGCATGTTCAGTCAAGCATTCAAGAGTTAGTTTAGTCAAGTATTCATACATTAGACATGCATGTTCATAAAGAAGCTCAGCTTATTAATAATTTCAGTCATGCTTTCATGAGGAACAACTCAGTAAGATATCCATGCATTAGATATGCATATTCAGAATGAGATTTCAGTATACCAGTAGTTCCAGTCATATAGTTATGTTTCGGATGTTCACGCCCCTTAAGTAAGTCCAGTCCATCAGTATTCTCAGTCTAGCCAGTCCCATTTGAGGACGAATGTTCCCAAGAGGGAGATATTGTAATACCCCATATATTTCTAAGCTACAAAATGAACCATTGTTCATACGTATGAAACCTCATATCCTGTGATTCATATTTGAGTACATTACTTACAATGAGTATCCTAGTGAAAAGAAAGCTTATGATATGTTAAACGTATTCGTAAGAGTTACTTAGAGTAGGGCAAGCTAAGAGTTTTTGAATCCATCAAGTTTTAGTGTTTGATTTCCCAAAAGTCATCTTTGAACGATCACAACTTGATGTACATATGGTATTTTTGCAGATTTAGACCCACCAAATTATAGATAATCGAATTAGCTTTCCAACGATACCAATTTTACCAAAATTCAACACTCGAGCAAGAAGCTACAACTTTGCAAAGTGGAGTGCATGGCCTAACAAATCGCCTAAGATACTGGAATGGTTATGCCATAAGTTGTGAGACGCACAACCTAACTTACGCCATAATTTGTGCGACGCACAACCTAACTTATGCCATAAGTTGTGCGACGCACAACCTAGCTTACGCGATAAGTTGTGTGCCACATATCTTATGGCCCAAGTGACGTAAACACCCCTTTTTGAGTTATTTAAAGGTTAGAATGAGTATTTCCCACCCTATATAAGCCTATAGCATGGGATTTATCCCCAATTCAACTAAAATATAGTTATTTCTCTCAAAATTCTCTTAAGAACAAGTTAGCGTTCTCAATTGGGGATTCAAATTCAAGAAAATTCACCATAAATCTTTGTAGAATCACGTACTAAGGTATGCATAGTGTTCATTCATGGATTTATTTCGTCCATGAAGCACAAGAATCAAGTTTTAAACTATGGATCATGATATTCATGCTATGGGTTGATTATGTTCATGTGGTTGTTGTTGTATGATTCTCAAGTTGGAATCTTTATGTGTTTTTATGAAAATATGTTAGCATGTGAGTTGAAAACCATGAATTTTAGTTGGTTATGATATGTTAATTTGATGATTACGCCATGCCTTAAGTCATGCAACCTAAATGTTTGATAAAATACCTAAGAGACTAGAAATTATGTAATATAGCTCAATTGTGACTTATGTGATGGATTCATATTTTACCCTCATGTTCAAATAACTCTCATGCTATTGATGTGCAATGTAGATGTTTGTTGGAATGCTCATGATGTTAGAGTACAAAATTATGACATTGAGTATATGCATTCCTACCATGTACAAGATTATGATAACCATGTACTTCATGAAATCCCCAACTTATTGTATTATGGATTGTTGATGTTGGTCATGTATTCAAGAATGTCATGCCTTGTCAGTTTCCTTCTATCGAGTCTTGGGGGTACTTGTACCCAATAATTTAGCTGTGTGCCTAGAGCCAGTGTCATATTTTCATGATATACTCAGTCAATCCATGTTCAGTAGAATTCAGCCAGTCATGTGACTCAGGAAAACTCAGTAATCCCAATAATCTCAGAAAGCTCAGTAATTCAGTAATCTCAGTAGTATTTCATTAGTCAACGGAGTTCAATAAAATTAGTCCAGTTTAGTTCAGTTAATCATGTTTAGTGTCTATTTAGATGGGAGTAGGATTTAGCACCGAGTAAACCCAAGGATGAGGACACACACTGACAGTTGAGGGTGTGATCCTTAGAAGCAATCCTTACATTCTAGAACTATATAGCCAGCATAGGTTGCGACATCAAAACTGACAGATGAGGGTTGATGAGGTGGATAAACACTGTCAGATGAGGGTACCACCGTTCTCTTTTGGGGACACTGCCAGATGAGATTCACCCACAGCTTGTCTTTACTAGTGGCGTGGTATTGACACCCTTTCAATTGGGTTTATAGATTGGATCCCAACTCAGCTATAATTCGTTATTTAGGGCATGTCGGTTAGATGACTACTTCCCACACTCTCAGTCTCAGTAAAAGAACTCAAATAGTTCTTCAGTTTTCAGGACTGTCAGATACAGTCAACTCAGTATAGTATGAAACTCGGCTAGTTCCATCAGAACCTAAACTGTCAGATACAGTAGCTCAGTATCAGTTATATCAGTTATCAGTAACTCATGTTATCAGTAATCAGACTCAGTAGTCAGTACCATCACAAATTTAGTTATAGTCACTTATTCATGCATGTATTCTCATGTTCATGTTATACAGTCAGTTAACATTGTTCATGCATTTGAACCCTTTGTATTCAGCCTACCTCACATACATACCAGTATATTCAATCTTACTAACACATTTTCACAATGGTGTTTTATTCTATACCATAGGTTCAGAAGCACGAGCTTCAAAGCATCAATAGCATTTTAGTTTCAGCAGTCAAAGTTAGCAGTGAGTCCTCATCCTTTGAATACATGATCATTAATTTATTTCTTTATTACTTAGTTTATTTTAGTAGTTGAAGTTAGTTGGGGACATGTGCCATCAACTCCTTATTCAGACAGTTTAGTTTTAGAGGCTTTTCAGACTACTGTATGTTCAGAAAATTTTGTTTTAGTTTGTTTTGGTATTGATATACCGTACTTTCAGATGTTATGTTTTATGAGTTTTGAACCTTATGGCCTTTCA
>NC_061111.1:13078128-13105312 GCF_002878395.1 Capsicum annuum
GAACTTGAACCAGCATGCTTTGGCAAATAGTTCCTTTTGATCCATCATGTTCTTCATAAATATATTATATATTATACTCTTTGCAAGAGGTGGTGGCCATTTTATTGTATGGTGGGAATGCTGCCTAGCTAATCCAACTTTTGGTATATATCCATTTACACCATGAATATTGGCTTTTTGTATTAAACAAAAACAACTGGATGAACAATGAAGTTATAATCATTTCCTATCCAAATTCTGTGACCTTTTCCATGTTATATTCAATCATATGAGATTCATGTGACTTCCCCTCCTAATCTCAAAATTTAGAGCTGTGAATTTCTACAACAATCTTAAGTTAGTATACAATATAATCGTAACTCGATTCACAATCAAATATTTAATATATATTTAGTGAATTTCTTCGTAAAAATATAAAGTGGGAGCAGAAGTTATTGAATTCAAGTGAACCGTAACTATTTGGCTAGATCCACACTAGCCACTCGATCCCAGCCTCTCTCCAAAAAGTGAAAAAGAACCAAGTAAAATCATGCATATAGTACTTATATATGTTTCTTTGGCCCAAGAAAAGAACAATGGGTGTGTTAATAATATATAGAATGTTTATTTCAATGTGGTAATAATGGATGTGAATGGAGGTGCATTTCTCACGTTTATTTCTCCTTCAAAACTTATGTACTTTTAAAGAGTCAGATATGCCCTTATTCCTATCGCCGGGTGTTTGTTCTTTGCTTATTGAAGAAAGCCTTACATGGCTTCACACAAGTGAGATAAGATCATATTTTTATAGTCTTGATTTAAGAGACGGATCCAAAATTTAAAATTTATGAATCCTCAGTATAAAAATCTCAATTTTGTATACAATACTAATTGTATTTACAGCCAAATACTCTCACATAAATTGAAACGAGAGATAAAAGCAGCATTCTCCATCTGATGAGAAATTAAAGAATTAAGAACACTACCACCAAAGGATGTGGTGCAATGGATGAAGCTGCTCCTTCTTTAACCAGAGGTGAGGTCTTGGGTTCGAGCCCCGAGTATGAAAAAAATCTTTGGTAGGGAGCGCTACCCCTCAAATGAGGCCTTAGCCGGCACGAATCCGAATTAATCGGACTCCAATAGAGGTATCGGACACCGAATGAAAAATAAATAAATTAAGAACGTTAAGTAGATGACGTGTATTAATAGGTGGGGATATCTGTTTCATTAAAGCAATAGATACTCAGACTTATTAATTGATCACTAAGCTAAAATCATAGGAGAGGTAAGGAATGAGGTCAATGAGAAATTAATTAAATTCCTAATTATAGTGCCCCCACTTTGTTGAAAAAATAATACTAATTAATTAGTAAAAGACTACAATTGATGCCTACGACTACCTTTGAGTGCAACTTAATTAATCACCAATAAGATTAAAAAGCTTAACAGAAAATTCCACTTCCCCTTAAGAATTTTCTTTAAAACAATCCAACAGTGAATATGCTTTCCCAAAGTATCAAATCTTTTTTTTGTCCGCTTTGTGTCTGGTATTTATATTGGAGCCAGATTAATTCATATACACGCCGAAAAGTCCCACTATGTGTAACGCGCTCCTTATCAAAGGTGACTCTATTTCTGAGACTAGAACTTGAGAGGTTTGATTAAGGATGAAGATGTACTTTCGACTCCACCACAACCTTTGGTGGTAGTGTATCAAATCTTATTATAATGCAAATCTTAATTAATGGAAGTCTAATTCTTGGTCTCAATCATAAGAGCTATCATTACTCTAATGCAATTGTTTTGTATGATCCTAAATGTCCAATTTGGACTTATCTAGAAATTGGAAATGTGGAAATTTAAGGGCCATTTGCCACTCCTTAGTATTTGTGGTCAAGACTCAATATATTTATTGAAATATATTATGACAAATCATGGCCTAGTTGCTAGAAATTTGTTGTATTAATCAAAGTTTATTTAATTAATGACTATGATCATGGTTAAATTAGCATAGTGGTTTAAAGCAAATTGATCACTTTCAATATTTTTTATGTTGCCTCCTGACGTTAAATTTTGTTAAGAATGACATCATGGTATTTGGAGGGCTTTGTATGATATAATTATTTCTCCATCTCATTTTATTTTATAGTGTTTGAATAAATTTAAATATTTTAAAAAATATTTTTTGCATATATTAGATGAAGTGGCTGAGCAGACTTAATAAAAGAAAGAGTGTTCTTAAATATGTTACTTATTACATTTCTATGGCTATAAAAACATCACGAAAGAAAAATTAGAATTTCAAAATTTAAAATGTGTTATTCTTTTTTAAAACAGATTAAAAGTAAGTCTGACATAAAATTACAAATAAATTATTTAAAAAGACGCTTAGACGGATATGTTCATGATGCTTCTCTTAAATAATTTCTCCATAATCTATACTAGCAGTTTGAACTTTGATAAAATTAAGGAATTTTTGGGGAAAAAAAATAATTAAAGAAAATCAGAGTTAATTGGCTTAAAACCTTAGTTCTTGCAGTCAATCAAAACTTAATTAGTATGCGGGTGAATACTAATAATGTCATTATGGAACCATATTATTCATTTGTGACCCAAAAACTTTAATAATATGCGCCATTATACTTAAATTTCAAGTCAAGCTAAGAAGTATTTTAACAAGATAATAAACTAACAAAAAAAGAATCCAACATTGGAGATGACAAGGATAAAAGGTTAGCATAATCTTCTTTTCTGTTGTGATTCGTCGATTGTGTTTTATATATAATAAAAAAAAGCTCTAGATTTGGAAATCTATTAATTTATACTCAATTTTTGTGACTAGTACACTTCTTGGATTTTATTCTTGAAAAAAGAGGTGTCTTTTTGACCTTTTTTATCATTAAAATTAGAAGCTGAAAGTGAAAGAACAAGAGGAATAGTACAGCAAAAAAGTGGTGCTAAGGTATAATTTTTAACTTGGCTTTTAATCTTGAAGAAAGAAGAACTTAAATTATATCAACTGATAATATTATAAAAAGATATCAATATATACAATCCAGTCATGTGCTATTTGTAAGAAAAATATTAATCAAAATGATTTTTTGATTTTTTTATCTTCATTTATGTTTCAAGATATAATCTCGCTTCTCTAAATATTTACTGTATAGAGGTGTTTGAAGTCTTCAAGAAAAAAATTACTACTCCCTCGCTCTGTCTTATACTACTTGATATATTTGCTTTTTGCACAACTTTCAAAGAGAATTAATAAGGGATGCAAATCGACTAGCATGATGCTATTAAATTCACATTAAATATTGTTATTATCTTAATTACTTTCATTAAATTATTAAGGATAAAATTGAATAAAGATATTCAATTTTTTTGATTTTTTAAACATGTCAATTATTTTGAGATAATTTTTTTTTTTTGATAAACATGTCAAGTAATATGAGACGAAGAGAGTAATAAGAATAAGAATAAAATGGAAAAGAAATGTAATTAATTTTGTCTTGAACTATTAAAATAACACATAATTTGAAATAAATATTTTTAATAATTACAACAAATAATACGAGATTAAGAAGTCTAAGCTTGTAGAAATTAGTTTTAAGATTCCTTTCAATTTTTCCTGACTGGCCTAAAATGTCAACATGAGGTTCAGTAATTAAGTCAATGGCATCTCACCAAATTGTTGAAATTGTGTGGCTCTAGCCCTCAAAGCATGAGGTATATGCCCTACATAGAGCTATATATACAGTAGACTTTAACTACTTTCCAATTCTAGCTAGCTAGGCTGAGTAAGTACTGTAATGGAAAATTCTACAACACCTATTAATAAATAGATTGGATATGGCTTAAACACACATTTTACTTGCTGATTTGATTCTAAGTGGCAATCTAGAAGCATTATCCTTAAGTACCTATTAATAAGATCAAATTTACTTTAGGAGATTGTCGAAAAACAACCTCTCCACTTCCAAAATAGGGATAACATGAAGTGGCCAAGTCCAATTATTCTCAATGAAAGAAATCTTTAGATTATTGTAGCTTTTACAAAGAATGGATGCTAGTCACATCTTTTCAAATTCCAAAAAGAATAGGTCAAACTCCCTCAACCTTTTGTTGTGTGATTCCTCTTACAACCTAATTATTTTTTAATCCTTAATTGGACCTTTTCCCCACCTTTCTTTGCATGCTTTCTTAGTGTCTTTTTGAGTCTTGGTGCTCTAAAAAAGTAGTGGGATAGAGAGAGAAAACAAATTAAAGGATAAAAAGGAGAAATAAATCATAAGGGTATAATGGTCACCCTAAAAAGAATTAGAGGACAAGTTTCTACTTTCAAGCAAATCAGGAGACACCCTTTAAATGTTTTTATCCATCAGATAAAAGTGTGACGAGATGGTTGAGATTCTTTCACTCTTAGTCAGACGAACGCTTCCTCTTTTTGTAGGTCCTATGTGATATTTATAAACTAGATAATCGGATCAGTAAGTTTCGGATATATAATAGAATGCTTAATTACAAAAAAGATGTTATTCCCATTGCTTATATAAAGCCGTCTCATTGAAAACCAACGAAACTACATTTACACTCAAAAGAACCAAAACAAAAAAAATAATATGGTGTTCTCAACTTACCTTAATTCTCTTTCCAAAACACCTCAAAAGCTAAAGAAGAGGATGTTAGCAACATGGACACCAGACCAAGAACTCAACAAAGTGAGGCTAAGGTCTGGTGCTGACATGAAGCGGAAACTGACTTGGTATGATTTAGTAGCACTTGGAGTTGGAGGAATGCTTGGTGTTGGAGTCTTTGTTACTACTGGCCCCGTTGCTCGAAAAACTTCTGGCCCTTCTGTTTTCATCTCATACATAATAGCTGCTATATCAGCACTTCTGTCTTCCTTGTGTTATACTGAGTTCTCTGTTGATGTTCCTGTTGCTGGTGGCGCTTTCAGTTATCTTCGAGTTACCTTTGGTAAGGTTTTGACTTATATATACTGACCAACACGTCATTTAAAAGATAACTACATGTAACTGTCTATATACGTTAGTCAGCCTGATGTGACAGGTTAACTGACACTCCCTCCGTTCCCTTGTGAAGCGAAATGTAAAGGAACGGAGGGAGTATATACACCGTCAATGTAATTTAACATGTTATTTTTGTTGTTAATGGTTGCAGGGGAATTTGTGGGATACTTTGCAGGATCAAATATATTAATGGAATATGTGTTGTCAAATGCTGCTGTGTCAAGAAGTTTTACTGAGTATTTGTCATGTGCCTTTGGTAGAAATGATCCAAATTCATGGAGACTCCATGTACATGGTTTAATGCAAGGTTACAACATGTTGGATTTCCCAGCCGTCGCGTTGATTATTGTCCTCACTATTTGCTTGTGTCATAGGTATGTTCGGATATTTTTGACTGCTATAGCGAGATGTTGTTATAACATGACATGAATTATAGAGAGGTCTGACTGACGGTACAATGATTTACTTTTTAGTGGTTTTGAAAGTGATACGAGTGATGTAACCATTTTTCTTTTGCAGCACTAAGGAGAGCTCAATGTTGAACCTGATAATGACAGCATTCCATGTGGTATTTTTTGGATTTATTATAATAGCTGGATTTTGCAATGGGAAAGTTGACAACTTAGTAAAGCCAGGAGGAATAGCTCCATTTGGTGTAAGAGGGATTCTTGATGGAGCAGCCATAGTTTACTTCAGTTATATTGGTTATGATACAGTCTCCACCATGG
The DNA here is from genome assembly GCF_002878395.1 of Capsicum annuum. Classification (NCBI taxonomy): domain Eukaryota; kingdom Viridiplantae; phylum Streptophyta; class Magnoliopsida; order Solanales; family Solanaceae; genus Capsicum; species Capsicum annuum. The sequence continues at coordinate 13,083,869 of NC_061111.1, forward strand.
CTGAAGAAATAAGAAACCCTTCCAAGACTTTACCTGTTGGAATTGTTGGATCTGTCCTCATTGTTTCTACCCTCTATTGCCTCATGGCTTTGTCTTTGTGCCTTTTGGTACCTTATAATATGGTATGTCATTCCACTATTCCAACATTTATATATGGCCATTGCTCATCTCCATATAATTTATATATACACCGGCAGTGTAAAGAATCTCTACATATAACTAGCTATATGTATTATGAACAGTTAGTTGTAACTGTCTTTTTGGCAACTTGATGGTCGAAATCGCTTGTCACTGTTAGTTATTGTGTAAATTTAACTAAAATTATTCATTACGTCTTTTTTCTAGATTGTTTTTGTCTTGATCCGAGGGTTTATCAGAGACAACCTCTCTAACTTACCTATGAGGGAAGTAGAGGTAAGGTCTGCGTACACTTTACCCTCCTCAGACTCCACTTCACCAAACTACATTGGGTATATTGTTGTTGTGGTTGTTATACTGTTAGTGTATAGAAGTTGAACTCGTTTATAAACGATTGTAGATCCCAGAAGGAGCATCATTTTCAGCAGTTTTCGAGCAGATGGGGTGGAAGTGGGCAAGCAATGTAGTAGGGGCAGGAGCAAGTTTAGGGATTGTGGCATCACTATTAGTAGCCATGCTTGGACAAGCAAGGTACCTTTGTGTCATTGGGAGGGCTAGGCTTGTTCCATCTTGGTTTGCCCAAGTACATCCTACTACTGGCACTCCACTAAATGCTACTATCATCTTGGGTAAGTAGTAGTAGTTCTGAAGAACCGTCTTGCCATTTCATCTAAAAGTTTAAACTATCAGAACGAGTATAATTAGTAGGCTGAATCATTTAACAATAATTCTTTTTGTTTGTTTATATGTTTTGTCGTATCCCCCCCCCCCCCCCCCCCCCTTTTTTTTTGTTCATTAGTTAATTAACTATTATCTTCAAAATAGCCATATGGAAGAATAAATCACCTTTTTTGAGCAAGCTTATATCACAAGAAACCTCAAATGTCTAATGCAAACAAAGTGTCCCTCCTTTTTTAAAGAAAAATGTATGTGGTTTAGCTAACAGGCATCAAAGAATAACTTTTACTCCCTCGTTTCAATTTGTTTGTCTTACTTTCTTTTTTAATCCTTTTAAAATATAACATTTCCTTCTTAATTTGTCAACTCTCTAATTCCGACTTTCCACATGACACGTCTATGAACTTTTTGGTACATTCTACATATCTCTAGTTTAGGATTCAAGTCAAAAGCAAACAAGAAAGTTGAAATGGATGGAGTATTTATTAGTAAGAGGTAAACTTCATATACATGGCTTTTTTGTGCGTTAATTTTTGTTACTATTTTGCAGGTATATGCCAAGCATCAATTGCATTATTCACAGAACTTGATATTGTGATAGAGATGATCTCCATTGGCACATTACTAGTATTCTACTTAGTGTCCAATGCACTTATATTCCATCGATATGCAATCCTTAGCAAGAATCCACCACTTCACACTCTCATCTTCCTCTTCCTCCTTTCATGCACCTCATTTGCATTCTCTTTATCATGGAAATTCAAACTACATTGGTGGAACCTCTTGTTATTCGCGGGCCTTACAATTTTCGCGACAGTCATTTTCCAGTATATGGTCCCTCTGGTCGTTATACAACGACCAGAGGGTTGGTTTGTCCCCTTCATGCCATGGCCCGCGACGATCTCGATATTCCTAAATGTATTCCTCATGACAACATTGAAAATGGTGGCATACAAAAGATTTGGGATTTGGGCTGGTGTGATAACTATTTTTTATGTACTTTATGGTGTTCACTCAACATATCATGCTGAAGAAATATTGGAGATGGTTGTTGTTGATAATGTGAACAACAATTCTTCTACCCAACAACAAATTACTAAGGTTGATATCCAACTTGTTTAGGAGTAATTGTTTAATATATATATATATATATATATATATGCAAGATGTGAATATATATACATGTGCTTCCACCTCTTTTTACTCATAATATTTTATTTCAATCTTCATTAAGATCACATGATTTTGGTATGATTAGCTAAATATTACTCCTACTAATTATGTGAAGAACAAATATGAGGAAGGTGATCGATATAAATGATGCAAGGCTAGCTTTCATACACCATCATGATTTATAATGTGCACATATAAGTAGGATTTGGTCTTTTTTTTTTTGTATAAAGTAGTAGCGGTTTAGCTTAGCATGCAAAATTTTCTACCTATTAAAGCATCCATAATTTTCTCTCCGATTAAAATAATAAATTTCTCTTAATTTTATAAATTAGATAAACAAATTAAAATAACTATTTTTAGTAAGGAAATAAATAAAATAAGACGGAGAGACTATGAAGGTAGATTTTTTCTTAGCATTTAAATCATACGCGCCTTGTAAATTGTGATCGTAAAAGTAATATTCACTTTTTTTATTTTAATTTGTTTATTTTATTTTGATTTGACACACAATTTTAAAAAATAAAATAGCCTTTGAATCTTATAGGGTTAAATTTAATTTTATAGTCTTAATCATATCATATAGAAAAAAGTTAGAATTAAATCTAAATATAGTCATTCTTTTATAAACGGACAAAAAAAAGAAAGTAAAACAAACAAACTGAAACATGGAAATATTATCACTCTTCCGTTTCATTTTACTTGGTTCCTTTACTAAAAATAGTTCTTTCAATTTACTTATCCAATTTATAAAATTAAGAGAGTATATTATTCTTTCAAAACTACCATATCATAAAAATGACCACATAAAATATTAATAGTCAAATTTAAATTTTTAAAATCTAATTAATAAAATTAATTTAGTAAAATAAATCCCAAATAAATATTCCTTCCATTCCTAAGTATACTTGTTATCATTACTAAAAATAAATATTTCATAAGTATTTGTTATTTAGAAAATCAAGAAATAATTAGTTGTTATCATAAATATAAAGAGGGGGAGGAGTATTTTAGAATAAGGAGGGTATTCTCTTCTCAACTGGAAAACTAGAAACACAATTTGCAAATTTGAACATGCAGTCTTTATCAAGGGTTGTTATAGAGTGGTACACACTCTTTTATCTTTAATTAAAGATCTTCAGTTTGAGTTCGATCTTTTTTAAGAAGAGTTTTTACAAATTCAAACTTAATCGAGCTCCAACGAAAGTCGGAAACCGGGTGGGAAACAGAAAAACATGCAGTCTTCGTTCCCAACAAGATTGAAAATACCTGGAAACTTTGTCTAAGTAATCATTCTTGTGAAGTCTCGTGCTCATGATGTATTGTGATCAGGAAAGGTTAGTAAAACTTTTATTTTATGCTTCTAAATTTTTGAGGTTTTAAAAAATTTAATATGGATTTTATGATTTTAATTTCACTTAAAATAATATTAGAGATTGTAAAATATAAAAGGTACAAAATTTAAATTAATAAAAAAAAAAAGAAAAAAGAACAATCTACTTTTTATTAAAAATATTTTATAACTTTTTGTTAGATCTTCATATTAAGTAATAAATAATGTTTTCACAATAATATTCAATGCAATGCATTGCAAACAAATAACTATCTTATTAATTAAAATTAGTTCTTATTTTTATAAATAATAATATTCTAAGAATACTACACTAAAAAATTAATCCATAATAATCAAAAAGTAACTCTAAATTATTAATAATATTTTTGTTATATGCCTATATTTAAGAACGTATATTATATTAAAATTTGACTTTAGATCACTAATTTTATTGAGACGCCTTGATTGTAATGTGTTGACATCTTAATTAATTTCGTAAGTGAGGAAGAGTACGGCGAAAGGGTTAACATCTTAAATTCCTTTCTTCAAATTGTTGATCACACCTTATTTTTTTTCTTAACTTATATACCATATAATACAAAATATTATGAAACGATACATAAATCATCCAAACAAAGTGTAACAAGATTGTACCACAAATACACTCATTATAGTACATTAGTAAGAAGATGAAGCATGACAATACAATGACAAATGAGCATTGTTACAATATTTAGCCATCTTATTTGAAATATTATTGAATAGTATGACCAAACTCCAAAGTCTATAACATAACTTAAAAGAGGGAATAGCATGACCAAACTCCAAAGTCTATAACATAACTTAAGGAGGAGTTATTAAAGTTGTAAAAATATTTAATTTTTTCTTCAATCATATTATAATTATAAAAAAGTTGAAAAATTCGAAAACATCGAAAATCATTTTTAGAGTAGCAGATAATGTTTCCAAGGAGGAGTTATTAAAGTTGTAAAAATATTTAATTTTTTCTTCAATCATATTATAATTATAAAAAAGTTGAAAAATTCGAAAACATCGAAAATCATTTTTAGAGTAGCAGATAATGTTTCCAATGACCAATAATATTGTCATTTTGGAAAGAAGGATATGGTAATAAATCCAAATTTTCGGAAAGATATTCGTCCATTTATTCTAGGGAGACAATTTATTCATATTCGTAAGGTAGTTGGTGTATGTATTGCCACGTGGAATTTTATCAGCCATATATCTAAAATTGTTTGTCTAGCACGGTGTTGGTCATAGACAATGAAAACATATTTATATAAACACTAACTATTTTATTATGAAAAACATTTTAGAAATTAGAATTGATTCCAAAGTACAAGAAACCTTATCAAGACTCAAGTCATCCATTAACATTAACAATAGAAGACATTTGAAAGGAAGAAGTTATTGAGCAAAATAAGTTATTTTTAAAATAAATTGATCATCAAAGTAATATATTTTTTGAAAACTTTACAAAATTAATATAAACGTTGTTGGCAATAAGGTATTTGATTTTATTAAAAAAAAATTAACGGACTGAAATGAACAGTACACGGCGTTGAAGTAGGAATCACTACTGATAGTAACATTTTTGACTTAAAACGTTACCAACAGTAAAGAGACTCTGCAACTCTATCACATTAGACTTTGTCACTCTGCCAAATCAACTTTGCAGAGTCTGATGTGGCAGAGTTGCAGAGTCTCGTTACTGTTTTAATTTGGTCCGTTAATTTTTTTAAAACCTAACACGTTACCACCATCAACATTTAAACTAGTTTTATAAAGTTTTCAAAAAACATATTACTTTGGTGAATTGATTTTAAAAAATAGCTTATTTTGATTAAAAAAAATTCAGGATTAGAGAAACCCTAACTTCTCCTTTTGCATTTTGGCTACTTTGAAACTTCTTCAACCCTTTTAAGACACCTTTTGGGGCAAAAGCGATTTTTTTTTGTGGAAAAAAAAAAGACTATACAGTAGTATACGTATATATTGAAGAGTGATCACTAAACTTTATGCTAGCCTTGGAGGTAAAAAGCTGGACGGATGATAGTTTTTCTAGTTAAAGAAGAAACAGCTCTATCAACTGCACCACATTCTTTGGTGATGCGTTCTAAACTAATTATTATGCCTTAACCATGATCATAGTCACTAAATATAGAGACTTTGAATTAACGCAAAATAATTCTAGCAACTAGGCCATAATTTGTCCTCTTGACCAATAAATTAATAATTAGAAGTTGTGGCAAATGGCACTTTCCACATTTCCAATTTCCAGAAAAGTTCAAATTTTATTTAGGATTATTCAAACAATTGCATAAAAAGTACTAATGACAACTCTAATTATTGAGACCAAGAACTAAACATCCATTAATTAATATTTGCTTGCATTATTGTAAGATTTGACACAGTGATAAAGCATTTTTACTGTTTGCTTATTTTAAAGAAAAGAATTAAAGGAAGTTGGGATTTTCTGTTAATCTTTTCAATCTTATTGGTGATTAATTAAGTTGCACATAAAGGAGAAGAATTAGGATATAAATTAACAGTCGTAGGCATCAGTTTTAGCCTTTAACTAATTAATTAATTATTATTATTTATCAACATAGTGGAGGCACTATCTAGGAATTTAATTTCTCATTGACCTCATTCCCCACCTTTCCTAATGTTTTCATTTTCTTTTCTTAAATTTTGTGTCCGATTAATAGATTTTAGTAAGGGGGAAAAGGCAACTCGGTGCACTAAACTCCCGCTATGTGTAGAGTTCGGGAAAGAACCCGATTACAAGGATCTATTGTATGCAGCCTCACCTTACATTTTTGCAAGGGACTGTTTTCAAAGCTTGAACACGTGACTGTTTTCAAAGCTTGATCACGTGACCTTCGGGTCACATGATAACAACTTTACCGGTTACTCCAAGGCTCCCTTCAGATTCCTTTAGTAAGATCAGAGGAGCTACAGAAATAATTTCTTGCTTATCCTAAATATTGCGATGGAGTAATAAATATCTCTTTATTTTTAATTAAAAATTTTGAATTCGAGCTCTGAAAATAAAATGGTTTTGAAAAGCAATGTTCATGATAGATCATACATATGGACAGAGTTTAGTGGATATAACTTCTTTACGCATCCAATTGTTTTTTTCCTTAATAAAAAGCCAATATTCATGGTGCAAATGGATATCATATCAAAAGTTGAATTAGCTATAGGGCAACTCCACACATTCATTTTCACCATATAATAAAATGGTCACCTTTTCTCTTGCAAAGAATACTTATTTTAACAAAAATAAAGACTATGAAGAACATGGGTCAAAAGGACATATTTGCAAAAGAAATTTGATGCATAGTTGAACTTTTTTATTTGTTTAGATATATTTTAAATGAAGGTTAGATGTGTAGGATTACAAATCAATAACATGGAAGTCTCAAACAAGTGAGAATGAGATGGAATTAAAAGTGATAATTTATGTCAAACGCAATACCTCAAAGAAGACAAAAAGTGAACTCACACCTAATAGGGTACAGTATTTAAGTTTCTGTCATCTTATGTATTGCTTTAATTAGTATAATCCATCACATGATGCATGCACAAAGGGAAAAAAAAATACAACATATTGATCCTGATTAATTAAGATATGGTCTGCCATAAACCAAAAGGAACCTATATCATCATCAATTCTAACAAGAAGACAAATGGAAGTTTGGTAAAATATATACTAGTATTCTTTATTCTTTATGTGACGAATAATATTTTTTGACCTCCCAAAAAAATCCTTAAATAAGTTTTACAACAATTTATGTGATCATATTTCCTTTTTAAGGTTATTTTAAAAAAGAATATCATTTTTATACACATTTAAACACAATTAACTTTTATATATATATATATATATATATATATCAAAAATTGGTAAAGGATTTTGTAACCTTAGGCTCATTATGTACGTATGTTGTTCGACCGAACTCATTAGTTCCGTGTCTATTGAAAGTGGAAACTTCTGAGAAGAATTAAGGTAGTCATCTTAATGTTTTTTTTCCATTTACATCAAATGAAAGTAAAATTCAACTTGAGAACCAGGAAATATATAATTTCTTTGATAGTTTAGCATACGTTCACCTTATCGATGGACAATGAGTTTTGACATATTGAGGAAAATAACACAGTGTTCCTTAGAAAAAATGACGACTCCTTTAACAAAGACAAACTTATTCAAGTTCTTCTTCCTAAAAAAGTCCCGAGTAGCCCCCCTATCTCTGGAGGAAAGCGGAATGATTGGGATCCCTCCACTCTTAATTAGAAATATCGATATTCGACACCACTTTACAAACAACAAAAACACTTAAAATAAAATCACTGGCCGGTTGAATCATGACCTCAATAGCTATCAACATAGTGATGTACAGTACTTATAAAATGCATGACAAGTAGTCAGCATCTTCGGATCCGTGGCGCAATGGTAGCGCGTCTGACTCCAGATCAGAAGGTTGCGTGTTCGATTCACGTCGGGTTCAATCCCCCGATCCATGCCGGATCCCTTTTTTTTTTTGGTATTGCTATGTGAATTAATGTTTTTTCTATGAATTAGAGTAGGAAGTTAGTCGGATAGGAGTGTTATTATGCACCGTAGTATGATAGCTTAGGGTTTAGTCGTATATATCCATCATTGTTGTTTTCTACTTCTCGTCACTTTTTTTTATATTGCCTATGTGAATTTTTTTTTTTTTCTATGAATTAGAGTAAAAGATTAGTCGGATAAGAGTGTGATCATGCACCATAGTACGGTTGCTTAGAATTTAGTCGTAGATATCTATTATTATTGTAGAATTTAGTCGTAGATATCTATTATTATTGTTGTGTATTGTGTTTAAACTCTCACATTATTCTGTAATTGATTATGGTCTTTTTTGGGTATTGCCTATGTAAAATATTGTTTCTTCTTGGCTTCACACCGATTGATTCCATGGCCAACCACCTAATTATTTTGCACATTGTCCAAAACTTTCAGATAGAATCATGACTGAGAAAGTCTATTATAAAATTACAGTTACAATTGGCAAGTTCCTCACAAATTGCAATGACTAACTTTCTGATAATAAATTAACAAGATACAAATCATGTAACCAATGAACTACATGATGGAAATGGAATGAAACCCTTTTCCCCATCTCCCAGCAGTTAAGATCTGGGGACGTGTTGATGATGATACAACAGTATAGCTAGGTTGTTTCCAAGAAGAATTGCATTAAGCAATCCAATGGAGAGCTAGAGCAATGTTGGGTATTTTGCATCAAGAAATTCCCTTAACATTTTGGCAGCCTTCTGACCACCCATCAATTCTGCTAATCTCTCCACCGGAAGAATGGCAAGTTCCGCCAAGCTTTTGCATCCATCCATTATTGCCCTGTAGTTGGAATCGGTCACGCCTGGCAGTCGTCTCAACATCTCTACTGCAGATGTATTGTAATTTTCAGCTCTACAACAAAAAAAGTGAAGCCAAGCCGAATGTTATCAAGCTGCTAAAGCTAAACATCAGAATAAGATTTTAGATGTTCAACCTGTACCGAGCAGAAGAATAATTTTAGAACTAACCTGACATCATTTTCGACAATACCCTCTTCTGATGGGACACCCACTCTAATTGCCTTGACCTCATCAGGTTCATCTTGGTTTGATTTAAGAGAAGCAAATATTTCGGCTGTTGCATGCAGACTACGAGACCAGATAATGCGAAGCCGAGGAAAGTGGAGAACAAGCAAGGAGAGCTTCGAGATAATGTTATTTGGAGTTACGTCATCACCAATATCACTAGCAGACTACAAAGGGAACAAGAACTTATCAAGAAAAGTAACTATTAAACCACACGTACACCCCAAAAGCAGAATATACGCAGCACAATTACCTGAAATGAAAAGCTTTTATCCTGTGAAAACTCTATAAGAAGAACAGGAATCCGGTAATAACGTGACATCATTTCCACCTGGTGGTAAAGACGTCCAGATGCAAAACTACGAAATAGATCCTGTATACTCTTTCTTTCTACGCATATCAATGGGGAAAGTATGTAATCACCAACTTCCAGGGTCACTGGTATAATGCGCATGCCTTTCCGGTGAAGCACATTAGGAAGAGTACTCATGAACTCTCGCATGTCCACAATGACCTGGTTAAAAAGAAAGTCTCTGTATTGGGATGATGTCATGCAATTATGTAATTGTCTCAACGGAACAAAACTTGGAAATACGTACTTGCATTTCCCTTTCTGCTTCTCTTCTTCCACCAGCTTTTCTGGTTATTAGATTTTGAGAAATAATGGACTGAGGCTCATTGGAAGAATCCAGTCCTAGACAACGTCCATCCTGATAATTATCCACAATTAAATCCCAAAACAGAAATGCATTTATTAGTACGAAAAATTAGGTTCTCCCAAAAGAATGCAATTTTGTGGAAACAATTACCAAAAACGGGAGCTCAGATTACAGAAATGCATTTATGCAGCTATTGAACAACTATTTTCATTTTAAATTTGGTTGCAGATTAAAGGGAATTTCATTCTACACCTGAAAATTCACTATCGACTCGAGATACAAGTCATTAACTGATGAAAAACTAATACACACCATTAAGTATCTAATTCTTAAATTCTTTAAATCTTTGTACATGGACTGCACACATCCTAGGCAGATCATTCTTACATTGTACATATTATTTATGCATCTTTACTTTTACCATATCAATGCACCCTCAAAAATTGTTTATATTGCACCCAGCCCCCTCAAAATTTGTATGAATAAATATCTTTCAGTTATGAAGGAAAACTATCTTTTATAGCCTGTTTGGCCAAGCTTTTGGGAAACCAAAAGTTTTTTTAAAAAGTGCTTATTTTAGAGAACTGAGGAGTTTCACCTCGCTTTTATGAAAAAAAAAACTGCTTTTGAATAGTAGCAAAAACTGTTTATCAGAAGTTGAAAAAAGTAGCTCTTCTCCATAAACACTTTTAGAACCTTGGTGAAGGTACAAATTGCTGCTCTAATATTGGCAAAAGTTCTTTAAGAAGCACAAACTGCAATTATCAAGAATTATTTTTTTGAAAAGCAATTCCAACAAAAAAAAAAAAACATTTCAAAATAAGCAAATTTTGGAAGTTTGGCCAAATAGACTAACAACCCAGCTATTGAAAAATGACATTGTTATTATTTACACACAGAACCAGTGAAACACAGGAAACAAAAAGATGTACTGAAATAGGAAGAAGAAAACCAAACAAATTAGAATTTGTCAAAGCTCAAGCAAGACTCACACACCCCATTCTTTAAGCAAACATAAATGGAAAATTACTAGTAGCATATTGTGATGCAGTGGATCTTTGCAAGTAGAAAAGAGCTAACCTGATCTACTGGGATCATCATCAATGACTTCTGTCTTATAAGGGACTCAAATGCTCCATTCTCTCTACGCACACTCGCCTCAAACTTTTGCATCTCAGTAGAGTCTTCATAGAAGAGAAAGTACACTTTAACCATTCTTGAAGGGTTCTCAGCTTTATAGATTTCAACCTCTCTCACAAATGCAATGTCAGGATGGTAAGCAATAATGGTAGAGGGCTTCAAAATATCAAGAATTTTTTTATAACTCTCCAAGGCATAGAAAACCACTGGTGGAAGCTTCTTAGTTTCTCTTGAAGACTCAGCATCCGGACCTTGGTCATGCTTTCGAAGAAACACTTCATTCAAACATCCATCTTCCATTGCCTTATCTGGGAAAAAAACAGGAACATTAGCTTTAATTCATTTGTTTTTATCTGTCGTAAGAGGAAAAAGAATCAGATTACCTTCAGGTGCCACATCATTGTTGGCTTTTTCACCAGCTGAACCTTTCTTTTTCTTTCCTTTACCCTTTCCTTTTACAGAACCTCCATCATCAACAAGTTTCTGATTATCATCTTCACCAACAATATCCTTGTTGATTCTTTTGCTAATTTCCGAGGCAGCTGCCAGCAGTGCATCATGCTCCTGCTTGCTTGTGCTGCTAACCTCTGCTTTCTTTCCAGGAGCTGCAACAACACCATCAAGTACCCCAATCCCTTTAGGCTCTTTAGCTTTCTTTGCATTGCGTTTTGGCAATGCCTGCAGCTGTACCTTGCTCAACAGATACTTTTCCCACTCTTCACGCATGACCTATCCAATGTATAGAATGTATAAGGATACCAATTTAGAATTGCACAGTAAAACATGATCAAAATCGATCCATTTGTTGTGTTGCAATTAAAAAAAGATTAGACTGTCCCAAATATTCTTTTAGTATAGCTTGCAGGAGTTTGTTCGCGCTATTCTTTTTCATGTACTGGGACTAACAATTGTTAGTAAGATTGGCTGATATATCCTCGTTTATCCCCTAAAATGTATAAATTAATAAATATAACCCAAAAAAAGGAGGATAAACCGCACAAATGAAGAAAATATAAGTGTGGCTTGGTAATTATAAGATATCGGAAAAACCTTCTGTGAGCCATTTGTGGTGCAATCTTCGAGTTGCATGCATGAGTATTCATCTTTGCAAGCAACTAAAACAATCCCATTATCATCTCCATCACCCAGATGATCTTTTTCTTCTCCAGACGATGCCTGTTTTTCTCTTTCCTCTTGTATCTCCCTTAGGACATCCTGTGAAACAAATCAAGCCCATAAAGTCCTAGATGAATAAAATTATCTAAGATTAAACCCAAGAAAGCAATAAATTTATTTTCTTAGGCAGAAGCCACCAACCCAAATTGAAACCAATAGTATTAAATATTAACAAGTCAACATGATTGTATATAGTACTTAAAGTTGATTCTTCAACTGCCAAAGGTTATATCAATAATTAAGAAAATGGAAGTCACTCACTCACAAGTAAGACCTTCCACTTTGGTGGCTCCTCCAAGACTTCCTCCAAAACAACCCTGCTCTCTGCACTTGTTGACTGATCTATGAATAAACAAAAACAAGAGGAACTATGTCATGCTTTACAGCTCTCTACACTGTTGTGCTACTATTGAATGGTCAACATGAAGATTCATCAGAAAATTGACGCCTTATGCTATTTTGATTGTTTATTTCCTTTTACAACTTCAGTCACCATAAAACTACATAAATTTTGTGTGTGTGTGTGGGTGGGGGGGGGTGGGGGGGGGGGGGGGTGTAAAGAGAGGAATTTGGCACAGGGTTTTGATCATCTCACATTCAAGTTATTAAAATTAGTACAACTACATCATTAAGTAATAAACAGAGAATCCAATTAACAAAGAAAGTGCCAGCAGTGCTAATACACACCTTCATCCTTCTTGTTGTCATTAAGCTTTCTCTTTTTGGTTGATGCAGTCTTACTCAGCCGCACTTTTCCACTATCTGACCTCCCAAAATGATAAACTCGCTTTTTAGCATACTCAAAGATCTTGTAACTGGACTCTGCAAATATCCAGACGGATCGGAAACTCTCTGATGCTCTAACTGAGTCTAGATACTTCAAGTAAGTTACAGCATCATACCTACTCATATAAAAACTAGATCAAGTTCTACTACAAACACAAGAACCATAAGCATAAAGAAACTGAAGTAGACCGCACAGATAGCACCAGTACCCTCCTCCTAAACTAGGACAAACAACTGATTCAGACTGCACTCAAGTAGATCCAGCCTTATTATAACCTCTCTCCAGACCAATCTGCTGGTCCCAGTGTGACATAATTATTAAGAGAAAAATTTAACCGACAGTATGTATTTTTTAGTATATGTCAAGAATGTGGAGTCAAATTTTAAATATCATAATGTAGAAGAGAATATGGAATAAACTTCTACTAAGAATAGCAAAAGTGGGTCTAAGAGAACTTATTGTGGTGCTGAAAAATGCACTAAAACACTCCATTAAATGAAAGTGAACAAAGTTTCGCGATAACCTGAAAAGAGAAAATGACCACTTATTTAAGACAAGAGGGAATACCATTTGATACTTTCACTTATGAGCAGATAACTGTCTAAAACCAGTAAAACATACAAGTCATACTTAATACTAATGGTTTATATTTGTGGCAGTATTCCTAAATAAATATACCTTCTAAATTAAAATTTTGATCCTTTTATACTACTACATCGTGCAAATTGACACCCGACAAATATACACTTTGAATCAACGGAGTAAGAATATTCCATAAGCCATAACTTGATGCAGCAATTATCAACAGTATATAAATAGCAAATAGCAAATAATAGCATCTTGACCAATGAACAACAAAGACAATGTCACAGAAAAGAATTAACAATTAAAAAACCCTCTAGCTTGAAAAAATAAATGTCATCAACTAGCTTTCTTATGGAGACACGATACATATCTCACAGACATCTAATACCAACAAATAGTGTGTAAAAGGACACAAAGTACATGTAATACTAACAAGATAATGAGTAAAAGGACAGCATGGTGAAAGAAAACACCAACTTCCTTCCATACCTAACAAGGTAATCCAGCAGTTTTCTTAATGTCTTCAAGTCTGAAACAAGCTGCTTCGTTCTCTTCCCTAAGGTATGCCAGATGGGATCTAGCTGCCTTCTCACTATCTCATCGAATGACTTAAACAAACCATTCTCCACTGTCAAGTCTTCCACATCAACCTTATTAGTCTTTCTCATTTCCTTCAAACATGCATCCATAACCTCAATCACTGCTTTCTGGATCCCAATCATATATGTTGACATCGGTACCCTTATATCGACAACCTCTGGAGGATCCCTCTCTAAATCCTGTGATACATAAACCTGAAACAGCAAGAACACGCCACTCAAACCATATTATCCCAAGGTTAGATTTTTTTCCCCACTCCCCTAGCTCATATACTGCCCCTTTGAATAATCCAACTAAACTGGAAAAAGAGGTTAGAATTATTTAAAATAACCACCAGACAACCTTGTATGAAGCCTGTCTTACTCCAGACAACCTTAACAAAAGAAGCATTCAGACAGCGAATAGATGGTATGTGCACTAGAAGGAATTTGAGAGCGTGAGATATCTGTTTCTTCACTTTACAGTAGCAGCTGACATTTGGAGTATGGTTATTCAGTTCTTCGAATAGCCTAGGACAGGGACACGCCTTACAGTATTAAGGATTCTTATGAGAGTTGGTGTTCACTAATTAAGCGTTGGGAAATCCATCACAATAACTTGGTTTATGGTGCCAGCTTCTATTTATTGGCGCATCTGGAAGGAAAGGAATCAAAGATGTTTTAATGGGATTTCAACTCCTAATCACACCCTTAAAGATAAATGTTTAATCAACTTATTTAGTTCGTTCAATCAGGTCGGCATATATATGTTGAACTTCTTTTGGATTGTCTTTGCTCCTTAGTTGTTCAGCAGACACTCTTTTTGTTGTATATTTCTGCTATGTATCTTCTTGATGCCATTTAATGAGATTCTCCAACTTCATCCAAAAAAAAAAAAAAAGTATCTCCATCGCATTCCATGTAACTAACCTAAGTCGACTTCCCGTTTTTGCGTCTATTAGAAACAACCTCTCTACTCCACAAGGTCGTGGTGGTAAGGTATGCATACACACTACCCTCCCTAGACTCCAGTTGCGGGATTATACTGAATATGTTGTAGTTGTTGTTGTTGTTGACTTCCCATGTTTGGTCACCTTGAGTCGCAAAAATATTCTTCCACTAAAACATTTTCCTACAACTCATCGTTGTCAACCATGAACCATTAGAACTCAAATTTATTGCCAAAGAACTATGCTCATACACTAACCGCCTTATGTTATGTTCATATATTGCTAATTTTTATACCCAACCAACATCAAATCCCAAGAGTGAGGTCTGAAAAGGATAGTCTGTAAGCATACCTTATCACTACAATGCAGAGAGGCTGTTTTCGATAGACCCTAGGCTCAGGTAACAATTTTTATACCCAACCAAATGCCTATATGCTTACCAATGGTAACACTTTTTTATTTTCCGTCATATCAAACGATCAATACATTTTCATAATTGAAACTTATCGAAATTACCTGGAATCGAGGCCAAAGATGAAGCTTTCTAAGAAAAAGGCATTTAAGCGTCCTCTCAGCTTTAGCAAAACCAGAAACCATAGAATGAGGCCGATCAGAAAATGCACGAACATAAAGAGACAGGTTCGTCAACCTCAAGATCCTTACAATAAACGCCTCCGTAGACGTATCCGAAAGCGAATGAGCATTCAAAATAACAAGTCCAGCAACAGCACTCGTCGGAATCCGATGAGTCAACAAATCAACAATAAGAATCCGAGAAGTAATAAACAAAATTCCTCCAGAATTGTACAACGACAACCGTTGATTCGCCGGAAGATCGGAGGTGATCTCCGAGGGCAAATTCGGAAATTCACCCGAAATTTGGGAACGAAGGGCATTTTCGTAATTTTGTAAAATTGAGGCTCTTTGAGGAGGAGTAGCTGAGAGGATAAGTAAGCAACCATTAGAGTGATGGTGAAGTAGAAAAAGGGAAGAGATGAGTTTATGAAGGCCGAGCCCGGCGGAGGTAACGACTAAGCCGCCGTTGGAATCCTCTAGAAGATCAGTGATTATGTGCTCGTGAAATTGCACCATTTTTGGGGATTTAGGGTTCCGCCGTGTGCGGTGGTTTTAGGTGGCGGTCATGGTGGTTGATGGTGGTGGCGGGAAATTGTTAAAAAATTCAAAGTGAAGTTATATATAGTGAGAAATTTTGCAAATTGGGGTTTAGATGAATGTTAAATTATAGTTTGGGCCAAGCAATTTGAAAATATATCGGTTTTGTTACTCATATTTTTAGTATGCATTGGTCGATTAGGCTCTGTTCGATTTTGTTTATTATCGATCGTTTTATTAAGTTTTGATTTGTAAATATATTAAATCAATAACCAAATAAAATAAGATATTCGTTATCGATTTTTTGTCTTTATCGATTCAGTTTTCAGTAAAGACTCCTATTTTTTTTTACTTTTGTTATGAAATATAAAACAAAAACAACAAGAATAGAGAGAGAGTAGAGATTAATTCTTATTTTCGTTGTGGGATTATCTTGGGATGAAAGATTATAAGATGAGATTCTTTTGAGATGATAGATTATAAGATTGAGGATTCAATGAATAAAATCCCTCTATTTATAGGAAAAAATACTCCTAATTTTTAACTAAAAGATAGATACTTCAAATCCTGATAGATATCAACTACATTTTGATAGATGTTATTTATATAAACATTCACTATAATGTAAATACATTTATAACACTCCCCCTTAAATGTCTAATTTGAGATAATGTGTCTCGTTAAAAACTTACTAGAAAAAACTTAGTGAGAAAAATCTAGTGAAGGAAAAAGAGTACTCATCTTTAATAATACACATTTCGGTTGCCTCATTAAAAACCTAACAGGGAAAATCCAGTGGGACAAAACCTTGAAAAGGAAAAATGAGTACAACACGTATTAACTCCCCCTAATGAGATCATCTTCTTGAAAGTTGTAGTTGGAAAAAACTTGGTGAATAAATCAGCCACATTGTCACTTGAACGAATATGTTGAACATTAACATCACCATTCTTTTGGAGCTCATGTGTATAGAAGAGCTTTAGCGAAATGTGTTTCACTCTATCTTTTCATATGAATCCTCCCTTAAAATGTGCTATGTATGTTACATTATCTCTGTATAAAATTGGGGGTACATTGCCACATTTCAAACCACATTTTTTTCGAATGAGATGTATCATGGACCTCAACCATACACATTCTCGGCTAGCTTCATGAATAGCTATTAGCTCATCTTGGTTCAATGAAGTGGCTAGATAAACTACTTTGTATATCTCCAAGATATGACAGTATCTCCACATGTGAACATATTGCATGTTTGAGATCGAGATTTATACGGATTAAATAAATACCCAGCATCAGCATAATTAACAAGATTGGGATTGCAAGCTTTAGAATAAAATGTGCTCATGTCTTTTATTCTATTTTGATGTCTCCTAATAGGAGCAGAAATATCATTGCTAACAAATTGACTGAAAAGGATATATCAGTCCTTGTAGTATTTGCAAGATACATTAATGTTGTGCACCAAATGCACTAAGATATGATACTTCATACTTTTCATTTCGACAAATAATTTATTACTTTTGAAAACTCTCCAAGAGTTTCAATAGTATTCAAATCATCAATTTATCCCTTATAAGGATAATAAACAAGTTTCCCAAAAACTTTATACGATTCAGACATTTTAAATCCTTTAGGGATTTTCATATTGATTTTTCTCAAGGGATAATATCAATATGTGTGAGATCTTCAAGTATCTGGACTGCAAATCAAATAAGTGTTATGCTTATCAAGATGCATCCTTTCATGTCACTTGATAAATATTTCTACGTCAGCATGCTTAAATTAACGTAGAATCCAAATTCTCGTAATCTTTTACAATATTGCGCTAATATTGTTTCAAAGATATCGTTGACGGTTTCTCATTTTGTATCGATTCACAATGTGACATAACATTTTGAGATGTCATTACTTCATTATTTTCAGGTACCTGAACCTCTCATAAGGTTTCATGAAGTGTTATGTCGTAGGCTCTTCAAGAGAGCATTGCCTTCTTATTATGATTGTTTGCTCTTTATCCTTTTCAAGGATTATTCGGAATCTATTGGTCTACTACGCTTCACGCATGCATAGACTTTGTCCTTCAAGGACATAAAATAGGAGCAGCAGCCTAAATATGAGATGCTTTTGGCATTTGACTTGAATTGTCTTTTGAATGGGTGATCTGATGATAATTCCTGAAATATTTCATAGTTGCTTAGAATCTCCCCATTATGTTAGAAAAACTAGCATACATCCTCCATCTTCTTTGAAGATTCATCTTTGTGCATCATGGTATATTCATTAATCGTATACCGCACATCAAAATTATTAGATGAAATAATTGGTTCCTGGCCTTGAACCATTTAAGAGAAAAGAAATAATCATAATTTATTGATCTAATGCATGCTATTGTATGCAACATATCATATTTCATACCAACACATGAAGCTTTGTTCTCATTAGCAATGGTTTAGCTATTTATCGAAGACATTCAATGTCAAATCATCATCATTAAGATTGTCTTGATTACACAATCTGAAAATTATAATTTTAACTCAATTTTATTGAGCAAACAACTTTATAAATGTCAAACTGCAGGTTGACAATAAATGTACATGTGATCATTTTATTGATGTGTCTTTTCAACATATCACATGATAGGTGAATGGATCCTTATTCACCTTTTATACTTTTCAGATTTTAAGGGATCCAATCTCAAAATTAGTTGGTTCAACCAACTTGCCATGAGAACAAGCAAATAAACAATTCTTGAAGAATCTTTTATTTCTTCGACATATGTCTAATACTCAATATGTACATTTTTGAAATGTCACAATTATTCATGTCAATTTATGAACTTTTATTCCAATAAACTCCAAGTTTACATGACATGTGTTTTTCACTTTAGTAATTTCAAATTTACTATTACATGAATAAATTTACTACTTCAGAAGTAGATTTCAGAATAATTCTTCTCAATTATTCTACCTCACTCGGAGGTGAGTTACGACACCATCACAATCAAGTACACGTTTGCATTGAAACAATCGAAATCCTCATTCCCTGGGAATGAAATATAATTGTGTCTTAAATCTATCAAATTTTGATAGCTTATAATCTCTTTCAAGATATTGCTATTTCAAGAGAAAATTGAGACATATATATGATGTAGAGAATTTTTTTCTCAAATATATCTTATAATCATAATATGCGTGTGAAAATATCATCACTTTTGATGATCATTATCATATTGTCCCTCCATGCTTATATTCGTGCATTCAATCATTCGTCTTCTTTCAGACATATAATGCACTGTTATCACATATACTTCAAGAATGAAGTAAGTTATCATATTTCAGACTTATCATAAATTGCTACCACATTTACTTCATAGAATGGAGCATATTCAATGGGTTGAATTTCATGACTTCTCACCAAATACCCATTATTTTGCCTTAGCCATCATAATATTATCAGTATGATGCATTGAGATTCAAACTCAACGTCTTATCTATATAAAGGCGTCTTAGGCATAAATCGATGGGACTTAAACCCAATATTTTTTCATCATGATGCATTAGAACTTTTAATCCAATGTCCTACCTTCTTAATGAGATGAGATTTATATTCATCATCATATCTTTTAACAATATTGTTTTTCATGAACAAATTTAAAGTATAAGTGGTTCCAAACCAATTAGTTTTTTTTTCTCAAATCCAACAATAATTATATCATTAGTAACAAAAGACAAATAACATATGAAATCACTAACCTTGAAATTACCTTTAGATTTATAATCCCATCTTGTTTGAGCAGAGATTAATTCTTATTTTTCTCGTGGGATTCTCTTGGGACGATAGATTATAAGATTGAGGATACAATGAACAAATTCCTCTATTTATAGGAAAAAAATACTTTTAGTTTCTAACTAAAAGACAATACTTCAAATCCTGATAGATATCAACTAGGTCTTGATAGATTTTATTTATATAGACATTCACTATAATGTAAATACATTTATAACAACTTTCTCTTATTTTCATTTATTTTACACTATCTTATAAGCACTATGACAACAACTATAAAATGCAAAAGACAATAAGGTATGCATTTAAATATAAAGCCATTGTGATATAATTATGAATAAAATTATACATTTAATATAATCTTATTAAATCATTAACTAAAACCTTAAAATTAAAAATCGGATCAATAATTCAACAAAAAAATTATAAAACCATTTAAAAATCGTTAACTCAATAATTTGATATCGATAAACCAATAACATTTTAGTCAATTCAATTTATCGATTGAACCAATTTCTGCACACTCCTACTGAGGAGAGTGATTTCAGAATTTTGGATCAAAATAATGTGAGAAAATGGTCAACCCCCCCCCCCCCCCAACCTTTACCCAAAATTTCAACTATACACCTATTCTTTGTGGGGGACCTATTACCCTCCTAAACTATTTTAAAATGGATTTATTTCTCTCCTAAATGTTGAGGTGGCACGGAAGGTGTAGTGCACTCTCTTTGAGAGAGTGAAGACGTTTTAACCCTTAATTTTTTAATTTTTTAATTTCTTATATTTTTTATTTATTTTTTCCATTGTCTTCTTTCTCTTTCTTTCATTAACACCATGACTTTTCTTTCTTTTAACACCATGGATTTTCTTTCTTGTTTTTTCTCTTCAACAAAACACCATGACTGCTCCACACACACCAAATAAATTATCCGCAATTTCATAAAAAAATAACTCAATTATCCATTATTTTCAACACACACATCCCAAATGGGTCTATCTTTAATTCCATCAAAAATGAAAAAATTAACAATTATTTCAACACAAACGCTAAATGGGTCATCTTTCATTTCATCGAAAGAGCAAAATTAACAATTATTTCTACAATTAGTGCAATAGCTAAAATACAATTTGCGAAAATGGTTGAGATGGTTTACCATTTTGGGGACAAATTACAGATGTAGAATCCATGTTGCCATGAACTTGGCATTTGTATCCTAACATTAGTTTTATTGTAAGAAAACCAAAAGCATAAAACACTTGCCGGAAAACTGAAAACAACGACTATATAGGAACAAATATACTCTGTTTAAGAGGAATTTCAACTACCATAAACACCAAGAAAAAGCAAACTAGTTACACCAGAAAACTTCTAAGCAGCTCAATTTTATCCAATATCCAATACGCATTACCAAATTCAGATTACAAAATGACAATTAGCGACCCAACTAAAGAACTCTGAAGCAATTATCCAGAAATAGAATAAAACTAGCATCTTTCGTTGCCGATATAGAGTTTGAACAACCCAATTGAACAACTGGGTCGTCTCACCCGACCCATCGGGAAAATCCTTCAATGTCGATGAATTTTCGACATGCCCATCACCAAATTTTGAAGAAGAGAAAACTAGTGAAGACACTTGCAAGAAAGCAAATTGGGTCTTGGTTTGTGTTGCAAA
>NC_061111.1:13105412-13144850 GCF_002878395.1 Capsicum annuum
CCATGTTGCCATGAACTTGGCATTTGTATCCTAACATTAGTTTTACTGTAAGAAAACCAAAAGCATAAAACACTTGCCGGAAAACTGAAAACAACGACTATATAGGAACAAATATACCCTGTTTAAGAGGAATTTCAACTACCATAAACACCAAGAAAAAGCAAACTAGTTACACCAGAAAACTTCTAAGCAGCTCAATTTTATCCAATATCTAATACGCATTACCAAATTCAGATTACAAAATGACAATTAGCGACCCAACTAAAGAACTCTGAAGCAATTATCCAGAAATAGAATAAAGCTAGCATCTTTCGTTGCCGATATAGAGTTTGAACAACCCAATTGAACAACCCGACCCATCGGGAAAATCCTTCAATGTCGATGAATTTTCGACATGCCCATCACCAAATTTTGAAGAAGAGAAAACTAGTGAAGACACTTGCAAGAAAGCAAATTGGGTCTTGGTTTGTGTTGCAAACGTGGCATTACATGGTAAGTGTGTGTTGCTCACTTTCCATTACACATCTGGGTGTCAGTTTTTTTTTTCTTTTTGGGTTGGGGGGGGGGGGCTAATTATTCCACTTTAAAATAGTTCAGGGGGGTCATAGGACCCCCGCAAAGTATAAGTGTGTAGTTGGGATTTGGGGTAAAGGTTGGGGGTTTTGGCCATTTTCTCAAATAATGTTAAAAGAGGAACAATTTCAATAAATGAGTTTGTCAGATTTTTCATGACCAAAATGGTGAAAATACATGGCGAATAGAGCACCTTCAGTGTGCAATTTTTAGGTTAATTTTTAGGTTAAAAAATAGATGGATCGTCAAATATATTTACAATGAAGTGCTCTACCCTGATGAGCCTTCAGTGAATCTTTTACATTTTAAATAAAATCTCATTACTAGTAATGAGCCTTCAATATTAAGTTTACTATTCAAAAATCTAAAAAAAGACTGTCATTTGCTAAATTGATGGGACAATAGAGGACAACTTTTTCATACTCTAAAGGCTCATGCAAGGCAATGCACCTTCAAGCAGTATACCTTCAATGCATCTTAGGCTCATGCAAAGAAATGCACCTAAGATTTTAACACTTTCAAATCAATTAAAATTTTTATTTTGATTTAGATAAGAAATAGTAATGTTTCACACTTTTAAACAAATAAAGTTTTGCTTCATATAAAAAAATATCTATAATACTATTTAAATAAGTATTTTAATCAAATTAACTAGAAACATATGCGTGATTGTTGTACTTTATTTTTTTATTTTGATATTTTATTTTTATTTTTGATTGATGATTGATTTGAGTTTTCTTCTTGCATCCATTACAACCATCATTTTTATGTTTCTCTATTTATTTAATTAGTAAATTTAAAAAGTATATATGTGTTATACATAATCAATAATTGACTATGGATTTTTCTTTTTTGATAATTTCTCATGTTTGTTTTAGTTAAAAAAAATTATTGAAAAATTATACGAAATAACTATTTTGCAAGTAGCCGAAAAAAATCAACAATTTCTCTTTTTTTGTTCAATTATTTTTACAGAAATTGTAGATCTCTTTTCGATTGCCGCAAGTTTTACTCCTTTCACATGTATTTGATAGTTTATAAACATATTTGCTATTTATTTCAAAAATGTATACTTTTAAATTTTTAAGGTAACATTATATAGCATTGTTATTATAATGATTCCTATTGATTTGGTTATTTTTTAACCCCTTCCCGTCAGGTTTTTATGCACTTTTTGTTTGCTATATCATATAGTTCATGTTGAAATTAGAATTTTTTTGTTATAAAAGTAAAAAATAAATATTTCTTTTTTAGTTTGAAATTAGTGTTTTTGAGTGCAAGTTAATAGCTTGAGTCAAATTTATGAAATACTCATGAGCTCTAGGTTTATTTTTCAATCGTTATCGTAGTCGTTGTCGATTTCAAATTGTATTGTTGATTTTGGCCTCACAAAAGAATTGAAGACTTATCTTCTAGCTAAGTAATTTATTATTCTTAATTACTTATTAAAATAAGTAATATATGAATTCATACATGGTACATATATACACTCAATACACTCACGTTGCTATTTTTTTATCTTCAGTTGTTGCCTTCTATTAATGCTTACTTGAAGGTGCATTGTTTTGCATGAGCCTTTAGAGTATGAAAAAGTTGTCATTTATTGTTCCATCAGTTCAGAATATGACAGCCTTGTTCAAATAATTAATGAGTCTTTTTTTAAAATGTAAAAGATTCATTGAAGGCTCATATGAGTTGAACATCTTCCGTGTAAATATATTTAACGATTCATCTATTTTTTAACGTGAAAATTGCACATTGAAGGTGTTCTATTCTCCATGTGTTTTCACCATTTTAATCATGAAAATTCTGACAAACCCATTTATCAAAATTGTTTTCCATTTAACACTATTTTGATCCAAAATTCGTGATTTCATATTCTTCTTTTAACATTAACTTTATCGTTCAAAAAGAAGTCATGCTCACTATATTTCTAATGGAAAGGAGAATTGTTGATAGGATAATTTATGTTTGGAATTGATAAAATTTTGTGGAGGTGTTTTATCTTCAATATTATATATATATATAGATATAGATATTCTTTGATTGAATAGAGTTAAAAATTCTTACAAGGACAGTGTATATTAACTTAAACTCTATTGCTATTATATAGCCAAACCTCTTTATTATAGCCAAACCTCTTTATTATACGTCATTTGTCACGATATATTTTAACTGCTATAACAAAATATCGTTATAATATTGTATAGAATATAGAGAAAATTGAAGGAAAGATGTCTTTAAGTCTTGAATGAAGGATTGGTGACATTGATCAATTTAAAGGGTCAAACATAATTAAAAAACTTGATTAGGTTAATTGTGGACTTGATTAATATATTCTAAACTTTTTAATCTTTTCAAAAATACAAATTAATCCACACCCACAAAACTTTTCCCCCTCTGCAAATCAATCTCTCTCACTTCTCTCTTTCTCTCAATAGTTTCTCTCTCTAACTTCTCTCAACCAACAACTTTTCAAATTTCTCCCTTCAATCTTGTGCTACTTCAACCTCTGGCAACAAATAGTTTTGAGTTCTTGCCCGTTCCTTTTTTACTTTCAATCGTTAGTCGACGTGACAATATTCTCCGGCGACAACAACTTTGAGTTCTTCATCGTTTCTTTTTGATTTTCACAAGTAAAAAATTAAGACTTTTAAGTTATGACGAAAATGAGGAACTTGATTTATTTGTGTTTGTTATTTTTTTTATATTTTTTGTTATTTTTTTTAATGTTTGTTATTTTTTAGTTGAATTTCTCACCTGGATGTATCTGCTACTGCTGTTTTTTAATAATGGATAAAACATGTAATGTGAATCCAACAGATGAGCATTTGTTACAACATATATGACTAATATGTTCAGATTAGTAATCTTTTGTAACACATATGACTAATCTGTTGCACAGATTAGTAATATGTTGCAACATATATGACTAATTTGTTGCAATATATATGACTAATTTGTTGCAACAAATGAGTAATCTGTTGCAACATATATGACTAATCTGTTGCAACATATATGAATAATTTATTGCAACTAATGAGTAATCTGTTGCAACATATATGACTAATTTATTGCAACAAATGAATAATCTGTTGCAACATATATGACTAATCTGTTGCAACAGATTACACATCTGTTGGATTCGTTTTATAGTGTTGTAATATGAATCCGACATATAGGTCATCTGTTGCAACATATTAGTCATATATTGCAACAGATTACTCACTTGTTGCAATAGATGACTCATATGTTGGATTCATATTGCAGGTTCTATCCATTGTAGCAGTAGCAGATACACCAAATAAGAAATTCAACAAAAATTATAATTTTATTTAGGAAATAAGCTCTGAAGTAATGTCCAAGTGATATATGAATAAAATTTGACCTAATTTTTTTTTTTAAATTCAACAGGGGCACAACGAATAAGTAAAACACATGAAAAATTTCATGAAACAGGTAAAGAAGACAAAAATAATATACCATACATCAAATGCAAACGGATCAAGGGGACAAACATTTGAGTTCTCCTAAAAATATTTAAGTTCCTTAATATTTTAATTGCTTTCTAATAGTTGACCCATCTGTTACAACAGATTTTCTATCTGTTTGATAATTTCCAACAGATGAATCATCTGATGCAACATGCTAGTCATCTATTGATTCAAATTAAGCAATTATTAGTAATAACTAAATTAATTTAGCTAAAATTAAAGACGTCTCTACGACAATGAAAAAAATATTTGTGTTCTCCTAAAAATATTTGAGTTCCCTAATATTTTAATTATTTTCCAACAGATTATCTATTTGTTGCAACAAGTTAGTCATCTACTGCAACAGATGTTTATAACATGTTAGTCATTTGTTTATTCAAATTAAGCAATTATTAATAATAACTAAATTAATTTAATTAAAATTGAAGACAAGTCTTTAATACAAGACCTTAGACAAGGGGACAAATGTTTGAGTTCTCTAAAAACATTTGAGCTTTAGTATTTTAAATTATTTTTCAACATATATCGAACTCGAAATCAAAATGATCCACGGAATTAAAAAAGTGACCAAAATAGGCCACCTATTTAAAAACTTACCTAAATAGGCTAAACGTAATAATTTATCACGTTTTCTAGTTTTTTCATAACGGTCAACTAACGAAGTTGACTTTTACAAAAACGTAAGAATTTCTTACGTTTTACTTTTTTTTGTAAAACGTAAGAAATTCTTACTTTTTATTAAAAAACACATAAGAATTTCTTACGTTTTACACGATAACCGAGAAAAAAATACAATGAATTGTCAAATCAATTAAAAAGGTACTAAAAAGGAGTTGTTCAACATAACAAAAAGTTACATTCTTAACTTTTTTATAGCAGTGTTCCCCCACCCACAATTCCTTTTTCCACAAATGTCTCATCACTTATACTTTTTCCGGTTTTTACATATGATAATGATGAATTTTTTTATTAGTTAAATTTATTTATATTTTTTACATGTAGTTCAAATAATTTATTTTTTCAAATAAATTTTTACGTTTTACATAAAAATAAAATAAAAAAAGAAGTATCAATTACCTCATTAACTTAACAATTTTGTTATATTTATTCTATATCAAAAAATAATCACTTCTATCCTTAATTATCCGATTTCTCTTTAAAAAAATTATACTTTTGAGTTTTTATCTACTCCAAAATAGTGAAATGTTGAATTATCGTCGATCAAATATGCTACTATATACAAAAATTATATTTGTTTAGTAGTGTTCCTAAAAAATATATATTTTCTTATATTAATTTAGGAGTGTTCCTAAATTAAATTGTGTTTTTTTACTCCATTAATTAAAATATGAAACGTATTTGTGCATGTGAGTCTCCTCAATATCCTAATCGAAACACTAATCGAAAACTACGATGAATCACTATCCGAAAAAATTAATTTCATATTTTTAACACACCAAAAATATATAATTCTTGTATATAGTACCATATTTGATCGACGATAATTCAATATTTCACTATTTTGGAGTAGAGGAAAACTCAAAAGTATAATTTTGTTTAGCGAGAAAACGAATAATTAAGGATAGAAGTGATTATTTTTTGATATAGAATAAATATAAGAAAATTGTTGAGTTAATGAGGTAATTGATACTTCTATTTTTTAAATTTTTTTATGTAAAACGTAAAAATTTATTATATAGAGGAAAAATAAAATATTTGAACTACATGTAAAATATATAAATAAATTTAACTAATCAAAAAATTCATAATTATCATATATAAAAAGGGGAAAAAGTAGAAGTGATGGGACATTTTTGGAAAAAGAAATTGTAGGTAGGGGACCACTGCTATAAAAAAAGTTAAGAATGTAACTTTTTGTTATGTTGAACAACTCGTTTTTTAGTATCTTTTTAATTGATTTGATAATTCACTGCATTTTTCCTCGGTCGTCGTGTAAAACGTAAGAAATTCTTACGTTTTATTTTTTTTATAAAACGTAAGAATTTCTTACGTTTTACAAAAAAAATGTAAAATGTAAGAAATTCTTACGTTTTTGTAAAAGTCAACTCCGTTAGTTGATCGTTAAGAAAAAAATAGAAAACGTAATAAATTATTACGTTTAGCCCATTTTGGTAACTTTCTAAATAGGTGACTTATTTTGGTCACTTTTTAAATTTTGTGGCTCATTTTGGTTCTGAATTCACATATATCTGGTCTATTTAATAATTTTCAATAGATGAAGTCATATGTTGCAACAATTTAGTCATCTGTTGCAATAAATGTCTATATTTGTTGGATAATTTTTAATAGATGAGTTAGCTATTGCAACAGGTTAGTCATCTGTTGCAACAAATGTCTATATATGTTTGGTCATTTTCAACAAATATCTTTAACTGTTTGGTCTTTTCTAACAGATTACTCATCTATTGCAACATGTTAATTGAAATCGTAATTGAACTTATCAATTCATCTTTAATTTTAGTTAAATCAATGTTGTTATTACTAATAATGTCTTAATTTGAATCATTTCAAATAAAATTGTTCAATTAACACTTTACTCAAGACGAATATACTTAGATGATCATGTAATTACTAACTATGAGATTAATTGAAATCGTAATTAAAATTATCAATTCATCTTTAATTTTAGTTAAATTAATTTAATTATTACTAATAATTGCTTGATTTTAATTATTTCAAATAAAATTGGTCAATTGATCATTCTACTTAAGACGAAACACTTAGTTGATCATGTAAGTACTATAAAATTAATTGAAATTGTAAGTCAACTTACTAATTCATCTTTAATTTTAGTTAAATCAATATAGTTATTTCTAATTATGGTTTGGTTTTAATCATTTCAAATAAAATTGGTCAATTGATTACTCTATTCAGGACGAAGACACTTAGTTGATAGTGTAATTACCATGAGATTAATTGAAACTGTAATTGAACTTATTAATTCATGTTTAATTCTAGTTAAATAAATTTAGTTGTTACTAACATAATGGCTTAATATGAATCAATAGATGACTAACATGTTGCAAAAGATGAGTAATCTGTTGAAAATGACTAAACAGATAAAAACATCTGTTGGAAATGACCAAACAGATAAAGACATCTGTTGGAAATGACCAAATAGATAAAGACATCTGTTGGAAATGACCAAACAAATATAGACATATGTTGCAACAGATGACTAACCTGTTGCAATAAATGACTCATGTATTAAAAATTATCAAACAAATATAGACATCTGTTACAACAGATGACTAAGTTGTTGCAACAGATGACTCATCTGTTGAAAATTATCAAACATATAGGATATATGTTGGAAAATAATTTAAAATACTAAAGCTCAGATGTTTTTAAGAGAACTCAAATGTTTGTCCCCTTGTCTAAGGTCTTGTCTTTAATTTTAGTTAAATCAATTTAGTTATTACTAATAATTGCTTAATTTGAATCATTTTAAATAAAATTTATCAATTGATCATTCTATTAAGGACAAATACATTAATTGAAATTGTAAGTGAAATTATCAATTCATCTTTAATTTAGTCAAAATCAATTTATTTATTACTAATAATGACTTAATTTGAATCATTTGAAATAAAATTGGTCAATTGATCACTCTCCTCGAGACGAATACACATAGTTGATCATGTAATTACTATGAGATTAATTGAAATTGTAAGTGAACTTATCAATTCATCTTTAATTTTAGTTATATCAATTTAGTTATTATGAATACTGGCTTAATTTGATTCATTTCAAATAAAATTGGCCAATTGATCACTCTAATCATGACGAATACACTTAATTGATAATTTAATTACTATGAGATTAATTGAAATTGTAAGTTTATCTTTAATTTTAGTTAAATCAATTTAGTTATTACTAATAATATCTTAATTTGAATTATTTTAAATAAAATTGGTCGATTGATCACTCTACTCGGGACGAATACACTTAGTTATGTAATTACTATGAGATTAATTAAAATTATAAGTGAACTCATTAATTCACGTCTAATTTTAGTTAAATCAACATAGTTATTAGTAATAATGGCTTAATTTGAATCATTTAAAATAAAAATGGTCAATTAATTATTCTACTAAAGATGAAACACTTAATTGATCATTTAATTACTGAGATTAATTGAAATCGTAAATTGAAATCGTAATTGAACTTACTAATTCATCTTTAATTTTAGTTAAATCAATGTAGTTATTTCTAATAATGGTTTAATTTGAATTATTTCACATAAAATTTGTCAATTAATCATTCTACTCAGTACGAAACACTTAATTGATCATGTAATTACTATGAAATTAATTGAAATCGTAATTGAAATTACTAATTCATCTTTAGTTTTAGTTAAATCAATATAGTTATTTCTAATGATGACTTAGTTTGAATCATTTCAAATAAAATTGGTCAATTGATCACTCTACTCAGGACGAACATACTTAGTTGATCGTGTAATTACCATGAGATTAATTGAAACTATAATTGAACTTATTAATTCATATTTTATTTTAGTAATCAATTTAGTTATTCCTAATAATGACTTAATGTGAATCAATAGATGACTAACATGTTACAACAGATGAGTAATCTGTTGGAAATAACCAAACAAATAAAAACATCTGTTGAAAATGACCAAACAGATATAGACATCTGTTGCAACAAATGACTCACTTATTGCAACAACTAATTCATCTATTGAAAATTATCAAACAGATATAGACATCTGTTGCAACATATGACTCATCTGTTGGAAATTACTAAATAGACAAAATGTTTGTTGAAAAGCAATTTAAAATACTAAAGTTCAAATGTTTTTTAGGAGAACTCAAACGTTTTCCCCCTTGTCTAAGGTCTTGTCTTCAATTTTAGTTAAATAAATTAAATTATTATTAATAATTGCTTAATTTGAATCAACAAATGACTAACCTCTTATAAGCATTTATTGCAACAGATGACTAACTTATTGCAACAAATAGGTGATCTGTTGAAAAATAATTAAAATACTAGACAACTCAAATATTTTTAGGAGAACTCAAATGTTTGTCTCATTGTCTTAAAGACTTGTCTTTAATTTTAGCTAAATCAATTTAGTTATTACTAATAATTACTTAATTTGAATCAACAGATGACTAACATGTTGCAACATATGATTCATCTGTTGGAAATTATCAAACAGATGGAAAATCTATTATAATAGATGGTTTATCCATTAGAAAGCAAATAAAATACTAGGGAACTTAAATGTTTTTAGGAGAACTCAAACGTTTGTCCCCTCGATCCTTTTGCATTTGATGTATGATACACTATTTTTGTCTTCTTTACCTATTTCATAAAAATTTTCATGTGTTTCACTTATTCGTTGTGCCCTTGTTGAAATTTTTAGAATTTTTTTAGGTCAGATTTTGTTCGTATATCACTTGGACATTACTTCATAGGTGATTTTGTAAGTATAATTATGGGTTTTTGTTGAATTTTTTATTTGGTATATTTGCTACTGCTACAATGGATAGAACCTGCAACATGAATCCAATATATGAGTCATTTATTGCAACAAGTGAGTAATCTATTGCAACATATGACTAATTTGTTGCAATAGATGATCCATATGTTGGATTCATGTTACAACACTATAATACAAATCCAACAGATGAGTAATCTGTTGCAACAGATTAGTCATATATGTTGCAACAGATTACTCATATGTTGCAACAGATTAGTCAATATATTGCAACAGATTAGTCAATATGTTGCAATAGATTAGTTAATATGTTGCAACAGATTACTCATCTATGCAACAGATTA
Source organism: Capsicum annuum (assembly GCF_002878395.1). Taxonomy (NCBI): domain Eukaryota; kingdom Viridiplantae; phylum Streptophyta; class Magnoliopsida; order Solanales; family Solanaceae; genus Capsicum; species Capsicum annuum. Next base: position 13,115,312 of record NC_061111.1, read on the forward strand.
CTCATCTGTTGGATTCATATTATATGTTTTATCTACTGTTGAAAAAACAGCAGTAGCAGATACACCCAGATGAGAAATTCAACTAAAAATTATAAATTTACTTACTAAAATCACCTATAAGTAATTCCCAAGTGATATACGAATAAAATTTGACCTAAAAAAATTTGATCAAGTAGCAATAGTGGCGGTAAACAACAATGTTCAACAACAAGAAGATGATGATGATGAACAAGAAGAGATGATAATGAAGAAAAAGATGATGAGAATGAAGAAGAAGATGATGAATAAAGCAACAACAACAATGAACAACAAAAATCATGAAGAGAGAGAAAATTCCAATAAATGAGAAGAGAGAGAAACGTGCTTTTTTTTTCCCCTTCATTTCTAGTTATATTAGGTTTTACATTGGATCAAAGTGTAATTAAAAAACTTGTGAGTTATTTTCAAACTTTTCTTACTTTCTTAATCCTTAATAAAGTAATTGTTACCTCCACTCAATTATTAAGACTTGTGTCACCCTCACTTCATTTTAAAACTCTTTTGTCACCTAGAGTCCAAAGCCCCGAGAATATATAGTATAACATGACATAAAAATTAATTCTAAAAATATATTTGGCCGTCATAGTAAGATATTACTCCCTACATTCCTTTTTATTTGCCTCATTTGTATATTTTTAAACAAATGCTCCTTTAATCTTTCAAGAATAGTTTGAACTTTGAACAAAATTTGACCGTTATGCCCTTATTCAATAAATGTAATTATTATTGATCTGAAAAGAGGTATAAAATTTAACTAGTATTGTAAATAAGTTAGTTCTTTTGTGGATGTTCAGTTACTACGCATACTTCACATACAACATATACTATTGTAGCATGTAAAGAAGTTTTTTTTTTTGTGTGTGTGGATGTATTTTCACATTCTACACATGCTATTGCATATAAAAGGCATTGCATACTACATTGTAAAAACACATACACAAAAAAAGAAGAAGTTATTTTCTTATATCTATAGGTCTCTCTCCCCTCCCTTTTATTTTGATGTATTTATTTACAACAACTAGGAGTATATTAATAAAATTATTTTCAATTTTATTAGAGCAAAAAAATTATTAAGGAGTACGCCCAGCTCAAATGAAGCAAAAAATTGAGGGAATATTATAAAGAAAGATTGCTATAGAGAGTTATGACTATTGATTTTACAAGGTACTCCTTCCATCTCAAATCACGTGGCATTTTTATTTTTTGCACAACTCTTAAGGAAAAATTAATAAGGGATGTAAAAATTAACTTATATAACTCTATTTAATCTTAGCTAGATAAATTTTCTTCAACTAGTTTAGTGTACGTGCATTGCACGTGTATTTAATATTAAAGAAGAAAGTTGAATGTATTTAAATCAATGAGTAGACGACTTTAGAATATATGTAAATACATTAAACAATATATTTAAATTAAATACCAATGAAAAAGATATAAGCTCTTGAAAAATTCAATATATTTGAACTTCTAGAAGTGTCAAATAGAGATATTGATGTTTTAACTCTTGTCAATAACATTCGGAAGGGCATAGTTGAGTTGATGAAAAGTGAATATACCACGTGGGAGATCTGAGATAGAATATAGAGAGCAAGTTACCAAAAAGTGCTCATTACAGATGCGAAAGCTAATAATTGTAAATTTTGACAACAATAAATTAAACGACAAAAAACCTATATAAAAAAAAACATAATATTAAATATGGTCCAGTCAAGTGACCTATATATTGAAAAAAATTATTATTAAATAACATACAAAAAAAGTGAGGATAATCTTCCCTAAATAAAATTTTTAATGACTATACGATTTGTATGAGAGGAACGAATGCTCAATTTATTGAAGTTCAAAACATTTTCTTTAAGAAAAGATTAATTAAATATTAAAAAGATCTTAATTTTTTTCCACTAATAAAAGTAATTCTAATTATGATAAGAATTAAAGAAAATCCTAAAAAAAAAACTGTTTAAAAAAAATATATATTAGAGAATATAAAGTTAATTAATAATAATAAAAAAATACTAATAATCTACTTTTTCAATATTAAAAGGCCGTGGAAATATGTTGCAACCTGCAGTAACAATAAAATAATTCTAAACCTAATTAAAGGGATATCGAATTTGAATAAAGAAAATGCTAAAAAATCCACTTCACCTTTCTGGTATATATAATATTTAAATATTGTGTAAATTTTTAATGTTTCAACATACGGCGGTATATATCAATTAATTAGTCATAACCTTTTTTCTAGTGATATCAAAATCTTAATAAAGAATATAAAAAATTAATAAGACATGGATATATGTACACAATTGAACTAAAGTACTAATCAATACCCAAGTAGTTTATATGTTAAAATAAGAAAGAGAAAACATAAAATATGTGTGGATTAAATTTAAATATGATTATATTACAAAAATCTAAAACTTATATTTTTCAAATCAAAATATCATCTTCAATAATCATGTTTTATATATTGTTTAACCAAAAAATTCATGAATCAAACATCATAATTTATAATATTATGATGTATGGTGTAGGTAAGTTACCGTTGAAAAATTGACAATTTAAAAGTCAATGTCAAAGTGTTTCGATTGAGGATATTCAAATTGATCTAAGGCTAAGCTCCATCTATAATCATTCTTGTAATGTGGCTTTCTATCAAACAAGTTGAAGGAATCTGAACCTTTGCTATAAGATTCATGCATGCACTACATCATAAATCAAAATATAATTACGTTATTAGAAAATAAATAAAAAACATGTCCGCATGAAAAAAATTAAATAATGAAGAGGTAAAAGCTCAGTATCATTAACAGAATTGCTAATTTAATCTATCTTCATAAGCCAAATCAAAATCAAACAATAGGTGTTTTCAAAACATCGTCATAGCAGAAGCATAAGGAAATCATTAAAAAAAAAAAAAAAAAAAAGGAGGAAGACAGTATCAACGAAGAAGGAAAAGGTAGATTGGTGAACGTATATTTTCCCTATATTTCTATATAAAATAGTCTTAAACCTAAAAGGAATGGAAAGCCAATCAAAGTTAATAAAGAAAATATATTCTCTTAACATATATTTTAGAACTCATTAATTATCAATTCTCCTAATATCTCTTATTATATATTTTAATTTTTACCATATATTTTAGATTCCTTATTCTTTAATAATTAATTAATAATCGGAAAAATTAAGTAAAAGGATAATTTTGTCTATTGTGAAATGTTTTAATGAAGGACAAAAAATTCGAATCACTTTTGTGAGGGTCTTCACGCTTTTATTATACTATAGATAGATAGATATATAATCAATATGGATATAGTTGAAAAAACAAGTGATTAATTATCTCTAAAATTCTTACACAAGTCAATTGTCTTTAAGACAAATTTTTTAGCAAACACGCCAAATAATTGGATACTGAAGGAGTAAAGATAAATTGATGTCAATTCCAAGAGGCAATGAAATTCAAGGTGTTATTTCTTCTTTCCAAATTATGAAAACATGCTCTGCAAAATTGATTACAACATGGGATGTAGAAAGTGTGCATAGAGCAGGCACAAAACTATGACTTAAATATACAAAGTATCAGTACTGTGGTAAACTGCAAATCATACAGATCCTTAAGTGCTAACTGCTGAGGTTCAGATCACATTGCTGGACTTGATTCGTCGTAGTTTCAACGCTACAGGGTTCTCCAAGACTGTCACGTTAACTCCGGTCCAGACATCAAATTTCGTCGGGAGTTGAGCTATTTTTTCAACGATTTGCATGTCCTCGGGCAGCACATAGCCGAAAACAGTGTATGCTTTTTTCCATTCTTGATGGTTTGCTAAGCTTATAAAGAATTCAGGACCAGAACCAACCCATGCAACTGAACCCCGTCTTATTTCCGGACAGAATTCACGGGAAACTTCATCGAGTGCTGTTCCTTGAGCACCAAAAGTTCCTTGTAACAACGCATATGGAGGGCCAAAAGACGCCTGAAATTGTGGTAAAGCGAATGCAAGAACTCAGGAAAGTTAAAGCTTCTCTCGAAAAGATGGAACATGACAAATGCACTGTAGAAAATCTCCTACACGAGATGAATAATAGATGAAAATGCATGTATACTATTTATCTTCAACCACGGGATGCATGCCGTGCACCCCAAGAGCACCCATACATACAAAATGTATGATACATAGCAATATGGAAGAAGAAATAGGACACAATTTTGAGATGAGTACACCTATAATTCATCTTACTCATGTGATCAAAACAAAGCTGTTTAGGATTAAAAATCACATGACAGAGTGTAGAAGAGAGATGAAGATTTACATCTTTTATGTGATCTCCGTGCGCATCCCAAATTTGTCCGCGAGTTTCCGCACGAAAAAACTGGCAACCAGCACAGTGGCGAAACCCCAACAAATCCAAAATGTTAAAAACAGAACGTGGGGAACATTCTGGCAAAAGCTGCAGAAAAATAGAAATGAATATCAACAGAAATTAGAAAATCCTTGTTAAGCAAAGGACTAGATGATAACTAAGCATAGCGACTCTAAAAATTGAGGCAGTGTTGAAGACATCTTGTGGATGACAAATTTCGGGTATAGAGTTATACTGTATCCCCTCCCATCCTTCAAAAATCTTACCCTATACCTTTAAGAAATAGGAAGACTTGAAAAGGACACGGTCCTCACTAATAGAGTTCATATTTAAGGGACGGAAGCTTGTAAAAAGCACAAGACATTCGTTATGTTTTGACAAACAAGGTCATTCGCCCACCTATAAAAGAGTGTGCCTCGGGTCCTCAGCTCTCAGATTTTCTCTTTTCTTCTACTTCTCCCTCTGCTTCTTCCCTTTCCTTATCTACTACTGTTTTGTTTTAAAGCTGGTGAGAAGCATGAAGAAAGAGCAGAATTCTGGACGGATGAGTAGCTTTTTTAATCAAGGATAGGCAAGTAGCCGTAGAGATAAGCCCAACATACCCTAGTTGGCAAATCATAAATAGATAATTAGGGGATGCTGATCTTACATGCCTTATCTTGATTAATTTTACGAGTATCATATTTTATCAGAAAATGAAAATCGTATAGGGGTCTGGTTCATTAGGGTCACCCTAAGAATCAACTTTATTTGATTTGTTTATTTATTTATTTTTGGAAAATCACAAAAACAATCAATAGCATTCTTACGGTGAGTGGGTGACCCTAATAAATCATTCCCTGTTATGGTATCCGAGCCAGCTTGCACGCACCTCAACTAATTCCACGGGATACCTACTACTTCCCACCAACAACAGGTACCAGACAACTCTATCCACCAATGCTAGGACAGATGGAACCAAATCACCTAGGGTGTTTATCTCTATTGGGATTTGAACCCATGACCGTTGCTTTTATTTCCTTATCCTTAGTTCTTTCAATGTTATTTAATACTTTTTCAAAAGACATCTCAATGCTGGCGGAGATATACTTTAAGTATCCTTCCATTGAAGTTAAACCCCGAGGACTACTCATTGCCAGGATTCTATCAAAACTTTTTCAACATGCACTAGTACTGTATCCCACTATCCCTCAAGTCAGAAAACAACATGGCACATTGCAGTAGCCCATACTATCTTGGAAATGTATGCACTCTTACAAGCTGATTCGCGTCTCTATATATGCATACTTAGATTAGATAAATCAGCGGCATCCACTAAAAGTTGTGTCTGAACCAAATTATTCAAAATACACTCCGTAGGCTAATCCGCATAATTAGGATGAGTTGCAATTTCGTAGCATTTGTTTAGATACAGTCATTTCTCTGTGGCAAGATATATAGAAGTAGGCATTCATCAAGAAAGAGAACATACCTTAACGTGAATAGCACCAAATTCTGTTTCCAAGGCAATAATTCCCTAAAAAGAAGCGGGATTGAAAAAGAGAAATTTTTGTAGTTAGTACATTAAATTTCAAGCGCTATAAGGAGGTAGTGATATGATCTCCTCCACAAATGAAAGAGTTTTGCGGTTTCTCAGATGTAGCAAGAAAAAATATGAGGAAACATTAGAATCAATAGAGCAAAGAAGCTACCAAGAGAAAAATTCTTCTAGATGCATTATGTTTCCCAAAAATCTAAAAAGTTACCTATTACTAAATCAGCATTCAATCATTATAAAAGTAAATGGATTTATAAGTAACATACAAAGTAGAAAATTTAAGAATAATCTGAAAAAACGTCTGTGGAAATATCTCATGAGTGATGCCTGCTGTAGTATAGTTTCAGCCATCTTTGCAAACAGTTCCAAAACTTGTTCTCACAATTGAATGTACTTATTACAAGAGGACAATGAAGAGAAATAATGCTATAACACGGCAGTACATTTTAGGTTGTCGAGAAAGTTGTATACCTCTCCTTTTCCAAAAACTATTCCAGATGTCCACATAATCTTGTTTCCTGCATCCTTTTTGTCGGGAGCCAAAGTATCCTTCTGCTTCTTCAACCAGCACTGCAGCATAAAGCAAAACATGCCAGACCAAACTGTTAAACTTCCCTTTTAAAGTGTGTATATTAGTTAAGAAAGTAAATAAAAATACCAAATGATTATCTTAGAACAATGTTATCTAAACTGAATGCAGACGTAATAAATGTCAAATTTAAGTACATGAGGACTTCTCTCAAACTGAGCTCTGCTTCACTATTATAAATGGGCAATAGTTGTTAGCTCTTCGAACTTCAGTCAACCGCTTTAACCTTCAAAACTTACTCTGGAAAGCCCGATTGGTTTGTTTTGAAACCTTAGCAGTTGGACCTCCTTTTCTTAAATATTAAAGTAATAGGACAAAAGAGGTTAATACTGACAGTTTCTCATTTAAGTCTCCAAATTGTCAAGGAAAACAACAAGTTCATGTAGTTGTTTGGTTCTATTCCTTGAAATATTTTAGTAATTACGGTCAGCTGGAAATCAAAGTAGCTATGTTTCATAAATGCTGAAAGTAAATGTATACACCACATTTATATACACCATACAATATCTAAGGAAAGTATTTCTAGCTAATCACAAGCAAAGTACTTCTAAAAGGAAAGGGTGGGTGATTAAAACATGGGAACAATGTGACGCAAACCAGCCCCAGATTGCCAACAGCTCACACAGTGATTAGTTTAAGAACCGACATCACAATTAACAAAATCAATGGACTTTCCATCCCACCAGTAGTATTAGCACTGTTCACATAGTTTCTTGTTCTTCGGATTTGGCCATCATTGGTGTTTTGTGCTCCGATTGTGCATTATTTTGTTGTAGTCATATTCTTTCTGTTTGTTGTGTAATGCTCTCCATTTCACATTATTTCATTGTTGTTATTGCTCCCACATCTATATCCCCTGTGTCACACTGTTTGACATGTTTTATTTAAGCCGAGGGTCTATCAGAAACAACCTCTCTATCTCTACAAGGTAGTGGTAAAGTCTGCATACACTGTACCCTCCCCAAACCCAACTTGTGGGATTACACTCAGTATGTTGTTTTTGTTGCATGTTCTATCTTATTGCATTATGATTGTATGATCATTCACAATTAAGGGCTTGTTTGGTAGCTAGAACCAGTTATACAATGTTTAGTAGCTAGTTAGAAAATAAGCTAGTCATGTATAAAATTAATATGATGTTTGGTTTACAATTTAGAAACCTACATAACTAATACATGTATAAGTTATGAGAGAACTAGTGTAATATCCTACGCGGAGTAGGAGATGAAATAACTAATAGCTGAGTAATTAGTACATGCATAATTCTAAACAACTACAAATGATCCCTAAAAGTCCAAATCTGCATGGTTTATCAAATAGGACATATATCATTCATCACTTATGACACTATGTAAGTAAATCATTTAACATAAGAAAACAAAAAGGACAAAAAAACAAGTCAAAGTTCTCAAAGCTCACCTCACCAAATTTGTCACCACAAGCATTTTTGTCTCCACAAAAAACCCATGTATCACAAAGACAAGGCCCATGATTACCTGGCTAAGCCAAAAATTTCATTAAGAACGTTCAAGATTTTATACATACATGTAAAAAAACAATCTTTCACCTATACATTTCGTATAATTTTCTATATTAAACAACAACAACATACCCAGTCCATACCACCACTACCTCACATGAAGTAGAGAGGCTATTTCCGATAGACTCCCGGCTCAGGCCAGATAACAATATAACAAACAAAACACATAAATGCAAACAACAACAAGGGATATCACACCGTTAGATAGTATATCACACTGCTAGATTAAATTTCTAGATTCATAGTATAATTTTTTGACAAAGAAATTTCATTAAGAGTGTTCAGGATTCAATATATACGTGTAAAAGAACAATCTTTTACCTATATATTTCCTATAATTTTCTTTATATACAATATAAATTTTTCGGGAAAGGGTGTTCAACTGGCCACTACGCCTTACCTGTACACATATCCTTACAAGCTTTACAACATTCTTTAGAACTATTAACCTTAAAATCCGAACCCCATTTAACAGCATCACCCCAAAGCTCAAAACTTTCAACCCCACTACAACATTCTTCTCCACCACCGGTACCACCACCACCGTCCTCCACCGTTAGTGTCCGGTCAACGGCGGAGTTTTCGGCGGGTCTAATGACTGCAGAGGTGAAAATGTACACAACAGTACAAGAAAAAAGGCCCATTAAAAGAAGGATGAAAGTGGTGTAACGAGTGGGTTCGGAATCAATTGGCTTCCGACCCATTATAGAATGATGAGTGGAGATCAAAACCAACAAAGGGATTTGGCTGATTCGGTTTGATTGCTGAGAATTTTGATGATTGGTTACTGCTATTATCGTTGACCTCAAGAAGATACTCAAGTGGAGAGTGATGAAATTTTGTGATTAATTTTATAGTAAGTATAAGAAAATTATTCACTATGTTTCAATTTATTTTTGGTAATACTTTGATTCTTACAATTTTATATACTAATAATATTTTTTAATATTATGATCTTAAATATATTATGTAAAAAATAATTAGATAAATCGAAGAAATAATGAAAAAAATGAGTAGATAAAATATGATATAATTTGAGTTTAACAAAAACATAACCTTATGTGATTAGGGAGGACACAAATTAGGGTATTAAATTTACTACTTAACTCTAGTTAAGTGAAATCTCATTTATCCCTATGTACTAATAACTGTACTATTAGTCAGTATTACTTTATACGTAATTTTTTATTCTTTTGAGTTTGCTTACTATCCATTGTTTTCTTGTAGTTGGATTAGCATTTTATCTTGTTATGACAATTATTCATAATAGTTTGTCAAATTGTCTAAATTAAAATATTTCGCTATTATCTTCACTTTTTTCGTTATTTCTTTCTTCGTATTATTTTAGGCTATTTTTTTTATTTAAGGGTATATTAGAGATAATCTCTCTATCTCTAAAAATAGAAAGAAGATTTATGTATACTTTACCCTCTTCAAATCTCAATTAAAGATATTAGGCAAAATGCTCTATTGAACCCCTCTACTATGTCAGTTTTATAAGTTAGACACTCCTACTTACATGTTTGTCATCTGAAACCTTGAACCGTTGACCTTGCCTATGCGGCAAGGTCATGATGGTTAGGACAAAAAGAGTGTAACCACTAGCATAGGGGTGCGAGTGGGTGTCAATTTTTAGTCAATTTTACATTAAAATAATTTAAAAAATAAAACTAACATTAAAATTTTTAAAAAAAAATTAAAAGGGTCCTTCTTTTACATCCATCTTTTTAAAAAAAATTAAAAATATTTTAAAAAATTAAAAAAAAAAAATAAAAAGGATCCTTTTTTTCCCTTCAACTTTTTTTAATTTAAAAATATATTTAAAATAATTTAAAAATACTTTTAAAAATTAAAAAATCATTTTAAAAATATTTTTAAAAATTAAAAAAAAAATTCCCACCCCACCCCAGCCCGTCCCCATCCCCACACCCCCCCCCCCCCATCCTTTTTTTCCTCCATCCTTTTTAATTTAAAAATATTTTTTAAAAATTAAAAATAATAAATTTTAAAAAAAAATCCCACTCCACCCAGCCTCTCCCACCCCCACCCCAGCCCATCCCCACCCTACCCACCCCTCTCCCCATCTCTCCACCCCACCCCAACCCATCCCCAGCCCACCCAGCCCCACGTAACCCCTCCCCCTTCCTCAGTCCCCCACCCAACCTAGCCCATCCTCATCCCACCCAACCCCCACGCAACCCCTTCCCGAGCCCCCCACCTCACCCAACCCCCTTTCTCCAGCCCCCCACTCCACCCCACCTAGCCCCACGCAACCCCCTCTCCTAGCCCCCACCCCACTCAGCCCCTCCCCCAGCACCTATCCCCCATCCCACCCCAGCCCCTCCCTCCACAATTAATTTAAATTAAATATTTTAAATATGTAAATCATATTTAAATTAATTAATTATTTAAGTAAATTTTATTTAAATTAGGTAAGAATTTTAAATTTGATAAATTAATTAATTTAAATTCATTAATTAGTTAAGAATTTTAATTAATTAATTTTTTACCAATTTAAATTTAAAATTTAAATTAATTAATTAAATTATTTTTAATATTTAATTAATTTTAATGTAATACTTTTTTTATTTTTTTATTTTAAAAATGATTATTCAAATTTTTTAAATTTTAAAAGCATCATTATTCAAATTTTTCTACAATTTATAAATTTTTCTTACTTAATTAAATTAGTTTTAATATTTAATTTGTTATATAGCATTTTAAAAATGATTTGGAATTTAATGTAATACTTTTTCTATTTTTTTATTTTTTTTTAAATGACGTGGCAGATGACGTAGCACTCGTGGCAAATGACATGGCACATGTGGCAGCCGACATGGGAGAGTGTGTTACACTCTCCAAAAAAGTATTTAAAATGTAACTTTTTTGTGGGTTCAGGGGTACAGATGACAAACATGTAAGTAGAAGTGTCCAACTTACAAAACTGACATATTACAAGGGTCCAATAAAACATTTTGCCAAGATATTACAATGAATATATTCTTGTTCAAAATTTGAAATTAACAAGGTGTAAAAGAAGAGATATTTTTTCTTTGAAAAGACTAAAAAGAAAGTAACACCCAAATTGAAATAATAGGAGTAATATTTGGAGAGATTATGGAGATGAATTGATGATGTTTAAGAAATTGTTACAAATGGAAATGTTCCGTGGAGGCTGTATACCAAGTGGATGTAATAGACTAGTTGTTGAGGTTGATTTTATAGTAAGTAGTAAGATTATTAGTCCTTCCTTTGCATTTATTTGGTAAGACTTTTTGAATTTTATAATTTAAATCTTAAATATATCATGTAAAAAATTAATTAGGTAGGTCGAAGAAATATTAAAGGGGGGTAATTGAACAGAATATGATGATCTTTATCTTATCGAGAACGTGACTTTAGATAGATGCTATGATCTTATGGAAAAGGACATAGGTTAGGGTAAAAAGTTAACTAGATACCTACGTGTTATTTTTCTTAGTTAGACAAGAACATAATGGAATTTTAGCTTGTTGATGACCGACTTATGAAGGAAGTTTATGAAAGATATAGATGGGGATAGTTGTGTGTTGTCTTCTTTATTGTTATGTAATATTAATCGTGTTATTAGTTGTATTATTACTTTTGTAATTTCTTATTTTTTTGAGTTTGGTTATCTTTTTATGATTAAAGTTGAGAATTATTTGTTAGATTGTCTATAGTATTTTGTTATTGCTTTTTCATTTCAACATTTCTTTGCTTATACTGTCTTGAACTTTCTTTTTTTTTTTTTTTTTTTTTTGTTTTTGCTAAGAATTTTTTAGAAATAGACACTCTTCCTCAAAGATTAGTATAAATTTTTTTTTTTTTTTTTTTTTTTTTTGGCTTGAGCTAAGAATCTATTAGAAATAGACACTCTACCTCAAAGATTAGGATAAAATTTAAATGTGCTTTGCCTTTTTCAAATCCTATTTTATGAAATTATACTAAATATATTTTTATTAAAAAAAACTAAAATTAAAAAATCATAAAAAAGTGTTTTTCTTAAAATACTAAAAAAGAAATAACACAAATAAATTGAAATGGTGGAAATAACATTTGGAGAGATTATGGAAATGTATTAATGGTGTTCAAGAAATTGTTCCAAATGGAAATTGTCCATGGAGGCTGTATATCGAGTTGGATGTACTCTCTTTGTTTTAAAATGATTGGCATGTGTAAATTTAACAAAGAAAGTAAATTAATTAGCATAGTCATATTATCTATTTATAATTTAATTCTGATTACATAAGACTTCTTCAATTAATATAAAAATATTTTTATTATTAAGGATAGAATTAAAAGAAATTATTAATTATTTTATAATCTTTTATTAAATATATCAATTATTTTAAGAGATTTTTTTTGATAAATATATTAACTATATTGAGACGAAGAATGCAGTAATTTTGTTCTACAATGTAATATTAATTGTAGCAGTATAGAGTATAGTGGTAGAAACTAGAAAGAGGAATCTAGGACCATGAGTTTGGCAAAGAGCGACTTTTCTTTTGATTTTTTCTGCCAGTGTTTTACATGTTTTCATATCGTATGTGAGACATTTTCTAATGGAAAAAAGGGCTAAATTTATCCTCTTATTTTGAAAAATTAGTTAAATAAATTTTTGTTATCTTTTATAATTAAATTTATTTTTTTATTTTAAAACATTAGTTAAATATTTTTTTGTTATATTTTGGAATCAAATTTATTCTTAATTTCATATTTTGAGGAACATATTTACCCTCATTATTAAAATTTTTTCTACTTGTATCATTCCTTTAATAGAAAAATCTAAATCAATATTAAATTTCTCATTTATAAAATAAATTAAATCCTAGTCTAATCCACCTGATTTGACCCACAAAAAATACAAAAATAAATATACTTTTTCCTCAATTTTTTTGGTTGAATTTTCCCAACGAATAAAATTACTTTTTTTTTTCAATGTGCAATACTGATAGGTTGTTTACAAATGAACAAACAATAAAACGGAATGGGATAACTACAAGCATGCAACTAGAGAAAATACCTATTACAAACTCTATTCCTGTTAAGTTATGTTTGAAATTTAGTATCTAGTTTTATGTGCATCTAGTGTATAAGTTTTTTGAGTGAGAAAAGACATAAATACACCGCTCAACTTGTTTGAAATTTTCAAAAAAATACTTTAGCTTTGCGGATGTTCTATTATCCTCTTTAATAATTTTAAAATAATATTAACGGAAAAGGGCCTAAAATGCCCTTAACTATCTAAAATGGTGCAAAAATATCCTCCGTCTACCTATAGGGCCTATTTTTTCCTTTTATTTAACAGATTAATTTATCCTCAATTCATTAATGACTTAACTTCTTTTAATTGGTCAAATAATAATTAATTTAATTAATTAATAACTCAACCCACACAAACCTAATAATCCGACCCGTTAATAATACAAACCCAATAACCCGACCCGCCCCCATCCAAACCTAATAACGTTTAAAAAATCACAAAATCAGTCAGCTCTTTCCCCAATTCTTCTCACCTTTTCTCAATGAAAATGACTTGAGTATAAAACTAAGTTAATTCAAAAGCATCTATTTCTTCTTCCATTTCCTTTTCCCCTTTACTAAAATTACAGAATCACAAGGTTTTCTATCTTGGCTACTGTATCAATTGCATCTGATTGATCTAATTCAGCTTTCAGTTGTTTCAACGAACTCCGCAAACCACTGTATACTTTACCAAAGTCTTCAGAACACCCTTCAAGTTTTTCCAGTTCCACCAATATATCATCAGTGGAAGACGATATCTTCTCTATAGCAGCCTTTAATGCAGAAATTTCTTATGGAGGATAAAGAGAAGCTCCAAGTTCGTCAACTTGCAGATCGATTTCTTGAAAAAGTTTTAATAGTCTCTCAATTTCAAATTATTACTTTTCTGCATTTTACATTGCGAAAACTTAAAGAAGTCTTAGTAAGTTGAATTGCTAAAGTCGTCTTATATATGATATGAATGTTAATAAGAAAAATCAATCCATATTCACTATGGGAACTGAAACATATTCAACCAATTCCTGTTAAAAAGGCTTCTTAATCCTTTATTGACAAGGGGGCGAGTTCAAGGTTTGTAATTTTGACAACAAGCTAAATATGTGCTTATCAATCAGCATAAACACAATTGCTCTTGGTCTTATCGAAAACACAAAACCTACAATTTCATGATCGATCATCTGAGCATAAGCTACTCAAGGTGCCATGACTCATATTGACTAGGTGTCTCGAATCACAACAGTCTTAATCACTTCATGTAGTAGGTTGCTGTACGATATCTTCTCTATAGCAACCTCTAATACAAAAATTTCTTATGGAGGATAAAGAGAAGCTCCAAGTTCGTCAACTTGCAGGCTTCTTGAGAAAGTTTCAATAGTCTCTCTAGAGAGGATACAAAAGTAGCAGTATCTGCAGAACTTTCCTGATTAAGCAAGCTTGTAATGGAGCGAATAACTTCTTTAATAACGACAAGGGTTGCAGACACCACATCAGCAGTCAAATAAGCAATTTTCATTTCCTCCGGCAAAAGATCATTGCCTAGATCCCCTGCAAATGAAATCATCACTATCCTGAGATTTGTTTTCTCCTTCGCAGAATCTTGAATAGAGCTGATTGATTATTTTTTTTAAACGTTATTAGGTTAGGATGGGTCGGGTCGGGTTATTAGATTTGGGTGGGTTAGGTTTAGCGGATCGAGTTATTAATTAGTTTAATTAATTATTACTTGATCAATTAAAAAAACCACATTATTAATTAATGAATTGAGGATAAATTAATCTGTTAAATAAAAGGACAAAGTAGGCCCTATAGGTAGACGGGGAGGCATTTCAGGCCCAATAGGTAGACGGATGATATTTTTGCACCATTTTAAATAGTTGCATTGCATTTTAGGCCCTTTTCCGTAATATTAATACATGTTTTTTCGTTGAATTTCAATCACAAGAAAAATAGGCAGTTCACACACCAATCATACATTTAATTTGATATTTTATTTATGTTTTTGAATAAAGTCTTTTTTATTTTATTTTATACCTTCTCCTCTTTTATTCAGCACCCCCATCCATTCCGGCCAACCACCCACCACCACACACACTCACTATATCTCCTTAATTAATTTGCTCTACCTTATTGCAGAAGCATAATCCCCCATTTTCATTTCATTCGTTCGACGTTGGCTCATTGCCTCATCATTTCAAACTTTCAACGAAAATATCAGTATCTTCTAATAAATTCTAATTTTCTATTACAACAGTCAAATTCAATTTATCAGCAAATTTAAATTTATAAATCAAAAACTCTACACTAGCAATAAGATTGAACAACCATTAAAATGAGGTTTTATAATTCTTAATAAAAATAGATAAATAATCACTCCAAAAAAACGTAAAAATAATTTTGGATCTAGAAATAGAATTAAGTAGATAAACAAATTTAAAATAGAGAAAAATAAAAGGAAAAAGAGAAGTAGTAGATAGGTGTCCAGTCGGAGAAGACAATGGTGTTCTTGTGTGGGTAGGTGGGGGTTGTGTTTGGGGGGTGGGGGTGCGTGTGTGTGTAGAGGATTATTAAAAAAATATAAATAAATGCTGATTTTTTCTTCTTGTTTTTTTTTAATGATAGATTTTATAAAGAATAGACAAAATTCTTTATCTGTGGCACTTTTTAATTTATTGTCGAAGTCAATATTTCTCCTCCACGCGCTTTATTTTCGTAGAATACAAACCTACACTTATACTAAGTCAAAATGGTCTGTTTATATTGGTCTTTATAATTTTTGTGGAATAATAAGTTGTACGTATAGTTTAGGTGTCTTTTAAAAAAAATCGGACAAGTTGAACGGTGACTTTATGTCTTTTTTTTTTTTTTTGAGCAAATGACATGATAAAAAAATTGTATAAATTTAAATTGTATATAAACACATATGAATGAAGAGATGTCATGATTGACACATAGGGAGACCTCTTAACTCAATCATCCTATGAAATATTCAATGAGCTTAATCTATTGTATTTGATCGCCAAGTGCAATTTTTCATGAGTTCTATACTGATGCAGATCCATGAACTGAGAGAAAGTATATTTCTTTATGTTTGCACAGATGCAAATCAATTTTTCATGAGTTATGCACTGATAAATTTCGTGGCTTAATTTTGTTGGAAAAAATTGATCAACAAAACTGAAGGAAATATATTTTTTGCATATTTTTTATGGGTCGAGTCTGACGGATTAGATTAGGGTATAATTTATTTTTTAAAAATGGGCAATTTAATATTGATTTGAGCTTTTCTGTTAAAGAAAGGATACAAGTGAAAAGTTTCTTAACAACTAAGGTTAATGTAACTTCAAAGTATGACATCAAAGATAAATTTGACCCTAAAGTATGACGAAGGATATATCTAATCAATTTTTCAAAATAAAAGGATAAAATTGACTCAAAAGTATAACAACAAGGATAAATTTGACCTCAAAATATGACGAAAGATATATTTAACCACTTTTTAAAAATAGAGCGATAAATTTGAATATTTGATCCTTCTCCCTTTCCTAATTGGTTACACATTTTAATTTCAAAATAATTAATATCCACTCAATTTTTAAAAGAGTAATGACAATTGAATCCTTCTTTCATTTTAGGTTAGATCCTTTCACTTATCTAAAGGTGAAAGAAAAATATTTATGAATCATTTCTCACAGATTAGAGATACTTTTGACCTTTAATGCAGTACGTTAACAAAATTTTATTATTATCATCAAAATGATGTCGTTCAAAAGTTTCTATAAAACTACATTGTACAACTTCAACCAATTTCATATATAACCATCATTATCAACTGATAGGTTAGAACCTTTCACTTATCTAAAGAAGGAAGAAAGATATTTCTGAATCATTTCTCATAGATTAGAGATACTTTTGACCTTTCACGTATGACGCTAATAAAATTTTTATTATTATCATCGAAATGATGTCGTTCAAAAGTTTCTATAAAACGACCGGTAAGTACGATTTCAACCAATTTCGTATATAACTCCGACAACCTGCGGCTACCATCTCTTGCTTCTTGCCTGACAGTCTCTCCAAGGTTAAGATATGAAGTAAAAACAATTAACAAGAAAATCTTTTTTAAAGGAAAAAATCTGACTAGAAGGTCTAAATAAGTTGAGAATTAAAAAATAGAAAAAGTTAAACATTATAGATAAAATAATTTAATAATTACATGGTATGGTTAGAAACTTACAATTCATAGTTAATAATTTTTAATAATTATATAGTCTGGTTAATGTATATATATCAAAGACAAGTAAAACTTTCTCTCTCATAATTAATTTTTTATTTCATTTCTTAGTTGTTTGGAGTGTTTAGCGGCAGTAGGTAATTCTTTTATTGGACGTTTTAGCGACAATAGACAATTCTTTTATTGGACGTTATAGCGGCAATATGTATTCCTCCCAATTCAACAGATCTCAAAGTTTATTCTAACACATATCAAACAATATTTTTCTTTCAGTTTCTTCTTCCAAATTTTTTGATATTTTGTGTTTTCCCCTGCACATTCGTTGTATTTTTTCATAGAAGATTTTCTTAATTTAACTAAATTGTTAGCAATTGTATATTCAGTGTCAATTATATATGTGTGTATGTATAAGTTGTATATTAATTGTATATATGATGTAATTATATAAATCATATATGTATAAGTCGTATATATATATAAGTCATACATGTCAATTGTATATGTCAATTATATAAGTCGTATGTATAAGTTGTTAATTGTATATGTACATCTAATTTTTATTTTTTTTTAAATTGTATATTTGAATGTTTGTATATTATCATAATGCATATTAAATAACTATATATCTGTATATATACATTTTGCAGAATGTATATTGAGTTGTACATATACATTTTGCATAGTATATATACAAATATACAATTTTTTTTAATTCAATCATTATTTTCTTAATACAACTAAATTGTTATCAATTATATATTATGTGTCAATTATATATGTGTATATGTAGAAGTTGTATATTAATTGTATATATGATGTAATTGTATGAGTTGTATATGCATAAGTTAATTGTATAAGTCATATATGTATAGGTTGTTAATTGTACATGTACATCTTATTTTTTGTCAATTGTTTATCTGAATGTTTGTATATTATCATAGTGTATATTAAATAACTATATATTTGTATATATAAATTTGCAAAATGTATATTGAGCGTGTACATATACATTTTGCACAGTATATATACAAATATATGATTCTTGAAATCATAAAAAATAAAAGCATGAGGAAGGACCGAGGGGGGGGGGGGGGGGGGGGGGGGGAGGGAGATAGAGGGATGGGAATGGAGGGAGGGGAGAGAGATGGGGAGAAAAGGAGGAGAGAGGCGAGAAAGTGAGGGACTTAAGGTATATCTATGTTTTGTAATTATGCAAACTTTAACCAAACCTTGTAATTATGGACTAAAAGTTACCTATATCTAAATTTTTGCTTAATGCATAAAATAGTGGGCAAGTATCTACTTATCCTTATGGTTCGACTCTTCCTGAATCCTGTGGATAGTACATCGAAATGCCCTTTTTAGTAGAGCTACTAGCCTACTACCCTAGTTTTCCTTCATTGAGGAAAAAGTTTATCGTGTTATGTTAATAAATTGCAACTGATGATGATAAAAAGAGATTAATTGAACTTTAATTTTTCTCCAACACTTAATTATAAGGGGATTATTAGAATCGAAACAGAAAATAAGTAGTTAGTAACAATATTTAAAACTATAGTCTATTGATTGGTAAATTTCATTCATGATCACTTAACTTTGTATCTTTTACGCAAAAGTCACTTTTCTTTCGTTCATTCCATCCATGGTCACTTCACTTTGTATCTATTACGCAAAAATTACTTTTCTTTTATTCATTACACAAAATTCATTTAACTTTACTGTATCCATCACAAAAGTCTTCACGTGTAAAATGTTTAATTGTTTTTTCCGCTATTAATTTGTTCACACAATTAGTCATGTGAAAGAAAATGCAAAACCAAGAATGTATGAACTTTTTCTTTGTTTCTTTGTTTAGTCACTTTGATTTCATTTTAATATATTTGATCAAATAGTCACTTTGAAAATAATAATTTTAAAATGTTGTTAAAAGTTTATCACAAGAAAAATGTTAGTATAATTATACTAAGTACTAGATAATGAAGGCCCGTTTACGGGCCCAATGTTACAATTTTAAATATATTTATTGCTATTTAATTAATTTTTTTTAAAAAATCATCATTAGTATTTTTAAACAAACACAAAAAGAAATGCAAGTAGAGATCACACTATATAATAAAATATAACTTCTTATCTTTATAAAATCAAATAAAAGCTTATAACTTATTTAAGGTTTCATAATTAAGATTAATGTATCTTATATTCTAATGCTTATTTTTAACATCAGGTCAAAAATAAGAGAATAAACAACTAATTGTAATGTTTTTCTTTTACTACTTTATTTAAAAATTATACAAGAGAGTAGATTAAAATTATAAATATCTATTTATTAACATTTTATATAGATCATACGAAGCAATATAGAGATAATAATTCATACATAAATTAATTTTAAATACATTTAAATTCATTTTATGGGTGTTTAACAAACGAAAATAATGACCTACTGGATGAGCGTTTTAATGAATCATAATGTTAAAGGATTGCCTTTGTGTCTTGTTTCCCAAACTTTTTGGAGGCCCTATTTTTTTTTAAATATTTGGAGACCTTATTTTTTCTAAATATTTTTACTAACTGACAAAAAGATGCATGTACACAAAATGCACATAAGATACATGTAAGTCGCACAAGATCCATGTATGTCACATGAGATGCACACGTGACACATGAGATACATGTGTGATGCACGAAAGCTAATTTTATTGAATATACTTAAAACCTCAAATTAAAATTTTGCTTTAGGCCACCAAATTCGTTGAGCAGACCCTGCTCCCAACCAACTTGAAAATGTGTCATTCAACTCATTGTTGCCTAAATCAAGGAATTTCAAATATCTGCAATTAATCAACAATGGTGAAACTTTCCCCTTCAGCTTATTCCCATCCAAGTTAATGATGCTGAGTTGGTTTTCAGTATTAAAAGTTGTATTAATTGTTCCACTGAGGCTATTGTTGTTTAAACCCAAAACCTTAAGTCCGCTCATCTCACCAAAACATTGCGGGATTGTTCCGTTCAAATGATTACTTCCCAAGTCTAGCACTATCAGTGTTTTCAGATTGCAGATGATTGAATCAATTCGTTCACTGAGATTATTTTGAGAAAGGATAAGATAATGTAGTCCCTGTGGGTCTAGGAGTAACTTTGGAATAGGACCTTGCAACTAATTTTGTTTTACAGAAATGAAATACAATGTATTATTGAACTTGAACTCTTGAATTTTGCCACTGAAAGAGTTATTGCGTAAGTCTAACAAAGATAGTGATGGGAGGAAGAATATCAAGGAAGGTATAGTCCCATTCAAGTTGTTTGATGACAAGAAGAGTCTTTGTATGTTTTGGAGTCCACTTACGTTGGATGGAATTGGACCAATTAGGGAATTATAAGATAAAAAAAGGTATTCCAAGTTGGAAAGGTGGAAAACTCTTTTTGGCAATACCCCGTGTAACTGTGTGTTGGAAGCCGTAGAGTTTTTAATTAAGAAGAGAAATTTAGAGGAATGGTGGAAGAGATGTTCATAGTAAAGATCAAGCTCTCTTAATTGGGTCAAGATTTTAAGGAGCAATTCAAAATTGTAAGGCCCAAGTCTAAGACCATGTGGATCATCAGACCGTATACTAAGAACATATAATTTAGAAAAGTGAGAGATTTATGCTGGGACTAGACCTATAAAATCTGAATCTGACAAATCAAGATGCGTCAAGTTAGATAACTCACTGAATTTAGGTGAAATGATTGACCCGAATCATTACCAGGCAAGTCAAGCCTTTTGGGATTGAAGAGCTGAAACAGGTTATTGTTGGAATGAAATTTGCCTTATAGTTTGTTGCAATAGAGGTCGAGCTCAATTACTTGTCCCGTCATCTCGTCACAATGAACTCCATTCAATGAGCAACAATCTGTGCTCTTGTTCCATGAAAGAGTTCTTGAATTGTAACAATAATGAGAAGCATTAACGATAAACATATTCTTGAATTGTAGAAGGGCATGAGCTTGATCTTTGGGGAACAAATGAGGAGAAAACAAGTAGACAAAGAAAGGTATATAGCATGAAACAAACAAGTTTTTCACAATCCATTGCTGCACTAAAATGATCAAAACTAATTAAGTTGGTAGAGAAGAAATCAAAAAATGTTTGCTTTGTGTCTCTATTCAATGATTTTGATAGAGGTATATATACAGTAGAAATTAAGCAAAGAAAAATCTTCTACTGCATGTTGCTTTGGAGTAATCAATTCCAAGGTCACCTAGCCACTTTCAGTCAACTTTAAGTTGTCAATTACATAATGACTTATTCAGTGGAATTCTACTAACTTTATAAATATTTACTCGGTGATTATAATAGAAAGTTTCTTGTGATTTGTTTTTAAACGACTTGATAGTATGAAGTTAATCTAATGGAAAAAATCTCAAGTCAATTTACGAGTCATTGCACAAGAATCTAAATGAATGCTGAAAAACATCAAAAATTTCAAATTCTCAAGTCAAGTCATTGCATAAAATGATTCAAATTCTTTAGTCACAATAGAAAGATCCTATCACTTGTAATAATACAATTTTGTTTGGTACTTCCTCAGTTGAAAATGTCACAATCCCAAATTTCTGCAATTAGACCAAACCAAATTGTTACGCACTATTGAGCTTATTTATCAAATAGTACTACTAGATATAACTATCCTTCACAATGTAGAAAAATTCACTTTGAACATGATCTCTAACAGAAGGAAATAATTATTCGATCAATGTAAATTTTATAGGAAAAAGTAAAGTATAGGGTAGCCTTGGAAATGATCGAGTTGATATGATTTCTTCCTTTAAAATTATGATATGTAGTTGATAATTTTTTTTTTCATACATTCTTTTTTTTGCCACTTGGGTCTTTGCATTCGGTATATCATAATAATATGAAAACTACTCTATTTATTGAGTTTGTCTTTGTATTTTTAATTGTTTGACTAATCGATTAATTCTCTTAAAAGATTTTATTATAATATTCAATTTCTGATAAATTATTGATAAATATAAAACTAGATATCCTATAATTTCTTTATCTACTAAAGTAATTATTTTATCAACAAAACTGTTAATATAACATTATTTGTACAAATTTTGACAATACTTATTCAATGACACAATTAAAAAGATTTTATTTTAAAACTATCTTTAGCATATTTATTTATCTTCAAAGAACTAAAATAATTTTTTTATAAAATAATATCATACTAGTATTTCTATTTTATGTATTTTGAAGAATTTATCTTGTTTATCACTCTTTTTCGATGCACCTTTTTGGCAGATTAACACAATATTATGAAATATTTCATAAAATATCAACCAATTTTTTTCTATGAAAATAGTCTTCATTAGGTAATCTAATCTATTAAGAAATTGGTATTCTTTATTAAATAATTCATAAGGAAAATTGGGTTGTGCACATATAAAAAGGGTCAAGATATGAGTAATATATTATATATTCACTTAAATTAAGATTAAGAATTAATTAAGGTTGACGTGTCATTTTTCCGATGAAATTATTGTAAAATCCGGTTATAATAATTTTGTGATGGCCGAAGTAAAGTTAAATGACTTTTGTGTAATGAATGAAAGAAAAGTGATTTTTGCATAATAGATATAAAGTTAAGTGACCATGGATGAAATGAATAAAAGAAAATAACTTTTACGTAATAGATACAAAGTTCAGTGATCATGGATGAAATATTCAACCTTCCAAGAATCATTTTTGGTCATTTGGCATACGTGTCAAACTTTTGGCCAATTATTAAATGAAATAAAAAAAACATAATTTATATTATCTTAATATTATAAATTAAAACACTAGGGGGCGAGACCCGTGTTAGCACGAGACCAACATCGACTATGTTTAGAGTATTTTAAAATTAAAAATAAACATTCAAAACTTGATACTAATTAGATGCTAAATTATAAGAATGCGTAATAAGTTGGGAGACATTTTAAGTTGTTAACTATTGTAATTTATAATTATTTTTAATATAATTTTTAAATAATATACGTTACTGTCCTTGTCGAAAATTTTGTTGCATTGATAGCCAATTATAATTTTAAAATAATTTAACTTTTTAGTTATTATGATTTATAATACCTTTCTTCTATTCCAATTTAAGTGGCACTAATATAATTTCGAGAGTTAACCAAATATTTTATATATTTTAAATTTTTAAGCTATTGATTACTGTAATTTATAGTATTTGTTACGTATTTTTTTTGAAATATATAACAAATTAGTTTTTTTTAGATATTTTAAATTGTTAACAATTGTAATTTATAATACTTTTTATGTAATTTTCAAACAATATATGTTACTCTTATTGTCCAAACTTTTGTAGCATTGATAATCAATTATATTTTAAAAATAATTTAAGTTTTAATTATTGTGATTTATAACACTTTTTCTTCTATTCCAATTTAAATTACACCGATAGAATTTCGAGAGTCAACCAAATATTTTATATCTTTTAAATCTTTTAAGTTGTTCATTATTGTGATTTATAGAATTTTTTTTAAATATATAACATATTAAAAAAATACAAATAAATTAAAATGGAGGAAAAAATGAAGGCAAGGCAAAGGACTAATGAAGATGTGCAAAGCAAACATTTTGTCCTTTAAACTTTTTTACTTATTAATTAGTGTGATTTATAGTGCTTTTTACCTTTTTTTTGAAATATGTAATGTAGACACGTGATTTTTGATCCTCCCCAAATTTAATATATATATTTTTCAATATTAAATATTTATATTTGCTCTAATATTATTTAAATTCTTATTTTATTTTAGTAAATTTTTAGATAAAAATAAAGTTGATTTTGAGATGTTTTGTTTTCTTTTATTCTAATATTTAAAAAAATACAAAAATTTAAAAAAATATTTTCTTTTTAAATTTTAAACAAATAAGTTAGTAGTTTTAGTACTATCTTAATTATATTTATTTTAACTATTTTTAAAATTTTATTATTTTTTTAATATTAAAAGTAATTAGTTATTATTATTATTATATTATTATTATTATTATTATTTTATTTATTTATTATTTTATTTATTATTATCATTGTCTTCTTTTTTAAATAAATAAATAAATTAAATTCTATCTTATCCTAAACTACCCCAACCACCCCCACTTTTCCCTCCACTCCCCCCCTCCTACATCTCTATATAACAATACACACAACACAAGACACAGAGAAGACAAGGATACACACGGACATAAACCAAAAAAAAAAAAAAGGAGAAAAATATTTAGTTCATCATAAGGGTTTTTATTCAACTTCGTATTATTTATTTTGATGAGTTTTGTTGTACATCGAAGCATGAGCAAAGTTATTTTAATGACTTTCTTTGTTTAGTTTGCACAGTTTATTTTTTAGATGTAGTTTGGTGCTTTACGTTTTCATTTATAAGTCAGTTGGTATTTCGGAATAATGTTAACCAGATTGAATTTTAGATGAGATAGTTTTAAAGTTATTAATTTACAAAAGTGTAAAATTATGTTAATTGATGAGTAATTAGTATGTGGTTATATTGTAAACTACAATTTGCGTGTATGCATAAAATTCGAAAAGGAAAAAATACATGCACACACGTAAAAGTACCCCATGCACACACAAATTTAGAAAATAAAAACAAGGAAAGAATTGAGAGGGACCAAAAAAAAAAGATTTTAAAAAAAAAAACTGAAAAAAAAGAGAAGCACGTAGTAAAAGAAAAAGGGGGAAAGGGATAGAAATCAAAAGAGAGAGTTTGTATGTGATTCCTACACTTCCAGTTTTCCAATTTAATTTCCTATGATTTTGGATTTACAGAATATTTAGTTAATTTTGTTGCTTTATTTTATGTACTTAAATTCAAGGTTGGTGAAAAATAATATTTAATTAAGCATAGTTAGAATCCTAATTTTAATTTTAAAGGCTTGAGCTTACGAAAAAAATAATCTCTCTTGATCGTTTTTTTTTTTTTTAAAGTTTATATTTACATATTAAAAATAAGAATTAAATATTTAAATGGATAAGAAAAAATGTCTTGAGTTTACAAGAGATGAAACAAATATCTTTTAACGCTAGATAAGCTTTAAGCACGTTAATTTTTTTTGACTCAATTAAGAATGCGGCGTACGCATCATTTTCGAGACGTTTAAAATTTAAGGATACAGTAATGTACCTTGACAAATATTTTTCTAAACTTAGTTTTTAACAAATTTAATACAAGAGTTTTAAATAGTTTTAATATATTAAAATGAGCGAATTTAGGCCTTAACACAATTTATCCAAAATAGTTTAAGTCAAGATACGTCAATAAAGCGACCGTACTTGAACCACGGGACTCGGGGGGTGCCTCACACCTTCCCCTCGGTCAACAGAATTCCTTACCCGGTCTTATGTTTTTGTAGACCAACAAAAAGAGTCATTTTCTTTTGATTATGGATTCAAAAAGGTGACTTGGAACACCATAACTCAATTTCAAGTGGCGACTCTATCAATTAAATTAATCCCTATTCAAAACAGTCACTTTAATTGAAAAAATCCTTCGACGTCGATTCTTCGAGGCGAAAAAGGGGTGTGACATGTAACATATTATTTTTTAAAAATATTTTATGTCGTTAACTATTATGATTTATAATACTTCTCATGTAATTTTCAAATAATGTATATTACTCTCCTTGTCCAAACTTTTGTGGTATTGATAACCAATTATATTTTTAAGCAACACAATGCTTAGATGGTCATAATAATAATTAGGGTGATATAATAATATCACGATTGAAGCAGTGAAGCTGACATATTTTAAGTGCCAACTAATTAAAATTGATTTAGCAAAATTACTATAAAGAATTCTTGTAAAAAAAAAATTAAGTCAGCATCATATAAAACGTAAAGTTAATTTAAGACATTAAGATTTAATTTATCATTTTATATCTATCTTATCTTTTTTTATTAAATATTATTAATTTTTTAATACTTTTTTTTTGTTTCCCAAGGTACCCCCACAGCCGGCAGCCGTGAGACTAATCCTCCGTTCCACTGTCAACGCACTAAGCGGTAGAAAACTGGCCACAGAGTTTTCTTCATTCATCAGAGGTGGGGATCGAACTCCCAACCTCTTGCTTAAGAGATGAGGTGCTGAACCATCACACCAATCCTTGTGGTTAATTTTTTTTAAATACTTAAATGACTTATAATAATTAATTAGGGGTGATATTTAGTAAAATTACTGCTGAAGCAGGTGAAACAAACATGTCATAAATTTTTATTTTATTTTTTAATTAAATATTATTAACTTTTTAATATATAAATAACATATAATAACTAATTAGGGGCGATATAGTAAAATCACGATTGAAGCAATAAAAGTAGACATATCGAAACCTTTAAAAATTTAAGCGAGTCTCATATAAGACGTCAAGTTAATTTAAAATATCAAAAGTTAATTTATTATTTATGTCTATTTTATCTTTTCATTAAATGTTATTAACTTTTTAATACTTAGATGACCTACAATAATTAATTGAGGAATATTTAGTAAAATTATGATTAAATTATTTTTTGTTATTATTATTAGTTTTTACTACTCAAATGACTTATAATAATTAATTAAGATGATATTTAGTAAAATTACGATTGAAGCAACTCAAACAAATACGTCATAAATGTATATTTTATTTTTTGTATTAAATATTATTAGTTTTTAATATATAAATGACTTTTAATAATTAATTATGACTGATATAGTAAAATAATGGAGCAATTAAGGTTGCTATGTTACGCCTATAGTGACTTTTGTAATGACCAGAGTAAAATAAAGTGACGTTTGTGTAATGAATAAAAGATAAGTGACTATTGTGTAATAGACACAAAATTAAGTGACCATAAATGAAATGAATAAAAGAAAAAGTGACTTTTACAGAATAAATACAAAATTCAGTGACCATGAATGAAATTTATCCTTCAAGGATCATATTCAACCTACTTAGAATTATTTTTGGTCACTTGGCATACGTGTAAAACTTTTTGGCCAATTATTAAATTAAATAAAAAACATAATTTATATTATCTTAATATTATTGAAGATACTGTTTTCTCATAGACTAGGGGGGACGGGACTCGTGTTAGCACGAGCCCAACATCGATTATGTTGAGAGTATTTTAAAATTTAAAATAAATATTCAAAATTTTATACTAATTAGATGCTAAATTATAAGAATACATAATAAGTTGGGAGACATTTTAGGTTGTTAACTATTGTAATTTATAATTTTTGTAATATAATTTTCAAATAATATACGTTACTCTCCTTATTCAAACTTTTGTTGCATTGATAGTCAATTATATTTTAAAAATAATTTAATTTTTTAATTATTGTGATTTATAATACCTTTTTTCTATTCCAATTTAAGTGGTACTAATATAATTTCGAGAGTCAACCAAATATTTTATATCTTTTAAATTTTTAAGTTGTTATTACTATAATTTATAGTACTTGTTACGTGTTTTGTTGAAATATATAACAAATTAACTTTTTAGATATTTTAAACTGTTAACTATTATAATTTATAATACTTATTATATAATTTTTCGAATAATATATGTTACTCTTCTTGTCCAAACTTTTGTAGTATTGATAGTCAATTAGGAGCATATTTTAAAAATAATTTTAGTTTTAATTATTATGATTTATTATATTTTTTTCTTTTATTCCAATTTAAGTGACATTGATAGAATTTCAAGAGTCAATCAAATATTTTATATCTTTTAAATTTTTTAAGTTGTTCATTATTGTGATTTATAGAAATTTTTATTTTTTTTAAATGCATAACATATTAAAAAATACAAATAAATTAAAATGGAGGAAAAAATGAAGGCAAGGCAAAGGATTAATGAAGATGTGCAAAGCAGACATTTTGTCCTTTAAACTTTTTTACTTGTTAATTAGTGTGATTTACAGTACTTTTTTTTTTTTTTGAAAGATGTAACACATTAATTTTTTTTTAGATATTTTAAGTTGTTAACTATTATGATTTATAATACTTTTCATGTAATTTTCAAATAATTTGTATTACTCTCTTGTCTAAACTTTTGCGATATTAATAGCCAATTATATTCTCAAATAATTTAAGTTTTTAAGGGCCACAATGCTTAGATTACCATAATAATTAATTAGTAATAAAACCACGATTGAAGCAGTAAAGTTGACATATTTTAAGTGCCATCTAATTAAAATTGATATAGCAAAATTACTATAAAGAATTCTTGTACAAAAAATTAAGTGAGCATCGTATAAGATGTAAAGTTAATTTAAAACATTAAAAGTTAATTTATCATTTTATATCTATCTTATCTTTTTTATTAAATATTATTTTTTTAATACTTAAATGACTTATAATAATTAATTAGAGGTGATATTTAGTAAAATTACGATTGAAGCTGATACACGAACAAAATACGGAATCGAAAACTAAACTACGATATGAATATGAAAGCTAAAGATAGATAGAGAAGCAATAAGATAGACACAGTGCAAGGAATTGAAAGCAATAAAGGGAAGCAATAAGATAGACACGGTGCAAGGAATTGAAAGCAATAAAGGGTGTATCAAACCCTCAATCAGTTAAACCAAACAAAGCACCTAAATCTTACGTAGACCTCAAGGGAATCGATTCCCAAGCAACAAACATTTCTAAACAAAAGATCAACACAAGCGAATCCACACTTGCCTCACACTTTCACAAGTGTTCAAATTCATAATTCAACATAAACTACAAACTAAAATGAAAGAAATCCTATTTATAGTCTAGGCTAGGTT
Organism: Capsicum annuum; assembly: GCF_002878395.1. Taxonomy (NCBI): domain Eukaryota; kingdom Viridiplantae; phylum Streptophyta; class Magnoliopsida; order Solanales; family Solanaceae; genus Capsicum; species Capsicum annuum. The sequence goes on from NC_061111.1 coordinate 13,144,485, forward strand.
ATTACACCATATGAGCCCAAAAATGACCTATTTTGAAAAGACAAACACATAGAAGCACATTAGGCACTTTCTTGAGCATATAGGGTGAACATGGGGCACATCCCAAGGGTATATTGGGATTTTTTGAACCACTCTAGCGGATCTAGAGCGGGTTGGGCGCACCTCCAAAGTGGATGGGGCTCATCTCCTCTTTCGGGGGCTTTCTAGCCCCGTTTGGTCTTCCATTGGCATATCTAACGTCCCTTTAGTCTCCCTGGTCATCATAATCATCAAATGGACGCCTTTAGATAGCCCTCAAGAAGTCTTCAAGTGTCATTTGACCCGTAAGCATTCTCTCTAGCACCCCGTAGGCTATTTGGCTTGTAT
>NC_061111.1:13147850-13152928 GCF_002878395.1 Capsicum annuum
CATCATGCCAAGGTTGCACGTGCTTAAGATATAACCAAGCATCAAAATGATCAACAAAGGGTGTATAACTCCATAAAGTAAGAGCTACTTGGTCATTCAAGAGATTTAGACAAAAGGGTATGCTAGAGAAACCATGGTAATCATTGAACCGCTCATGAAGGCTCACATGGATTCCAAGTCTTAATAAGCTCATAACCCCACTATAGCACTCATCTTTGTTGAAGACCCTTTCCTTAGACAACTTTGCCCTCTCAAATAGATTATGAATCTCCAAGAAAGACTTTTCATCATAGGGATGAGTTACAACACCCTCACCCATGGTTGGCTTATCTTCTTACCCAAGCACCAAGTGGTGTGGAGAAGAATATCCATATTTTAAATGATCATCGGGATCAAATACATAGATTGTCCATGGACATGGGTTTAGGAAATACTTCTTCCCCCCATGATTACCACCAATACAATCATTTGTACCCTCTAAACTAGCATGATCATCAACAAAGGCAATTAGAGGATCATTTCCATTCAATCGACTAACAATCTCAACATCACTATTCACTTAATGATACAAGTATGATCATGATCATGACACTTTTGAGTATTTTTAAAGACTAGTCACTAAAGGGTCCTTTTGTCATTTTGTCTATTATTGTAATGTAGTATAAATAGAACATTGTAGGGTTTATTTCTTTAGTTGATCATTATTATTGAAGAATACTCCTCTTAGAGTGAGAAAGAGTCCAATTGAAACTAGGGCATAACATAAGGGCGGATTCTCTTGTGTGTTGTATTTTGCTTGATACGTTGGTGCTTGGGTGGTGGACACCTCTCTTGTGTCAATTGTAAGGGTTATGTGTTTGTTGTGTGAAGTTTTAAAGGTCCAAGAGTGGAATATACGCTTGGTTTGTTAAGACTACATCAACACTTGTCTAACTACCTATCTTGTATCTTGTTTTAGTTTCGGCTTCTTGTGTTGTTAATGTAAACCGTTTGTTCTTGTTGCTATTGTTATATTGTGGAGCTTCATCTTGTGTTGCTAAACTTGTTGTTGGCTGGCTGTTTTGGTGTATTAACTCCTTGTATCCTCTTCTTTCTTGTTCTAGATAGTGAATCCGAGAGAGGTCCCCATTTGGTCCACGAGTTGTTGTGATTTATGGACTGTTTTGGGGTGTGATTTTGTGTTCCCTTATTTTTTCTATATCATTTGGTATCAAAGCAAGGTTTGCTTTTTTCCAACAAAATCAATCTTGGGATTGTTATCTTGAAAAAAAAAGTTACTGTTCACGTTTTTAGGGTCTTTCAGAAAACTTGATTTTTGTGTGTTTCTAGTATTAAATCTTGTTCCCTAACACTATTAGAGTATAGAGATTGAAAATCCCAACAAAAAAGAAGTGTCAAAATCGAAAATCCCCCCAATAATATACTAAACCCGTTTTTTACCCTAGATCAAATTTTGAGTTTTTGATTTTGCATTTTTCTTGTGTTTTTAGTGTTAGATTTGTGTTCTCTAACACTATAGGAGTGTAGGGTTCGAATTTGAGCTAAATTGGAGGTTATTTGAGCCATCCACCAATGTTGAGCTTGAGTTTGAAGAAACTTGAAGGTGAGATCTCATTGTGGGAGGTTGTTTTGAAATAACGTGTGTTTTGTGTTGTAGTTTTTGTATTGTATTGTTGTGTGTGATGTTACAGACTGATTTGGTATCTTGAGTGGACCGTAACTTGAAGGGTTATTTTCGATACCACCACAATGGAATCCGAGGCTTCAAATGCTACAAACAATGGATAATAATGCCATCAATCTCATTTTGGCTCGCCTTGAAACTATGTACCGAGATGTGGATAGGTTGAATGCGGGTATTGAGAAATTAGATACGGATGTGGCATCAATAAGTGGGAGATTAGAACGTGTGGAAAGCTAAAGGAGTTGACCTTCTACCCCTCAAAACATTTCCCCAAATTATACTCTCGAGACCTTGCACCAAATGCAATATACACCAATTGCCATAAATCAAACCAATCTTTACTCCCGAAGCCGAGAACAAGATATAACAAGCCATCTTCCACTCCACTAAGTCCAACAAGAAGGGCTTGGAACCCAAATTCCATCACCAAAACCGAACCCTCCCATCCAAACTCTACTTGACCAAGGACCTCACTATCCAAATCCAATCCCACCACTACAAGCTCCAATTAACCTAAATAGACCCATCCATGTTGAGGGCTATAGTAGAGGAGGACAACATGATTGTTATGGGCCGTATGATGATATTTACTTGAGGGAAGAAAGAATGAGGCGTAGACATGGGGAGTTAGGCCGAGAGGTGAGAGATGGCCACCCAAACTGAGGTGTAGGTCTCAATTCCATCAGAGTGAGCCCTCCCATTTTCAAAGGTGAGAGTGATCCCGAAGCCTACCTTGAATGTGAGTCATCTTGTGACAAGATCTTCCAACTTATTGATCTCACCGAAGAAAAAAAAGTTGTTATGCTATAGCTCACTTCGAAGGGTATGCTAATACATGGTGGGAGTATGTTAAACGGTTTGGGAATGAGATGATTGGGGGAAAACCTCCTCCTTGGTTTCGATTGAAGAACCTTATGTGAATAAGGTACTTGCCTGAGACTTATAGGAATGAGCTCCTTGCTAAATTGTAAAATTTGAGGCAAGGGAACAAGAGTGTCATGACTTACTACGATGAATTTCAACAATTGATATTGAAAATTGACCACCGAGGCGAGCAAGTAAGTCATGACATTGTGCGTTTTAAGGTTGGGTTAAATAAGGACATCTCCACTCGCATGACGCTTCACAAATTCGACACCATAAATGGCATCTTCCATGAGGCTTTAGAGGTTGAGAGGGAGCTTAAAGATAACTCATTCATGGCTACCCAACCTGAGGCTACCAAGGTTGTCCAAAAACATCCTCCAAGGTATAAAGGTAAATTGAATTCTACTTTCAATCCCAAGGGATTTCAATGCTTCAAATGCCAACGGTGGGGGCACAAGGCTAGTGAGTGCCCAAACTGGAGGAACGTGATCCTAAGGGAGGAAAAGTTGTGGGGAATAAGTAGTGATTGAATCAGCTAAGGTTGATGACAAACCTCAAGATGGAGAGCAAAAAGAGGTTAAAATGCAAGGCGAGGAAGATGTAAAAGATGTGTGGTCGTGTGAAGGAGATTGTGAAGTGCCTTTGTAAAAGAGGTGAGGTTATGAATTTTTGGCCAAATTCCTTTCAAGATGGAGAGGATGATACAAGTATGATCATGATCATGACACTTTTGAGTATTTTTGAAGACTAGTAACTAAAGGGCCCTTTTGTCATTTTGTCTATTATTGTAATGTAGTATAAATAGAACATTGTAGGGTTTATTTCTTTATTTGATCATTATTATTGAAGAATACTTCTCTTAGAGTGAGAGAGAGTCCAATTGAAACTAGGGCATAACATAAGGGTGGATTCTCTTGTGTGTTGCATTTTGCTTGATACGTTGGTGCTTGGGTGGTGGACACCTCTCTTGTGTCAATTGTAACAGTTAGGTGTTTGTTGTGTGAAGTTTTAAAGGTCCAAGAGTGGAATATACGCTTGGTTTGTTAAGACTACATCAACACTTGTCTAACTACCTATCTTGTATCTTGTTTTAGTTTCGGCTTCTTGTGTTGTTAATGTAACCCGTTTGTTCTTATTGCTATTGTAATATTGTGGAGCTTCATCTTGTGTTGCTAAACTTGTTGTTGGCTGGCCGTTTTGGTGTATTAACACTTTGTATCCTCTTCTTTCTTATTCTAGATAGTGAATCCGAGAGAGGTCCCCATTTGGTCCACGATTTGTTGTGATTTGTGGACTATTTTGGGGTGTGATTTCGTGTTCCCTTGTTTGTTTCGTATCACTTAAGGTCCTTTAAACACTTCCCAAACATTCCTAATTGATGGGATAGGTTCACACAAAAGTAGATCCTCATGACTTCCACAAGACAATGTACTATCACTTATCTCAATGGCTTCAACACTAGGTGGACACAAATCACTCTTACTAGAAGAGTCAATTTTTTCATCATAAGGATCAACTAGTGTTTCCATGCTTTCAAGTTGTACATTATCATCATGAAGTAAGGAGACATTAGATTCACTTAAAGGTAAACTATCTTTCACACTCAGTTGGCTGCTAGCCTCATTTAATAGAGTTCAAGAGTTAGTTTGATTACCTTGAAGTTCGTTTGGAGCATGTTCACTCAAAGAAGCTCGGGACTTTGGTGGATTGGATTGGACAAAGTTAGGGGAGTGTAGGCGATCTATTATTTTATCCATCCTACTTGAGAGTGAACTTTCCATGCTTTCCATTCTTTGATTTACATCTTGTCTCCTTGCTATTGTTGTTTCAAATATATATCCCATTCCTGCCTGTCCCACGGCACATGCGGTACCAACTCTTGTTCTTGCTCACACTTATTATGGTTGCTGTCACACCCCTTTTTCGCTCGAGGAATCGAGTCGAAGGGTTTTTCCAATTAAAGTGACAGTATTAAATAAGGATTAGTTTATTAACAGAGTCGCCACTTGAAATTGAGTTATGGTGTTCCAAGTCACCTTATTGAATCTCTAATCAAAAGAAAATGACTCTTTATTTTGTTCTGCGAAAATAGAAGACCGGGTAAGGAATTCTGTTGACCGAAGGGAAGGTGTGAGGCATCCCTCGAGTTCCGTGGTTCTAGCACGGTCGCTTTTATTGACTTATCTTAACTTAAACTATTTAATATATTATGTTAAAGCCTAAAATCACTCATTTTTATTATACCTAAATCGTCTATATTTTATATTAATTAAATCGGTGAAAGTTAATTTTTAAAAAATAAATCAAGGTGCATTATTGCATCCTTAAATTTTAAAATCTCAGAAAGATGCGTACGCCACATTCTTAATTAAAACAAATATTTTAAATGCATTTAAAATTTACCTAAATTCCTAATAACAAACTAAAGCAAAATTCATTTAATGCAATTAATTAAATCAATAAATAATTATTAAGTTCTATTAATAAAAATAATAAAATAAATAAAAATATAAATCTACTATATTGC
>NC_061111.1:13155928-13170265 GCF_002878395.1 Capsicum annuum
GGTTTCTTAATTCATTTTCAAAATTAAGTGGCGACTCTCTTTCAAAATTCAAAATTTCTCCGCAAAACAGCCACGATCATTACAACACGACAACAAACGAAGGATTGAGTACTGACCGGTTCTTGGGCAGCAAAATGGAATAATGAGCTAACGTCGATGAGAGTATAATAACAACGAATATTTAGTCAGATTTTTAGTAATATGCACCTCAGCTTGATGAGGTGTCGATGCCACGCTGGCTTTGTCCGTTATTGGATTGTAGGTGTCGAATTTCTAGAAGCCTCGTTGAAGTCGAACGCGGGTCGGATCTGTGGATTTGGGTTTGAGACAGGTCGGGGCTGGAGCATGGTCGTAGTATTGTTGTTGAAGCTGTTGTACGCTCTTGTTGTTGTTATTGAATTATTGAGGGATAAAGAGGAAAGAAAGGTGGGCCGGGTTGGTTATGTGTCTGGGCCGAGTGGAATTGGGCTATGGCTATTGTTTGAAGAAAAGGGAAAACAAATGGGCCTGGGGCAGGATGGTTGCTTGAAGCATGTTTTGGGCTTAGGAAATTATTTGGGTTTAAATAAAAGGATGAATTAGATTTGGGCTATTTATTAAATAGCCTATTGATAGGATTTAGTCAATTGTGTTTAAATTTTGACCTAATTAAAGATTAATCGGCCACTTTTGTTGCAAATGTAGCCAAATCGACTTTAATTAAATTTAATTTAATAAATTGACCAAATTGAATCAACATTTGAAATGAATTTAGCAACTAGTTTAATCCCGAGCTTCCTTGATTCGATAAAATCAAGTAAACATTTCTCCAAATAAACCATTTTTTGAAGTAGATCATTTTCAAATCAAGATTTTAATTATTATATTTATTTTCAAAATAATCTTTAGTTAAAATCCGATATTCCATAGAATAAACATTTAAGTAATCAAATTATATAATATCGCATAATTGAACACGATAATATATAATTGCTACTTAAAGTGACAAAATCACGTACAAAGTATTTTGACAAAAATTTTATTCGGATAAAAAAAATATTTTAATTTTATTAACAACTGAAGAAGCTCGAAATTAAACATTGGTTGGGGAGGGCAAAAATTAGGTGTCAACACTCCAATGAGATTGCTTGGTGCCAATTGTGGCTTGAGGTCGGAATAGATCCTTGTTTGAAACGACTCAAAGAAAATATGTACGGACTTGAGTCAAGAACTTGAGCAATAGAGTTTTAAAGATGTTGAGATATGTTTTAAGACTTGAATTGATATTGGGAAGTGTTGATAAACTTGGATTGGTGTTGTTGAAGTTGATTTACGACAAAAGGAGGTGATTTGCATTGGGTATGGGTGATGTGCGTTGGGGCGGCCTGCTCCAGCAGTTGGGACATAAGTCAGGGGCACTTTGGGCGCATCTTTGGACCTTGGCTACTGCCTTGAGGTGCGGCCTGTCAAGGGCAAACCAGAAGCACCTTGGGAGCAGATGCAAGGCAGATTGTTCGCCTCTTCCTTTGTGTTTGGCCAAAATTGCCCTCCAAATGGTCCCCTCTTCGTACTCTCTTATGGAATCTTCTTTTATGCTTTTGTACAAACACTTTTTCCATAATTTTCTTCCTTATTTTTGAATCAAACACCACCTTTTGCTAAGAATTCAAGATGAAAATATGAATTTTCCCCAAGAACACTAAAGAACACCAAAACTTCAAAATGCTCTAACTCTTGAACCAATGATCGGAATGGGATGAAATTTTTACCCGAGGCTCTTTTCAACCTTATAAACACATTCCACACATCAGTTTGTCCAAATTCACAACCAATTTTTCCATATTTTCATTTCTCTTCACTTTCTTTAAGTTCAAGCTCTCAACAATGGTATCTGACTCAAATGGACTCCGATTAAGCTCAAATTTGAACCCTAGACTCCTATAGTGTTAGAGAACTCAAATCTAACACTAAAAACACAAGAAATACACAAAATCAAAAAACTAAATTTTGACCTAGGACTAAAACGTGAATAGTACTTTTTTTGGAATTTTCAATTTTTGATTCTCTTTTTTGTTGATTTTCGAGATAGAAAAACCCAAGACTAGAACTGTGGGAACGATTCTAAGCTCGGCTCTGATACCAAATGATATACGAATAAAATACGAAATTGAAAACTAAATTACAATACGAATACGAAAGCTAAAGATAGATAGAGAAGCAATAAGATACGCATAGTGCAAGGAATTGAAAGCAAATAAAGGGTGTATCAAACCCCAAACCCTCAATCAATTAAACCAAATAAAGCACCTAAATCTTACGTAGACCTCAAGGGAATCGATTCCCAAGCAACCCACATTTCTAAACAAAAGATCAACACAATCGAATCCACGCTTGCCTCACACTCTCACAAGTGTTCAAATTCATAATTCAACATAAACTACTAACTAAAATGAAAAAAAGTTCTATTTATAGTCTAGGCTAGGTTATTGCATCATATGTGCCAAAAAGTGACCCATTTAGGAAAAGCAAACACATAGAAGCCCATTAGGCACTTGCTAGAGCATATAGGGCACACATGGGGCACATCCCAAGGGTATATTAGGCTTTTTTGAACCGCTCTAGCGGATCTAGTGCGGGTTGGGCGCACCTCCAAAGTGGATGAGGCACATCTCTTCTTTCGAGGGCTTTCTAGCCCTGTTTGATCTTCCATTGGCCTCTCTAACGTCCCTTGAGTCTCCGTGTCATCATAATCATTAAATGGACGCCTTTAGATAGCCCTCAAGAAGTCTTCAAGTGTCATTTTACCCGTAAGCATCCTCTCTAGCACTCCGGAGGCTATTTGGTTTGTATCAGAAGCAGATGAAACAAACATGTCATAAATGTCTATTTTATTTTTTAATTAAATATTATTAACTTTTTAATATATAAATAACTTATAATAATTAATCAGGGGCAAGATAGTAAAATCATGATTGAAGCAACATAAGTAGACATGTCGAAACGTTTAAAAGATTCAAGTGAGTCTCATATAAGATGTCAAGTTAATTTAAAATATCAAAATTTAATTGACCATTGTATGTCTATTTTATCTCATTAAATATTATTAACTTTTTAATACTTAGATAACCTACAATAATTAATTAGGAAATATTTAGTAAAATTATGATTAAATTATTTTTTATTAATATTATTAATTTTTGATATTTAAATAACTTATAATAATTAATTAGGATGATATTTAGTAAAATTACGATTGAAGCAACTCAAACAAATATGTCATAAATGTATATTTTATTTTTTGTATTAAATATTATTAGTTTTTAATATATAAATGGCTTAAAATATTAAGGAGCAATTAAGGTTGTCATGTCATTTTTTTGATAGAATTATTGTATCCGATTATAGTAACTTTTGTGATGGCCGGAGTAAAGTTACATAACTTTTGTGTAATGAATGAAAGAAAAGTAATTTTTGCATAACTTTTGTGTAATGAAGGAAAGAAAAGTGATTTTTGCATAATAAATATAAAGTTAAGTGAGTAACTTTTTGCATAATAGATACAAATTACAGTTGAGTGAATATGAATGAAATTTATCCTTCCATTGATAAAAGAGATCAAAAAGCACATTCTGCTCAATTAAAAGTGGCAATAGTCTTTACTCTTTACATAAAGAAGTGGACCAAGGTTATTACAACTAACAAAAGAAATGGAGTACAATCTTTATTCCAAATGGTCCATCATAACACGAAGAAAAATAAAAAAATAAAGCAAAACACAAACATCTTTCTCAAAGTTATTGCTGAATATACCAGAATTATGATGCATCCCAGCATTAAGGTGGAGTAGTAACACCTGCAAATTCCAAAACAAAAAATAGACATAAGTGATGAGTGACATATATATAGTATTCCCCTATCCCATTTTATGTGTCGTCATTTAATCGAATATGGAATTTAAGAAATAAATGATGACTTTGTAAAGTTTACTAAATTGTACCTCTTAAAATAATTTAATGTTTATTTTTTATTTGTTATTTCTTATTAAGTGGAACCAGTAAAGATAAAATAGGGATGAGTCCACTAAATAATTGTCAAATAAGAAAATATGACATATTTTAAAACGGATGAAGAAGGAAATAGCGACACATAAAATAGGACGGGGGAGTATATTTTTAGAGGCCAAGCTAGTACTCCATTACGGCCATTGTGATTTGTGGCCAAAATTATTGCGGTAGAAAAGATTTTTCCATAATAAACCAATAGAAGTATGTGGAGAAATGAATACGATCTCTCTAGTATTAATCAGAGATCTCCAATTCGAGCACTTACTTCCACACTTAAAGTTACGAGGAACAGTCCTTCCACAACCTTGAATAAGTCTAACAAGTCTCTTGACATTCAAAATAGCAGCCAATTTAGGTGTTATAATTGGACAAAAACATTCCCAATGTGTCACTCTTGCCCTTTGACAACATTCTGCTGATGGATTACTTCCAAACAATACAGGCAAACATGCTTTCTTACCAAGCCTCCTTTCTTCTCTACATGTTGCTTCACTCACCCCTCCATGCCCTACTTTTATCTCCCAACCACATAATATCACTAGCACCATAGTCCAAACCACTATCATATTGGTAGTCATATTTTATGATTCACTTCACCATTGGTTATATTATCCCCCTATTTATAGGACAAAAATTAACTAGTGGGTAGTAGAGGAAAGGAGTGTGTAACTTCTTTTAATAGCTTTTTGACTAGTAGTACTATCATAGTTGTCTTGGTCTCCCACTATGGTTAGAACGTAGAAAACGATGGGTTCGTCATTGTTACGTTATTGACTTATGAACGACTTGGCGAAGAGTATCATGTGGAGGGTAAATTTGGAAAATGGAAAAATTATGTGTGGGATTCAGATGGTTGCGTGAATGAAAAATGAAGGGAATAATTTGGAGGGAAAGCGAGCTTTCACTTAAAGGAAAATCTAGTTCTCCTACATTGGTGGGAAAAAGCAACTTTATTGTGTTTTTATTAAGAAACACACCTTCATATGGATAGTAAGATTAGAACAAAGAGATATCTCGCACCGTCGTCGTCCTCGCTCGCTCGGCTCGGCTTGGATTTAATTGGATCGATCGAGAGATTAATTTTTTTGGACAAAGTTTATTTGAGACTTGGAAAACAAGTGAAGCGCAAACCAGACGCGGGTGACATGACTGTTCAAAATTGCCTCTTTCCGTGAACCATTGCTTCCTTTTCGAAGGGACATTTAATGGCCATAAATACCTCTCAGGAATAGGTACGATTTTAAGAGCTAAAAACATTCTTCTTCTTCTTCTCAAAAACTCTATTGTGATTATCAATCGTTGAGCGTGTTCGAAGATTCTGAAAGTTTGAGGTACCACTACTTTCAGAAAGTGAACCATTTTATCCTGGGAGGAAAGATTTCATAACCTCGGGTACTTAAGGGGAATAAATTCTGCTTCATCTTTATTTCTTTTAAAAAAACATACTTCATTTGATAGTTAATTTTGATTATTTATTTTTGCTTGTGTAGAAGGTGTTGAACTTCACTGTTGCTTGAAAACTTGTTCTTGAACTTAGGTTGAAATTTATATTGAAAACATATAGATTGTGTACCCGGAATAACAATTACGCATGATAAATTAACGCATATAAAGAAGAGAAGAGAGGAGGAAAGTCTCTTATCCTTTCAAATCTAATTCTAAGTCCGAGCTTCTCATCACCTTCTAGTTATAATTATTCTTTTCCCGTTCCTCTAATTTTCAATTAACGATTGATCGAGCATTTATATTTCAATATAATTTAGTTCGGTGTTTATAAATGTGTTGAAAGCTTAGAACATATTCGATTGAAAATGAACAAATTCGAATTTGAGATTTGGGTAAGAATGGGGGGATCTTATCCTTCTCATCGGCATCACAATCATTGATGGTAGAAATGATCATTCAATTTTTACTTTATTGTATTACAATTAATTAATTATTACAACAACAAAAAATATTTAATTTTATCCAAGTATCGTAAAAATTACTAAATTGTTTTTATAACAAACAAGTTAATTTTATCTAAGTATCACATAAAGTTATTAGAAGAAAATAAAAGAGGCGTTTTCAAATATGATACATAGGAAAAGTTAAATAATTTTTTTGTTGAAAAAATATACTATTTAGTAATACTTTTTCTGATTAATAATTTGCCCATTTTTCATTTAAAAAAAGAGAGATAATTCATTAGATCTTGGCGTGTGGAATGCGTGAGTAGGAAGGCCAACTTTTTCCAATATTCAGATACTGCACATCTTTAATTATCACTTTTCCATGGAAAAAAACTTTATATTTGATATAAAATTATAAAAGGGTTGGAATGAAACTAAAGAAAACTTGTATTAATCTTTTCTTCCTTTTGTACAAAACTTCCAACAAATGTAAGGCTATTTATAGCCATAACAATCAATTAAATAATATTATTTATTCCTTAGTGGTGGAGTATGAATTGGCATAAATTGCCCACTAATCAATTATTCACTAAAATAAAGTTGTGTACTTATATAAAAGGTAGATAAAATGGCCTATATGTCATCCATTTACAACACCCCCTTGGATGACCATGTAAAGAAAAATCTACTGAATAAGCATTTGAGTGTTGCCTCATTAAAAACCTTACCAGAAAAAATTCAGTGGGATAAAAACCTTGATTGAGGAAAAAAGAATACAACGCGTATTTTTACTCCCCCTGATAAAGACCTCGATTCAATCGGTTTAATCTTCGCATCCCAATCCTGTATACCATCTTCTCAAAGGTTGAAGTTGGTAAAGATTTGGAGAATAAATTTGCTTGATTTTCACAGGAACGGATCTGCTGCACATCAATATCACCATTCTTCTGAAGGTCGTGCGTGGAGAATAACTTTGGCGAAATGTGCTTCTTTCTATCTCCCTTTATAAAGCCTCCTTTTAGTTGAACTATGCATGCTGCATTATCTTCAAATATGACTGTAGGTATCGTGATATCAAGCTTCAGTCCACATCTCTCTTTTATGGAATGTACTACTGATCTCAGCCATATGCATTCTCTTTTTGCTTCATGGATTGCTATTATCTTCGCATGATTAGAAGAAGTAGCAACGATGGACTGCTTTGTCGATCGTCATGATATTGCAGTACCTCCATATGTAAACACATAACCTGTTTGGGACCGTGCTTTATGTGGATCAGATAAATAACCTGCATCTGCATAACCAACAAGATTTGGACTAGCTTTGTTAGCATAAAACAGACCCATATCAACAGTCCCTTTTAGGTACCTCAGTATATGCTTTATTCCGTTCCAGTATCTTCCCGTAGGGGAAGAACTATACCTCACTAGAAAATTAACAGAAAATGTCATATCCGTCCCTGTAGCATTAGGAAGGTACATTAGTGCACCAATAGCACTGAGATATGGTACTTCGGGATCAAGAATCTCTTCACCCTCTTCCAGAGGTTGGAATGGATCTTTACTTACATCAAGTGATCGAAAAATCATTGGAGTACTTAATGGATATGTTTTGTCCATGTAAAAACGTTTCAAAACCTTCTGGGTATATGCAGTTTGGTGGATGAGGAATCCGTCTGCTAAATGTTCAATTTGCAGACCAAGACAAAGTTTTGTCTTTTCAAGATCTTTCATTTTGAATTCTTTCTTTAGATACTTGATTGCCTTTTCGACCTCTTCTGGAGCCCCGATGAGATTTATATCATCTACATAAACGGCGAGTATGATAAATCCCGACGCCGTTTTCTTAATAAAAATGTAAGGACAAATAACATCATTTATGTATCCTTCGTTTTTCAAGTACTCACTTAGGCAATTGTACCACATGCGTCCTGATTGTTTTACATCGTACAACAATTTTTGTAATCTGATTGAATATAATTTCTGAGACTTTGAACTACATGCTTCAGGCAATTTTAATCCTTCTGAGATTTTCATGTAAATATCATTATCAAGTGAACCATAAAGATAAGTTGTAACCTCATCCATTAGATAGATTTTAAAATTTTCGTGTATAGCTAGACCGATGAGGTATCGAAATGTTATTGCATCCATAACAGGTGAATATGTTTCTTTATAGTCGACACTAGGTCATTGAGAAAATCCTTATGCAACAAGGCGTTCCTTGTATCTTACAATTTCATTTTTCTCATTTCTTTTACGTAAGAAGACCCATTTATAACCAACTGATTTTACACTGTTTAGGGTTTGGATTACAAGTCCAAAAACCTCCCGTTTAGTAAGTGAGCTCAATTCAAATTGAATCGCCTCTAACCATTTTGGCCATTCTTTTCTTCATCGACATTCTTCGACAGATAGAGATTCAAGGTCCTCATTGTCTTGCATGATATTTAGTGTAACATTATATGCAAAAATATTATCCACCATAATTTTCGATCGATCTAAATTTACCTCATCATTAGTTGAACTTATTGAAAGTTCTTCATTCACTTGAGTCTTGGGTTCACTGATTTCTTTAGAAATATCAGGATTAATCAGATTTTAAGTCTCTTCAGGAGAATCTTTTATAATACCATCTTTCGCGCTTCTTTTTCTAGGATTTTTATTCTTTGAACCCAAAGGCCTACCACGCTTCAGGCGTGTTTGGAATTCAGAAGCTATTACATTAGAAGATGGTTCTTTTAGAACTTCAATTCGGACAGGCACATTCGCTATAGGGATATGTGACTTGGTTACCCTTTTCAAATCAGTAAATGCATCTGGCATTTGATTTGCTAATTTCTGTAAGTGAATGATCTTCCGGATCTCACTTTCACATATGGGGGTACGTGGATCAAAGTGAGATAATGATGAAACTTTCCACGCAATTTCTCTTTTAAGTTCACGCTTTTCTCCCCCTAATTTTGAGAAATTTGTTTCATCAAATCGACAATCTGCAAATTGAGCAGTAAATAAATCTCCTGTCAATGGTTCAAGGTAGCGAATTATAGAGGGTGACTCAAACCCCACATATATTCCTAACCTTCTCTGGGGGCCCATCTTAGTACGCTGAGGTGGTGCAATTGGCATATATACAACACATCCAAAAATTCATAGATGGAAAATATTTGGCTCATGACCCAGAACCAATTGAAACGGGGAGTATTTATTATGATGAGTTAGCTTGAGACGAACAAGTGATGCTGCATGTAAGATAGCATAACCCCAAACAGTAGTAGGCAATTTTATTTTCATAAGCAGTGGTCTTGATATCAATTGTATGCGCTTAATAAATGACTCAGCAAGGCCATTTTGAGTATGAACATAAGCAACATGATGTTCAACTTTTATCCCAATTGACATATAATAATCATCAAAAGCTTGTGATGTAAATTCTCCAGCATTATCTAGGCGAATAGCCTTAATAGGATAATCTAGAAATTGCGCCCTTAATCTTATTATTTATGCCAATAATTTTGCAAACTCCAGGTTGTGAGATGATAAGAGGCACACTTGCGACCATCTTGAAGATGCGTCTATTAGGACTATAAAATATTTAAATGTCCCACTAGATGGCTGAATAGGCCCACATATATCCCCATGTATACGTTCTAGAAACTGAGGGGATTCGACGCTAGCTTTCAGTGGCGATAGCTTATTTATCAATTTGCCTTGATAACAAGCAGCATATGAAAATTCATCCGGTGTAAGAATCTTCAGGTTCTTTAACGGATGCCCTTTTGAATTTTCAATTATTCGTCTCATCATTATTGATCCAGGATAGCCTATTCGATCATGCCAGAGCACAAATGTATTTATATCAGTAAACTTCTGGTTTACGATTGATTGTGCTTTAATTGTAATAATTTAGGCATAGTATAAGACGAAAGACAAAGCTGGTAATTTCTCCAACATTTATTTTTGACCTGAGACATTCTTGGTAATGCCAAGATATTTGATATTCATTTCATTTATTGTCTCAACATGATATCTGTTTCTGTGAATATCTTTAAAAATTAATAAGTTTCTTTGGGATTTAGAAGAGAACAATGCATCTTCTATAACTAGTTTTATCCCCTTAGGAAGAAATATAGTAGCTCTTCCGGAGCCTTCGATCAATTTTGAATTATCAGCAATTGTCGTAATATTTGCTCTTCTTCTAATTAAGTGGAAAAAATATTTTTCATCTTTAAATATTGCATATGTTGTCCCACTATCAATTACACAAATATCATCATGATCGATTATTGATCTAAATAAGACTTGAGGAGTATCCATATTTTCTTCAAAATAAAAATATGAATAAAAGAAATATTATAATATAACTAGCACATAATATCATGCATTTACACATTATTTTATTTTATAACCATGTGCATCTAAAGTACACATATTTAATATTGTATGTAATAACATGATCTATTGGCTACTCATGTTAATTTCATAATATGTCTTCTATGAATATTCATTACTGCAATAAATAATTCTAGTCATAACGTTAACATAATTTATGTACTATAACACTATATAAATAGCTCATACTATTAAAACTTCATGTGCGTACTACAAAATCAAAATTACTTAGTAATCATAATACTATACTATGACGCTAGCACATAATATATTATATAAAATTTATAAGATTAGTAAAATATTAATAATAGAAACGTAAATTAATTTAACTTAAACAAACAAAAGAAATAAACTAATACAAACTTAATAGAAAATTAACATAATCGGATTATATCATTATTGTCATCTACAAGGTGATTTACTTGTTCTTCAGGAACATTAACGAAATCTGAACGTCCAAGTCCATGGGCTCAATGTTATCTTCTAAGAGGAAGTTTGTTTCAACATCATTTTCTGGCCTTTTAAGGGACGCCTGATATAGTTTTACCAGATGCTTTGGCGTACGACAGGCACACTCCCAGTGCCCCTTTCCTCCACATCGATAACATCTATTTTTAGGGTTCATCCTTGGTGCTACTTCAGGAGCTTTACCCCCATTTTGCACAGCTGATACTAAGGGTTATTGTTTATTGCAAGACGATTATCCTGATTGAAATGCCTGCCACGACCACAACCACGACCACGACCACGACCTCGACCTCGACCTTGACCACGACTTAGGTCAGGATTTCTTTTACGCCAAGTTGGGTGAAAATTTGCAGCATTCACTTCTGGAAATGAAGCAGTACCAGGAGGCCGAATTTCATTATTTTTTATTAAAAGATCATTATGTTGTTTAGCAATAAGAAGATAACTAATTAATTCAAAATATTTTTTGAAACCCATTTCTCGGTACTACTGCTGCAAGACCATGCTCGAGGAGTGAAAAGTAGAAAGTGTTTTCTCTATCATGTCGTGATCCGTCATACTTTCCCCACATAAATCAAACTGTGATTTAATTCTAAACATCGCAGAATTTTATTCAGTTATATTTTTAAAGTTCTGGAACCTCAAATAGATCCATTCATTATAAGCTTGTGGGAGTATGACCATCTGCAGGTGGTCATATCTTTCCTTTAAATTGTTCCACAATGTAAGGGGATCTTTGATCGTGAGGTACTCCATTTTTAACCCGTCGTCAAGATGATGACGAAGAAATATCATGGTCTTGCCCTTATCTTGTTCAGATGCCTTATTGTTATTTTTAATGGTGTCTGCCAGACCCATTGCATTTAAATATATTTCTGCGTCTAGTGTCCAGGACATATAGGTTTTGTCAGATATATCTAGGGCACTAAAATCGCGTCTGAAAATATTAGAAATAATTTAAGAAAATTAAATACCAACCTTTAATTACCTTCGGAAGTGTTTTACAGAGACTCGTGCTGATAACGTGATTTAAAATTATAAAAAGGTTGGAATGAAACTAGAGAAAACTTGTATTAAACTTTTCTTCTTT
Source organism: Capsicum annuum (assembly GCF_002878395.1). Classification (NCBI taxonomy): domain Eukaryota; kingdom Viridiplantae; phylum Streptophyta; class Magnoliopsida; order Solanales; family Solanaceae; genus Capsicum; species Capsicum annuum. The sequence continues at coordinate 13,167,813 of NC_061111.1, forward strand.
TTGTATAAAACTTCCAACAAATGTAAGACTATTTATAGCCATAACAATTAATTAAATAATATTATCTATTCCTTAGTGATGGAGTATGAATTGACATAAATTGTCCATTAATTAATTATCCACTTAAATAAAATTATCTACTTAAATAAAAGGTAGATAAAATGGTCTACATGTCATCCATTTACAATAATATTTCTTCCTTTTTATGCTTATATTCTCAGTAGTGAATTTAAAAGGTGAGGTATATTCCTCCTACAAAAATAGAATATAATAAATTTCATATCACAAGTTAGAAATGAAAAATGGGTGCAGGATTTATTGTTATGTATGTCCAAGTATTGGTGACTTTAGATAACGGTAGACGAAGAAGTGTTGGTGTGGTGAGTTGACATGTTATTTCGACTACAATGAATGAAATTTGCAGGTGAAGAGTAAATTTGAGTTATTTTTATAATATTAAGTAGGGGAAAGGATAAAAATAATACCTAAAATAAATTAATTTTATAAAATTAGCACCCAATTTTTTAATATTCGTAAATAGTCACTCGCGAATTGGGTTTTAAACCCGGTAAATAGCCTCATCACTTGCATATGTGTATCAATCTAGTATAAAAGTGTATCAATGCGGTATCAAAGTGTATCAATGCGGTATCAAAGTGTATCAATGTAGTATAAAAGTGTATTAATATGATATAAAAGAGTACTAATTGGGTATAGGGACTGGGCTGCATGTGCTTGCATAGAATTTCCTTTCTCTTTTTTAAAAAGTGTATCAATATAATATAAAAGTGTATCAATTCGATATAAAAGTATATCAATTAAGTATAGAGACGGCATTTACCCAATTGGGCCAAATAGCTAAAAAAAGGGATTAGTTTAGCCGACTGGACAACCCATGTCCACCTTTTCAAATATGGGCCATTTTTTTTTAAAATGGTCATACCATGTTCTTTTCCCTATTAAGAATATATATATAATAAAGTCCGATAAAATTTAAATTACGCATTATAGAATTCACTCTAAAGACAACATTTTCAATATGACTTTTTTTATTATCTAAAACTCAAACTTGAAGCTCTGATTAAGCATAGAGGGGAGTACATCCACCACAACCTATTTTTTTCCATTCCCTTCAATTCTACAATTCTTCCCATTATTTTCACACTTCTTCTTTTTTCTTTAAGACTAGTTTATACGAACATGCGTCACATGTTAATAATAGCACATAAATATTTAGATAATCAATAATTTTCATTGGATAACTGTATTTCATAAGTCTAACATGGCATTACTACCAAAAAAAAAAAAAAAATTGTAACTACAGACAAACAAATTTTATAGTTAAACAACAAATATGACTTTTTAAAAAGATCCAACTGTCCGCCTAAACATTCTAAAATGTTATATTCTCATAAGAATATGATATTCTGTGTAAAACCTAAAAAAAGGATCACATAAAAGAAGGGAGAACTAAATAATAAAATAAATAGAAGGAACTAAATGCGCCCGGAGTCGAACCCGGGTCTATTAGTTTAAGGCAATTATCCTAACCGTTGGACTACAAACGCTGATGCTTTGTGAAGTTGCTATTAATATTCTTCTTTTAACCATTACATATTTGGAGGCCAATTACTTCGCATTCTCATTAGAAATCCTACACCAGAGGGTAAAGCGCTTTTTGTCAAAATTACTTTGGATTCTCATTGGAAATTCTATGTCAGAGGATAAAGCGCTTCTTGTTCAAAATTACTTCAAATTCCCATTAGAAATTCTATGTTGGAGGGTAAAGCACTTCTGGTCAAAAATAATTTCTTATTCATTGCTTAAACTCATGATCTTTGACTGATGTTGAAAGAGTACTTATGGCTCCTCGTAACATTTAATGATACTGCTATTGGTACTGTTTATATATGTATGATCGTTTTACTTATATATTTCGCTTTTTCTTCTAATTAATAGAGTACTTCATGTCCATTTTTTGGACGAAACGAAAGGTGACCTTTTTAGCTCTATAGAACGGTAAAAATACAGCTTTGCCTCTAGGGTTCAATAAACTGAAAAAATCAGAAGGTAAATCATTTTTTAAAAAAAAAAAAACAAGAAAATGATAATACGTGTGTGGTGCAAAATGCAAAGTACTCAACAAAATCTATTAATATAACATATATTCAGTGTAATTTCAAAAGTAAGTTTGAAAAGGTTATGATATACGTAAACCTTACCTCTATTTTCGCGGGGTAAAGGGAATGTTTCTGATAGACAATTTATCAGTACAAAATTGAAACTTTTTTTTATTTTCAAGCGTAGATTGATCTGGTCTACATGACCAAAATCACTTCAAACTAGTAGACTTATACAAAAGAAAAGAAGGAAATATTAGATATCAAGATGCATTGACTTCTCCATGACAAATAAAGATGCCATGAGTCTTCCCCTCAAGGGAAATTCAGACC
>NC_061111.1:13173265-13188579 GCF_002878395.1 Capsicum annuum
TCTATTGCTTGGAAGGCAATTATCCTAACCGTTGGACTACAAACGCTGACACTTTTCTAAGTTATTATTAATTTACTTCTTGTAATTGGTGCATACTTTGAGTCTAATTACTTCGAATTCTCGTTAGAAATCCAATGTTGGAGGGTAAAGTGTTTTTTGTCAAAAACAATTTGTTATTCATTGCTTGAACTCGTTATCTCTGATTGAGGATGAAAGAGTACTTACTACTTCTCGTAACATTTGATGATAATACTACTGGTACTCTTGATATGTATGATTTTTACTTATAGATTTTGCTATTTCTTCTAATTAATAGAGTACTTCTTGTCCATTTTTTGGACGAAACGAAAGGTGACCTTTTCATATCTTTTTGAACGAAATACGCATGTGGTGCAAAATGCGAAGAACTCAACAAAATCTATCAATATAACATTTATTGTAATCCCATAAGTGAGGTATAAGAAGAATAGGATAGACGCAAGCCTTACTTCTACCTTCGTGGAATAGATATATAAATCAATTTCCGATAGATGATCTATCAATACAACATAGATACTTTTTTATTTTCAAGCTTAGGTTGATCTGGTCTTCATGTCCAAAATCACTTCAAAGTTCAAACTAAGTAGACTTATACTAAAGAAAAGAAGGAAATATAAAATATTAGATATCAAGTGCATTGACTTCTCCATGACAAACAAAGACGCCAGCCCTCCCCTCAAGGGAAATTCAGACCTGAAAAATATGAATTGGCATTAGGCTCTTTGACAACACTAATAAATGGACATGTTTGGCCAAGCTAGATTGCTTATAATGAGTGATCGTGATCTTTTCATATACCTTTGAAATATTTTAAATTGTTAATTATTGTGACTTGTAGTACTTCTTGTGTAGTTTGAATCTCGAGAAGTTCGAAAGTTGCAACATAAATTGAGATGTAGAGGGTATTTAACCATTCAAATAGTAACTAAGTCAAACGAATTGAATATGAGAGGGTATATAACTACTTACTTCCACAGTTGAAATGACGAGGAACAATCTTTCCACTTGAAAGACCAATATAATTTGAGAGACATCAAGTACTACTGTAGATGTTTGGTCATAGTAGATAGCTTATAACGAGAGTTTCTTTTGTCTGTGATCGTTTCATATGTCTTCGAAATATTTCAGATTGTTAATTATTATTGTGACTTATAGTATTTAACATACCCAGTGAAATTTCACAAGTAGGGTCTAAGAAAGGTAAAGTATACACAGATAGGTTGTTTCCTAAATATCACCCTCGGCTAAGGCGCAACAAATTAAATAGTAAATAATTAATAAAACAAACAAATTGAAATGGAGAGTGCAATACGAACACTTACTTCCACACTTGAAATGACGAGGGACAATCCTTCCACAAAACTGAAAGAGCAATATAACTTGAGAGACATCAAGAATTGTGGAAATCTTCCTTTGCTTTCCAATCAATTGGCAAACACACTCTAAGTGAGCTGGTTTCAATAGGCGGCAACAATTGGGCGATGGTGGTTGCCCAAATGCTATCCATCTACAATAATGTACCACTTGTTTCTGCTCCAATTGACATTCTCTTGGACCTATCCTTTGCCCATTGATCATCACCATAAAACACATAATCATCATCAAAATAAACCACAAAGTCTTGTGAATTCTCCTCATTTTCTCAATATGGTTACTGATTTTTGAGACAAATAAGTTTGGTTGCTCTACAATAAATATATATAGGGTAGGGTCAGAATAACGTACGAGGATTATCTTCCAAGTCGTATTCTATGCGTGTATGCATATGAAAGTCAACCTTTTCTTCATGATGTTGTTTGTCATTTTAATTCAGTGGTAGAATCAGAATTTTTTATTAAAATGATCAGTCAAAATATGAAGAAGCAAATATATGAATTAGCTAAGTCGAGGGAATTAAATATATAATGTAACAAAAATTATTCCTTCAGTTCTAAAATAGTTATCACACTTTACTTCTCGAGAGCCAGAAAATAACAAGACACCATCACCATATAAACCACAAATTCTTATGGTCACTCCTCACTTTTTTCAATGATTATTCTGACTTTTGAGACAGATGAGTTAGGTTGTTCTACAATAAATATTAAGGGTACTAAGGTCGAATAACATACGAGGATTATCTTCCTAAGTCATATTCCATGTGATACGCATAAGAAATAGTTAACCTTTTTTTCTTGATGTTGGTTGCTATCGAAATTCAACAGTGGAGCGACAATACTTACTACAATGAATTAAATATTAGAAAAGTAAACACATAAATAAGTTTTGAGAATTCAATATAAATATATAAATAAAAATATTGCTCGCTTTGTCTAAAAATAATTATCTCTTTTTGCTTATTCAATATTAATTAGACTAGTTTTTAAAGTTATATATAGATTAGATTAATTTAACATTTAAAAAATAGAATTTATATATTCACAAATTATAGGAAAAAGGCAGTAAGTTACAACTATTCCGTATCAATACGGTGACAAAATGCATTGTAAAATGTTGGTCAAAATTTACGTAATTTAACTTTTTTTTTTTTAAAAAAAAAACATGATAAGTATTTTGGGACGACCAGAATACTATCTACAAACTGTAATTTTTATGAGAAGGAATGTCAATTGACATGTTCAAAAAGGGTGTCTTCGACACTGATCTTATGTGCACATCGACTATTACATCGTTGATATGAGAAGAAAATCACAAAACAATTTTTTTCTTTATCGTAGCTTAGATTTGAACCTTAATTTCTCATGTTTTTATTGTTAGGTAGTGCACGAACAAAAGTCCCATATTAGGTAGATGAAGAAATTGGTAAACTACATATAAGGTGTAGGATCTCTTAATGGTTGAGGCATTTTGGAAAAAGCCGTGCGGACTTGGTCCAAAGCGGACAATAATATCACACTGTGTAAGAGTATCTTTAGGCTAATTAAGCCCAACAACTAGTATCAAAGCTCAGGTTTTGGTGAGATAAGTATGGTGATCTGGCAGAATGATGCGGTGCAGAGCTCGGTTTGCTTCCTTATGAGCTTGGAGATGCACACACAAGAAGAAGCTAGTTGCGGACTTCAGTTCCACAAATTAATAATCAGACGATGTGGGTGGCAATAAATGTATCTTGGTGACCCGTGGATCGTGGTAATGAATCACGTGAAATTTAATTCAAAGGGGAGATTGTTGAGTATCTCGGTGACCCATTGATCGTGGTAATGAGCCATGTGAAACTTAGTTGGAAGAGAAGATTGTTGAGTGTGCGAACAAAAGTCTCACATTGATAGCTGAAGGGATTGGGAAGCTACATATAAAGCATCTTCTCTTTCACTCTCTTTCTTCATTCGAAAGGTGAAAATCGAAAACGAAGCAAGAACAGACTTGTTCTTTGATAGAGTTTGCTTGATCAGTTCCTGGCCCTCACCACTTTCTGTGAGGCCTTTCGAAAAAAAAAAAATCATCCAAATTTAATCGGAAGCAAATAATATCACATCAGGTAAAAGTGTCCAGGGCCGATTGAAGCCAACAAGGAATGCAACAACTTGACTTCCTGATAATAATTTAAATATGAAAAGTTTGGCTTGTAAAGTAGTACTTAAACCAATAATAGAGAACATCAATATTATTCTTTTTGATCCTTCAATAATTTGGTAGCAATCTTTATTTTATGGCGGCTAGGATTTCATGTGTACAAGTAATAGTAATAAAATGAGAATAATGTTGAAGTCAATTAGTTTGAGATCATTAATTACATTGTTTTCTAGTCTATTAAAATATTGAGAAGGCGGCTAATGATGTCTCAATATTCCTGGGAATAATATACTAGAAAAATGAGCAAGTGCATAAACTTATTTTTACTTGGAAAACAAACTGATATGTTTACTTGCAAGGATTAATTACGTCCATACTTTTTTTAATAAGTTGTTTCTAATACTTTCTTGTTTGATGTTAAGATAAGACATGCATTATTAGCCAAAATATTCTGATATACGAAATATCTCGTGTTCACGTAGATTTTGGAAAAAAAGCGCTCCTTAATGTGGGCAATCTATTCTGTGCAAATATTAGTAACTACGGAGGCGTTCGATAATTTGTTTGTGAATGAATTATGCGTATTAAATTCTGCACAAGTAACACCATGTTTGATAGTTATTTAGGAGGCAAATTATTCACTAATATAATTAATATAGTGTTTGGTTTGCAATTTAGAAATTCACATAACTAATACATGTATAAGTTGTGAGAGAATATAAATATTATTTTATACGGAATAGAAGATGAAATAATTAATACATGAATAAATAATCCTGCATAAATAATACACAAATTTCCTCACAACTCAAACCCATAATCAATAGGCATACATTATTAGCATCAATTAATTGAAGATCATTCAATCGTGGATATATTTTACTTGGTCAATGGGAATGATATGAGGCAAGTCATTTCTCTCTTTAGTTGACCTTGCTTTTATATTATTTTCTAGGGCTAAATGACTTCAGGATGTGTGGAAAAACTAGAAATTTTCAACATATTCATTGAATAGTTATTCTATATTTGATTTTTCACGCCTCCTAAGATGATTATTGACATTTCTTTTATTCCGGGAAGAAAAAAAAGTAATATTTAACCTACTTTGACGAGTCTTCTTGGTGAAAATTCTAACTAAATCGCCGACTACAACATGTGATGTGAAATGTAGTGGTTGTAATCCCTCCATTGTACCTAGAGGTTTCAGATTCTATGCCTGGAACTGTAGAACTTACTATAGAAAGCACTTTACCCCAGCTTGGTGGGGCTTACCCAGCGTGAGTCCGAATTAAACGGGATAGGTATGTTCAAACCTCCCCGAACTAGTAGGGGAAAGGTCTGAGTACACATTACCCTCCCCAAACCCCACTTGTGGGATTACACTAGGTATGTTATTGTTTGTTTGTTGTAAATAAAACGATTATTGACACGTCGAAAATATCATTAGATGTTACAAACTAGAATGGAAAAAAAAAATTGTTTGGTGCAACATTACATCCATGTAACAAATTGAAATGCACACCTTAGAACTCAGTAAATAGTTCTGTGCACAACCATTGCATCAGCACAGCAGATAACTAATCTTCTATACACCATGGCAAACAACTCAAAGAGTAACAAAAGAAACTTTGCTCTTACAAGTTCAATTGATAAATGTCATCCTTAGACATAAACAGCAAAGTCACTGCTGCTATCGACTTCCGATTCAAGGTCTTCCTCTGTATCATCTTGCACTGTTGTCCCTGCAGGATCTTTCCCTTCAGGCTTTGACACTACTCCAGGTATTTTTGCTTCTTGTATCATCTTCATGATTTCTTCCACACTTTGTTGTAGTTGCTCTGACGCTTCTTCATATTTTGCTTGCTGACCATCCATCAGTTCTTTTGGCAGATTCTTTAAGAACCAGGGATGTTTCTTTATCTCAGGAATAGTGATTCTCTGTGCAGGGAATTCGAAAGTTCAATGTGAATTAAGCTTAACTATAACACATCGCGATACATGTTACGTTAATGAACCATATTTGAGTCATGTTTACGTTAACCTTTTCTCGAGTTGGGAAGAATCTTACCTTTGAGGGATTTGCAACAAAGATTCGCGAAAGGAGGTTCTTGCAATCTGCTGAGATTCGTACATAATCGGGTATGGAGTATTGGGCACTCATTATTCTCTGACAAACAACGGAAAGATTCATAAGCAGCTGCTAGATTGACGCTCTTCAAAAATCTCAACGTGCTCTTACTAGTTCAAACATCAAATGAAAGTGTACTCAACTCACCCCAATGGTTTTCCTGAAGTTCTTCGGATCTTCAGGATCCTCAAAAGGGTATGCTCCTACTAACATCACATACAGTGTCACCCCGCATGACCACACGTCTGCGATCTGAAAAATGCACGACTATCACATGAGCACAATATCCAAGTGAAACAACAAGAAAATAATACGATCATGTAATTAAGCATTCAGAATAATATACTAGCGTCGTGTTAAATGTAACACAAGCAGGGCCCCTTGCACATGAATAATAAGGTAAATTATTAGGCCAATTTTATACTTCTAATCATTGGGAGGGTTTGTTCAACTAGTGTTAGAGGCGTGAATACGGAAAAAAAAATAGTCCGTGACACAAAACTAAGTAAATGTTTGAGAAGAAAGCTTGCCTTCCCATCATATTCCTTCCGTGACAGGACCTCAGGGGCAATGTAAGCAGGTGTTCCTACTGTTGACTTTGGTTGTGAATGTAACAATCCAGACTGCATAATGAAGTATATATAAATATATTAGTGTCGTTTTAAATGTAACACAACCAAGCTTCTCTAGTAGAGAACAAGAACAAACCTTAGAATAACCAAAATCGCATATTTTTAGTCGAGGTGAAGGACTTCCATCAAGAAGAGTGTTCTCCAGTTTCAGATCCCTGTGACAAATTTCCTACAGGAAAATGAAAGTGCAACGTGAGAGTGGAAACTCTCTAGAAAGATGAGCATTGTACAAAATGTTGACGAATTTTCAAGTGTACCATGGCATGACAGTAGCTGACTCCAGATGTTAGCTGTTGGAAGAAGAAGCGTGCCTGTTGTTTGTTGACACAAAAACGAAGATGATAAGTACATCATTTTCATCAGACAGGGGAATATAACAACAAATTGGAGATCTGTATAACCTCGTCTTCACTAAATCTGCCAGCACTGCATATTCTACCAAAAAGTTCTCCGCCTGCTGCATATTCCATAACAATTGCCAAATGTGACGGGGTAACCAAGACCTATAGAAAAAAAAAGATGGGCTTGCACAGGTTAACTGTTAATGTTATAGTTGTCCGTTGTGTACATTGCCATTCAATAACTTCTACTCAATTAATAGATGCCTACTCATGCTAACATCTACTCGAATACTAATGAACAAAATGGAGTGACACTTTAAAAGTGAAACTTGGTCCTTGATTTGATTCATACATGCAGAAGACAGCTCAACTCTATTAGCGATTAGTCGTTCCTAACCTCGGAAACAGTTTTGCATGAAACATTATAAAATTGCAGAAATTAATCATTGGAAACATCTTTGAGGCAGGTCCAAATGGCGGTGGATTATGGAGTGCAGCAACTTGTCAAGTTTAATAGGAGTAGTAGATTGCAGAGTGATGGAGTAACTGGTAAAGTTGTTGTCATGTGACCAGGAGGTCACGGGTGAGCCTTGGAAACAGCCTCTGGCAGAAATGCAAGGTAAGGCTGCGTACGATACACCCCTGTAGTGGGGTCCTTCCCTGGACACCGCGCATAGCGGTAGATTTAGTGCACCGGGCTGCCCTTTTTAGTAGATTGCAGGGTGTGAATAATTTAAAAGTATCATCAGTACACACAAAAAATGAAGAAAACAATCAATCCATTGGCCAACTACATAAAAAAAAATTGCGTCAAACAAATATCTCTAACTAATGAACTCGTTGTTTGCATTCCACAAATAATCATCACTTTCAGTGTCTTCATAGGGGCTTATTGTTAGGATTTGTCCTAAATTTCTTACCTTACTTGGATTCTACCATAATTGTGTTTTATGGAAAAGGTTTCCAAGTAGGAAAAAATCTCTTTCCTATTAGAGTTCTATTAGGCTTATTCTTTCTTGGAAGAAGGTTATGTAACTCTATAAACAGAACAGAAGACCTCTTCTTCGACTTTTTCAATATTAATTTTTCATGTGTAGGCCGATTGGCCAAATAATATCAATAATATGTCATTTCGAACCCAACACTTAGGTACTTGGAGTATGAATTCCTAGACTACAAAAGGAACTGTAAATATTGTTGAAGTTAATTAAGTTTAGAACTGCAAAGATCTACTCGATACAAAATCTGGCTTATTTACTCAAAATATACAGTCCTGCTTACATATAACGAACTATATTAGAATATATCGATGTTTCCACTATTTTTGGGAAGCCAACGCAACACTGGAAGGAGATACTCAATATACACAGCTAGAAAACAGGACTATGTAGTTTATCTCTATTTTCGCTTATACTTTTGGAGCCATCTTAATATGTCAATCATATATATCCAGGTCAGATAAAACCATGTGATCTCTAAACTGGCAAGCTATGCTCTACCGAGCCTTATGTTTTGAAATTCAGCAGGGATAACAATGTTGCTTTAGGCAAGATAATAGATTCCTTGAGCTGAAAACATCGGAAAAATATGCATTTCTTAAGGTACAACAAATAGGTATACAAAAATATTTACCTCTTTAAACCTGACAATATTTGGATGCCTCAACGATCTATGATTTATAATTTCCCTCTGCACATTCTCATCAATCTGAGACGAAAAATAGAATAAAACAGCAGTTACATCAAGCTAATAGAATCGGAGAAAACAATTGCTACCATACTGTAATATAAATATTACATCATGCTGAAGGCATCTTGACACTACTTAGTAAATACAGGAGGAAAATGTACTTAAAAAAGCTTTTGTAATGGGCCAACATTGCCCCTTTTAAAGCTTATTGTTGTTGTTGTATCAAGGAAAAAACATCTAGAACACCTTATTCAGCCAAACAACTAATGGTTTATCGGTGCGGTGGTTCAAATTAAATTAACCATTATCCAGAAACACATCCCCATTCCCACAACAACAACAACGTACCTAGCGTAATCCCACAAGTGGTGTCTGAGAAGGATAGAGGGTACACAGACGTTACCCCTAAATTTTGAGTTATGTTCTCACTTCTCAGAGTTATCCAGCTTTCAAAAGTTGAGTTTAGAATTTTTTTCAAGAGAAGTACTTAATTCCTTTACTTTTTATCAAGATTTAGCTCAAAACTTATAGCAAATTAAAAAGCTGAGTTTGCAAACTCAAACTCCAAAACATCAAACAAACACCAACTAATACATTGGTTTGCCACCAACATATAACTGGAAAAGGCAACTGGCTTACAAAACTTTCCCTAAATTAAAGCCAAGTTCAGTCTTGGCTATGCAAGAATAAGCTAAGTATAGTACCAGTAAAGTAGTTCACTACAAAAAAGCAACCAACCAAGCAAATCCAGCACAATCCATAACAAAGTGAAAAATAATGACAGCATCTACAAACAAAAGCACAAAAACAAACTTTTTCTATAACAAAAAGCTTACCTTTTTCCCTCTTTCTATATATTTGACAGCAAAAAGCTCCTTTGTCTTCTGATCCTTAACTAACCTTGCCACCCCAAAATTCCCAGCACCAAGTTCCTTCAAAAGCTCATATTTTTCCTCCATTCTTCTTCTATATATATTATATCTCAATCCAGTCAAAAATCAATAAATCACACCCCCCACAAGCTCTTAAACCTCACACTCAAAAAACCAACCAATGATACTCCCAAAAAAAAAAAAAAAGAAATACCCAAAACCCAAATCAAGAATAACAAAAAGACTCAATTTTTTTCCTTTCCAAAATCAAGAAACACAAAAAGACTCAATTTTTTTCCTTTCCAAAATCAAGAAACACAAAAAGACTCAATCTTCTTACACTTTGCAAGAAACACAAAAAGACTTCAAAACTTTAACAAGCAAAAAGTACACTAGTTCCTGACCAATCCTCAAGTAGTACTTGCTAGTATTTATAAATGAAGAAGAAGACAAAATGCAAAAAATATTTAAAGTGTGTACATAAAAATAATTAAAGAGTCTGAAGTAGTACTAATGGTTAAACGAAACGACACGTATAATATTAATATAATATTAAGGGGTTGGCTTCAAAGTTCAATAAGTGGTGAAGTGACTGATTATCTGACACTTGGTTATGGCTGATGTGGATCCATTATTTAAGCTTCTAAAATGGACATAAGATAAAAACTTTTGAAATTCAATGTACCAAAAAGATAAACTGTTGTATATGGGGTACCAGCATTTCTGAATATATTATCCAATCATGAGCCACTGCTCTATTTAAGTCTGCCGACCTTTTGTGACATTTCTTTTGCCATTTTGTTTGCTTTTAAAATATCGATCCGTTCTTCGTTTGATAGGGTGTATAAGAATAAATAAAAAATATCAATATATTTTTAAAGTTTGACAAATAATACGTATATATTTTTTTGTTATATTTTGGGTACAAGTATATTTTTATCGTTAATGAAAATATATATATATATATATATATATATATATATTCTCACTAATAGCGGGACACGTATCGTGATCATGTCCATTTGTTTATTTTTATTTATTTTATCTTCAAATAATTAAATTCATGTCCGAACTTAATAAATTCAACTCGACCAGATCTAATAGGAGGTTCAAGAGACATAACAAACGTGTCATCATTCATCCGTCGGTTTATTCTCCCACTCTCTCACTAACATGATCGTGATACATATCTATCATTAGTAAGAAGGATATATACGTATCTTTTCATTAACGTATGTTTATATTCAAAATATGAATAGATATAATTCAAATATATATTTTGTACCTTTTCACGTTAAAAATATAGCCTAGCAATTAATAACGTAGGCCAAAACTTATTGTTCGAAATTTAATATATTTATGTTTATCCAAGTCATGCTGACAAAAATCATGCAAACACCATAATTATAAAATAAAACTAATTGTATTTGATGGAAAGTAGAAGTCATGAAAATATATTTTATTTTTAATTAAAAAAATAAGTTGTGTACAACATTTGGATCCTACCGTTGGTGGTCGGTTGGTAGCTTTCATTCTGTTTAATGATGCTATTATTAAGTATTAATTTTATGTTACTTAAGAATTATTTTTATGTCCAAATTACATGTACATCTAAACCCAACTTCTTCATATTATATTTAATCTTGAAAAAATCTCCCTTTCAATATGATGCATCTATCTCCATTTTCTTTTTTTATTTCTTTTAAGAATCATTACTATTATTATTATTACTATTATTATTATTACTATTATTATTATTATTATTATTATTATTATTATTATTATTATTATTATTATTATAGGGGGAGTGTGGGACTGGGAGAAGGACAAGAAGGTAGAATAGTACATAATAAGATTCGATCCTGTACTATTTTGCAGAGATACAGTCAGAATTTCAACTAAAGAGATTTAATATTTGAAGAAAAATTAGTTGAATGGAGTTCAATACCTACTATTTATACATAATAGTAAGTATTTTTAATCATATATAAATATTACAGTTTTGCGGCAAAAAAAGTTCGAGGGTTCGAATGAACCCCTAGCCGAAGGTTGGCTCTGCCTAGACTCGTCAATATGAAAGATTAAGAGTAACTCAAATAATGCGGTAAAATTACGTATATAATAAGTATAAATAACATAAATACCAACCTTTTAAAAGTAATTACACTCCCTCCCACTTTTTTAATTACTTTATTCTCTCTCCCTATTAATATACATAACATAGCCGACATATACATAGCATTCTATGTATATGTGGGATTTTTGTAATATGTTTAGGAAGTTGAGATTTTTTGTAATATTGAAAACATAAGTTGTGTATTTGTGTAATTTTTTTATATAATATAATAATTGAGAATATTGTGATTGTGAATATTATTAGAACACTTCTTAAAATGGATGGCCAAAAATTGTATCTTCACTTGCTGTTGGCCTCTTGTCTTAGTTCCATATCTCTCCAAATTATTGGACTTATATTATTTTTAATTTGAAAGTAATTTTGTTTTTTTCTCATAAGGAGTAATGTTTAATATTGAGAAAGTTGTATTGATATTTTACTTTTAGAAATGTAAAATGTATAGCCTGCTAAATTTTTTAATAAAACGTTAATTTTTAATTATTTAAAAAGTTAGGCGATATAAATCTATAATTGATTTTCATCTCATAACAACTTTAACATGATGGTATTGCTCTAGATATTTTGTTTTCTATGAATTTCTTCAACCCTTTTCAATTTTCGCAAAGTTTTAATGTACTCCTTTAATTTCTTTTAATGTCATTATGCTATTTTATTAATTTATAAAAATTTAAAAATTCACGGGGCTTATGCCCATGCGTTGGGGCTTATATCTCATTGTATTGTATATTAAGTAAAATGTCTTGTCTTGTGCCCCTACTTTTTAAAACATTGAATTACATAACAAACAATTGGGTATCAAGGTTTATGGGTCAAGGTCCAACACAAAAGTGTCGATACAATTTCACCATTTTAGTCTCTGAACAAATTTCAAATTTGACCCAATGAATATAATACAGGCCCTCATGAGGTAAAAAAAGCCCAATAAAAATAATTTGAGTCCATGGATGATAACGCTCAACTTACACGTCAATTTAAGTGCAAGACGGTCGTCGTTAATATATTTATCCAATTTTGAAGTCGGAATCGAATCCACGAGGAATAATGTGAGTGGTAATCAAGTTACTTCGAAATAATAGATACTAGCTAAATCCAAACCAATGTTACAAGAAGGTAAAAATGAGGGATAATGGTATCTACACTAATGTTTCTTTTTGAGTTTTTCTAGTATAAATTTGGGGCTACGAACAATTAGAGTTTTAACATGTATGCACGGATCTTGGGATTATGGACTACTAAGGGAGTGATATGTGGGTGTGAATGATCAACATCAATTTAGATTTAGTAAGTCAACTATGGGTAGGTTTGGTTATTGATTTTGATGCTAGTCTTTCAACAAAATATCAAACTTTCACCCATTGATTCTTTCGAATACTTAATAGGTGTGTTCATGAACAGTTGGTAACCACAACCTCAATCTAGGCATCCTTATTTCTAGGATGATGTCCATGGTGTAGTCAACCTCACATTCACCCTTATGTCTTATAAGATAGTAAGAATTGAGCAAACTACACTTACAATTGTCTATCATTGCTCTGTTCTCCACATCCCTCTTTCGAGAATGATATGGATTCCCAAACTTCATCCAAAACTCTTCTTTCAAAGATGACTTCGAGTTTCTAGAGTATAGAGCTTTCACTCATCATATCCATGTGGGTCTTTGAAGTTTTCACCGATCAAATCCCAACTAAGTTAGTGTAACTATGATAAAACCCATAAACATGAACTACTAAATAGAAGCTAATCAATAACAACCCCAAACACTTTAACCCTTATTCACACATAACCCCAAGAGGGAGATCTAGCTACATATAAGATAAATAAGCATGGATATATCCAAAATCTCCATTGAAATGACTTGTTGAAGATTAAGTGAATGTTACTTCAAACTTGACACTTCCAAAAATCAACAATGGAAGTGAGCTAATCTTCTACTCAGAAAGTCTTCAATATATTCTTCACCCAAAAATTATACAAAATTTTCTTCTCCAAAAATGGTGGCTATGAATTCCAAGAACTAACACCTAAAAATTATTGGGGAAGATGGAATATGATACATGAATTAAGGATTTGGGTCTTTTTGGCTAAAATTGGGATCAGCCATGTATATTTTCAGTTTTCCCTTTGGCTGAATTCTTTCGCTAAGCCGCGATCAAGCTAGCATGGTCGCGCCTGGGCTTCCACGACAGCGATAGGTAAACGCGACCGCGATGTATTGGCCCTGCTTGACTACTGCGATCGTGGTCACCAGACCGCGACCGCGGTAACTGAGTCCTTTCTGCTCAGGTTTTCAGCTACACTTTCTTGCTCTCTTTTTGATCATTTTGACGTCCAATCCACATCTTTTCATCTCTTCAACTCTATGCCTACAAAGAGTGGATATTAGTGCATTTCATCACAATTATTTCTCGTTTGTTTATTCAAAACAAGATGACGTGTACGAGTGGATATTAGTGCATTTCATCACAATTATGTCTTGTTTGTTTATTCAGAATAAGATGACGTGTACGAATATTGAGTGTGAATGAGTAGTAAAATCACCACTTATCAATGAACCAGAATGAGATATTACTAATTCACCTTAAAGATAACTCACTACAAGCGTTCAGGAGGTTGTGTTCGACTGAAAAAGTAAGGGCAAGGATACTAATTGGCTAAGAGGCCTTAAATATATACATAGACATATACATATAAAATAATATTGTAAATTTAGAGTTGTCTTTTTTATTCTTGCATGTTAGTTATTTTTTACTAGTATTTGTAAAAGACAGATAACCTTTATATTCACATATTAATATGATTATTGATAACAGAAAGAATTAATTATAGTTAATAAGATGTTAACCATTTTTTTTTCAATACATTAACTTGGATGTTGTTGTTAAAACTTTATTATTAGTATGAATTTTGAGTTGTTTAATTTAAAGTTCTAAATATTTCTAGTAAAAATTAGATAGTGTTTTCTTTCTTTACTTCTTTTTTTGAATAATTTTTTTTTAACATATTTCACTATCTTCATTATTATTTTAAGAGAAACTGAAATCATAAACTATTAATTTTGTTGAGGTCTCAAAATTTTGAGGGTTGAGGCCTATATAGCTCTTACGCTTTTATAACTCGTACTATTTTATTGAAATAACCAAATCAACGAAACTTAGGATATTGACTCATAAGTGCAAAAGAAGAAGGAAGAGAATACGTGAAAAAAATGTCAAATTTCGAAACGAAACTATCTAATAGTAATACTTTATCACGTATTTAATTGCTCGATTGAAACATATTTTAGTTGAAGTATCTAAATGAAATTCGCGAGAAAATTTAAGATGTTGTCAATATATCTACTCTTTATTTTTATTTTTTATCAAGATTTTTCATGCTTTCAAAGTACGTACAAATGGAAGAAAATTACATCTTACACCAAAACAAAAAAAATCCTTGGCACTATTTACCCCCAACAACTAATTAGTTACGCATTTTTTTTACTTGTTTCTTAAGACTTGAGAGTAATGATACACCTAATATACCATTTGTTTAGCATTTTCAATGTACCAATTTGAAATGACAATTAATGCTAGACTAAACCTGTCAAGTGGGCTGGGCTGGGCCAACACGGAACTGGCCCGTTAAAATTATCCGGGTTTCGGGCTGAGCAGGGTCCTGGTTGGGGTTAAGTGGGTCGGGCCGGTCCGGACTCAACAGTAAAATTTTTAAAAATAACCCTAACACGGCCCACCTAACCTAACCGGGTCAAACCCACTAAACCCGGTCAAACTCAGTTAAAAATTTGGTCAAACCCGGTCAAAAATTAAAAAAAAAACTTTTTTTCAATATACACTATGTATACCCACCTACATACATTTTAAATACGCTAAACAACATATATACACTATATATATAGTATATACTACATTAGAATTTAAAATATATATACAAATATACACTACAATATATATATATATATATATA
>NC_061111.1:13191579-13208422 GCF_002878395.1 Capsicum annuum
TTGCCTTCCAAGCAATAGACCCGGGTTCGACTCCCGGCAGACGCATTATCCCTACTTTAATTGATTTCATATACTTTGTCCCTTTTTGTTTTTTCCTGTCGCTAATTACAATTTTTTAGTAGTGATGCCAAATTAGACTTATGAAAATACAATTATCCAATGAAAATTGTTGGCTATCTAAATATTTATGTACAATTGTTAACGTGAACTAGACTTGAAGAAAAAAGGAGGAAGTGTGAATACAATGGGGAGAGTTGTAGAATTGAAGGGAATGGAAAATATAGGGTGCGGTGGATTTTCTCCGCTCCACGCTTAATCAGAGATTTCAAATTTGAGTTGTAGATTTTAAAAAAATCATGTTGAAAGTGGTGTCTTTAGAGTGAATCCTACAATGCGTAATTCAAATTTTATCGGATTCTAATACTCCCTCCGTCCCAAATTACTCATTCCAAATTGAGACGACACAGTGAATAAGAAAAATAATTAATAACATACCTAGTTTACCATAGTACCCCTTATATTTAAATTTAAAGAAAAAATAATTAATGCAAAGGGTAAAACATGGAAAAAAATTCTGTCTCTTCTTGATTAATGAAAAAAGATAAGTAAAATGAGAAATCAAATTAGAAAATTTGGGACGGTAATTTGGGACGGAGGGAATATCTATCTATCTATCTATCTATCTATCTATCTATCTATCTATCTATCTATATATATATACTAGATACCCGTGCCCGTGCAAGGCACGGGCATTTTGACAACACTAATGTACAAAAGAGATTCAACTTTGGGAAAGAAATTTCCTACTTGTTTTAATTGTTTAGTATAAGAGTAAAAGAAAAGAAATGTAGTACAATGAATAGATATTAACATAATATATACATTCAGTGTGGAACAAAATTGAGCTTGCTAGACTGGTTCAATCAATACAAAAGTGATTAAAGAAGTGGATAAAAATCTAGTTAGATTGTTGCAACTACAGTTGGCGGCACGTCTTTTGTTTGGACATTCCTGAAAAAGTACATGATGCACGTCTCATTTGAAAATTTCAAATATATAAGTTGAGGAGACATACGTCGATTTTGAAATCTTTATCGCACGATAAAATTTCTGAAATACTCTTGGTAGTCATTTAATAAGGAACAAAAAGATATTTATAAAAAATTACTGCCATGTATAATTCAATTACAAAGATCTAAATACAAATATTATTAAAATAATAAGTGAGGACAAAACTAATAAATATAAGAAAAAATCAAAATGCATGTGTAATCATTTTATTGCACCAGAACAATAAATACAAAACTAATAAATATAATAAAAAAATAATATGCATGTGTAACCATTTTATTGCACCATAAAATTACCGAAATGTCCTTGGGGTATAAAAAATGAGTAATTTAATAAGAAACAAAAAATATTTATAAAAAATTACTACCATGTATAATTAATTACAAAGGTCTAAATAAAAATATTATAAAAATAATACATGAGGATAAATTAATAAATATAAGAAAAAATAATATACATGTGTAATAATTTTATTGCACCATAAAAATGAGGATCAAACTAATAAATATAAATAAAAAGCAATATGCCTGTGTAATTATTTTATTGCACCATAAAATTATCGAAATACCCTTGGTAGTCATTTAATAAGAAACAAAAAGATATTTATACAAAAATAATACCATATATAATTGAATTACAAAGGTCTAAATAAAAATATTACAAAAATAATACATGAGGACAAAACTAATATATATATATATATATATATAAAATAATATGCATGTGGAACCATTTTATTGCACCATAAAAATGAGGACAAAACTAATAAATATAAGGAAAAAGCAATATGCATGTGTAACTATTTTATTGCACAATAAAAATGAGGGAAAAACTAATAAATATAAGAAAAAAATCATATGCATGTGGAACCACTTTATTTAGTACTATATATAAGTAAAGGTTGAGGTGATTAAAATTACCGAACTACCTTTGGTAGTCACCCCAACTTTCACTTATATATAGTAATAAAGTAAAGTAATAATAATAATAATAATAATAATAATAATAATAATAATAATAATAATTATGGCTAAGTGCAGAAATGCTACCTCTCTAAAGAACTTTAGATCTATAGGCCTGTGTAACACCCAGTACAAGATCATCACCAAAATCATCAGTATTAGGATGAAACCCTTCCTAGCTGAGATCATTAGTCCCAATCAGGCTAGCTTCATGGCAAAGAGAAGGGCCTCTGACAATGCTATCATTGTCCAAGAATATATTAGTCCTTCTTCCAAAATAAAAGGGAAGCAGGCTAATATGATTCTCAAGATTGACCTGAAAAAAGCCTTTGATAGGATAGAGTGGTCTTTTATTAGACAGGGTCTCTCCTTCTTTAATTTTCCTCAAAGGCTAATTCAACTCACCCTTTCCTGCATCTCTACTTCTTCAATCTCCATCCTGGTCAATGGAGGGAAGACTAATCCTTTCTACCTGTAACGCCTCGAAAAATGGGTCCCGGAGCATTACACGGTGCTTGAGGCTACGAGTAGCCCTAAGTTAACCCTTTGAGCCATTTCATTCAGTTCAGCACAAATCAACGGGGTTTTCATAAATAACCCTCAAATATCAACAGAGTAATCATCATCCAAGAATAAAAGAATTTTAGAAAGATAACAAAATACGACTTATTAGTCAGCTCCCAACATCTATACTAGTCTGACAAGTCTCTAAGAAAATCAATAAAACCAACGAGCCATTGAGACATGCCCCAATTGACTCATACTCAGTTAGCAAATGTAAATAATTTCGTGAAACCAACATCAGACATTACGTCCTCGGAACATGAGGACTCACCACAACAGAGGATGTAGAACAGCGTGCCCGAAGAGTCACTGTCGAACCTGAAACTGAGCAACTGAACCTACATTCCGAGAAAATGCAGCCCACATCCAAAGATGTGGGTCAGTACCATGGAAAGGAACCGAGTATATGGGGGTGTATGCAGTTGTATAAACATCATCATCATAAATATTTATAAGAAATATGCAGGATGTATGAAAGACTCACATAGCCCGAAGAAAATCATCATAATCATGAGAGGATGAAATAAGTACAATAACACATGTGAGTCATCATATAATTTATCAATCACTTTCAGTTCATCAAGAATATCAATTCTTATAATGTAAATATCATTTAAATCTTTCGAAAGAATAACTTTCACAATTCCACTTTCAAATCACTTCACCATTCACCATAGACATAAGGAAACACACATACACACTGGAAGATCCTATAACCGACATAAACCATGTGAGCCACATGGAGTCCAACGTCCAACCCACGTTGGGGAGAGCCTTCCTATCCTTGCCATCGGAGTAGGACTTCCAATATCAATCCAAAAACACTAGTAATCACTATATAAATCAGCCTCAGGCTCACTCCTACGGGGGCACGTAGTTCTAGGTAAGTAAGGTCGCTTTATACCTCTCACTCGGTGCTAAAGATTTCTTCCGAACTTAGCTCAAATCATTTCAAAGACAATCCATAACAAAACAATTTCAGTAATATAAAAATATACATCGGGAGCCATCATGTTTTCCATCTATCAAAATCAACCACGTTGTGAATTTCTTTCATACTCGAGTTCAAAACAACTCCATTAAGACCAAAAGGTCAAATCATTCAAAATATCTCAAATATTCAACATCAACATGCTTATAACACACACTTTCTCAAAAAAATACAATGTTCAATGGGGATTCACGACCCAAATATCAAAATCATGATAAATATCGTTCAAGATTCATGCTTTATATCTCCACACATGTAAATTCATTTTTCAAAATCATAAACATCAAGATTAAATAATAATCATCATAAGATATGGGTTCATGCTTCAAATTCGTAAAAATCAAATAAAAATCATGCCTTTGTAAAGAAAATTACTTTTGGGCACAAGAACGAAAGAGAGTTCTTGTTGAAAAAACCCCACATACCTTGAATGATGAACTTTAGATCGATACTCATTTTTGAGTAGTTAATCATGACTTTGAATGATGGTTCTTGGAGTTCTTGAACTAGGAACTTGGAATCTTGAATAAATTTGCAGAATTAATGGTAAACTTTGGAGGTTCTTGAAGTTGGATGTAGGAGCTTAGGATTTTCTTTTTGAGGGAATTTGATTGAAATATAACATATAATGCTTCTAATAGGCTTTAATATAGGATTTGGACGGATTTTGGGTGAGGGGGAATGAACAAAACGCCCCTAAAAATCAAATAATTCTCGAATTTGTCCTTTGGTGGATTGTTTTGATAGTCTGAAGTAGATCAACCATAACGTTTTACTTCGATATCCAAATTGGATGAAACCAATTTCATTTGAAAGAGGACTCTCATATATTTCTGTTGATATATAGTATCTCACCCAGATCATTGAGTACAAGGAGTTATTTTCATTTGAAGTTGACCCAAAAATTCACTTTTGATAGGCTGAAGTAGATCGACCATAACTTTTTGCTTCGCTAGACAAATTGAATAAAACCAATTTCATTGGAAAGAGGACTCGCAGATATTTCCGTTGATATATAGTAGATTACCTAGATCATTATGTACAAGGAGTTATGATCGTTTAAAGTTTGAGAAAAAATACGCCAGGCCTCAGTATTCTTTCCTGCACATTTTACTGTTTACTACTATTCACGGTTCGATCGAAATGTTCATAACTCGTCGCTTGGGTGTCCGTTTTGGATGATCCACATATCGTTGGAAAGTTTATTCAATACTCTACACAATGGTGGGTTATAATCTAAGACATTCTGTATGAAAAATTTATAATTCATTCTAGAAGATAGAACCCAACACGTTTACGCACAAAATTTCAACGAAAAATTTCCCAGGGTATTACATCATCCCCCCCTTGGAAACATTCACCCTCGAATGACGTTAGACATGCCAAGATTAGATAGGGAATAGATCATACAGCTGAAACCATTCGTTAGACTCATCACCACATCGTTTCTCACTCCGAATGCAACATAGAATGCATAAATTCAAGAAACTACAGCTGAACACATAATAAATGACAGCTGAACTGCTGTAACTTTTATCAAAAGTGCATGATTTAGGAAAGAACGGTACCTTCAGCTTGATCAGAATTCGCGAAAATAGGTGCGGATACTTGGATCGCATATCCGCCTCAGCTTCCCAAGTTGCACCCTCAACAGATTGGTTTCGCCACAACACCTTGACCAAGGGAACTTCTTTGTTCCTTAGTCTAAAGGACACTGAAATCAAGAATCTCAACAGGAATCTCATCAAAGGAAAGATTTTCTTGAATGTCAGAACTCACAGAGAAATCCACTACCACAGCATCGCTAATATGCTTTCTAAGCATGGAGACATGGAATATTGGATGAACAGAGGACAACTCAGAAGGAAACTCGACCTCATAAGCTACCTTACCAACATGGATAAGGATTTTGTAAGGACCAACATAACGGGGACTAAGCTTCCCCGTCTTTTCGAATCTCTTCACCCCCTCATCGGTGAAATTTTCAGATACACTAGGTCACCAACTTCAAACTTAAGGTCTCTCCTTCTAACATCCGCATATGAATTCTGACGACTCTGCGCAGTTTTTAACCTTTCCTTAATCAACTTAACTTTTTCCATAGCCTCAAATACCGAATCAAGACCACTCACAACCGCTTCACCCACCTCGAACCAACCTATAGGTGATCTACACTTCCTCCCATATAAGGCTTCAAATGGAGCCATGCCAATGCTAGAGTGGAAACTATTATTGTAAGCAAACTTTATCAACGGTAAGTGATCATCCCAACTTCCCTTAAAGTCAAGTTCACAAGCTCTCAACATATCCTCTAAGGTCTGGATGGTCCGCTCATCCTGACCATCGGTCTGCGGATGAAAAGCAGAACTCAAAAGCACTTGGGTACCAAGACCCTTCTGAAAAGCTTTCCAAAATTGCGAAGTGAACTAAGTACCCCTATCCGAAATGATAGACAAGGGAACTCCATGCAGTCTAACTAGCTCTTGGATATATAATCTAGCGTAATCCTCAGCAGTATATGAAGTATGAACAGACAATAAATGAGCAGACTTAGTCAACCTATCAACCACAACCCAAGTAGAATCATGATGGCGTCGGGAAGGAGGTAAACCAATCATGAAGTCCATATTTAAACTCTTGTATCATACCACCAGGTCTTTGGTGTTCAACCTTAACCTGTTGGCATGTTGTATACTTAGCTACAAACGCT
This sequence comes from Capsicum annuum, assembly GCF_002878395.1. NCBI lineage: Eukaryota > Viridiplantae > Streptophyta > Magnoliopsida > Solanales > Solanaceae > Capsicum > Capsicum annuum. The sequence continues at coordinate 13,197,878 of NC_061111.1, forward strand.
GCTATATCTTTCTTCATGCCACTCCACCAATAGATTTCCCACAAGTCTCGGTACACCTTGGTGGCACTAGGATGAATAGAATATCGCGCCCCATGCGCTTCAGCCATAATCCTCTGTCTCAGATCATCAACATTCGGGACATAAATTCTACCTTACAATCTGAACACACCATCTCCCCCTTGGGAGAAAATCTCTACTTTTTGGTCCTTGACTGACTCCTTCAGTCTGACCAAACTAGCATCTAAGTATTGCTTTTCCTTCACTTTCGAAACCAAGGAGGATTCGGAACTACTCTGAACCCCTATACTACCTTCAGCAGAGTCAAACAACCTAACCCCCAATCTATCCAAACGATGTACATCACGAGCCAACTCTTTCTGACCTTCTACCACATGCGAAACACTACCCATGGACACTCTACTTAGGGCATACGCCACAACATTGGTCTTGCCTGGATGGTACAACACACTCATAGCATAGTCCTTTAATATTTCTAACCATCATCTCTGCCTAAGATTTAATTCTCTCTGGGTAAACATAAACTGCAGACTCTTATGATTAGTGAAAACATCAACATGGACACCATACAAATAGTGTCTTCAAATTTTCAAAGCAAACACAACAGCAGCCAACTCAAGGTCATGGGTGAGGTAATTTTTCTCATGGGGTTTCAACTGTCTAGAAGCATAAGATATCACCTTACCCTTCTGCATCAATACGCAACCCAACCTAACTCTCAAAGCATCACAGTACACCACAAAACCATCAACACCATCAGGTAAAGTCAAAACAGGGGCTGAAGTGAGTCAAGTCTTCAACTCCTGAAAACTCTTCTCACAAGATTAAGACCACAAGAACTTCACTTTCTTTTGGGTCAACCGAGTCATAGAAGACTCTATAGAGGAGAAACCCTCAACAAAACGGCGGTAATAGCCAACTAAACCCAAGAAACTTTAGATATCAGTCGGAGAAATAGGTCTAGGCTAATTTCTAACAGCTTCGGTCTTTTGGGGATCAACTCTAATACCCTCGGAAGAAATGATATGACCCAAAAAAGCAACTAACCTTAGCCAAAACTCACACTTACTGAACTTGGCAAACAACTTGTGATCTCTAAGGGTTTGCAAGACAGTTCAGAGATGATCAGAATGTTCATCCTCACTACGGGAGTACACCAGTATGTCCTCGATGAACACTATGACAAACATATCCAGATATGGTCTGAAGACTCGATTTATGAGGTCTATGAAAGCTGCTGGGGCATTAGTTAACCCGAAAGACATAACAAAAAACTCAAAATAGCCATAACGAGTTCGAAAAGTGGTTTTCGGGATGTCACACTCCCTAAATTTGAGTTGATGATAGCCGGAACGAAGGTCTATCTTTGAGAAATAACTTGCACCTTGCAATTGGTCAAACAAATCATCTATTCTCAGAAAGGGGTACTTATTTTTTACGGTGACTTTATTTAGTTGGCAGTAATCAATGTACATACTCAAAGAGCCATCTTTCTTTCTCACAAATAACACAGGAGCACCCCAAGAAGAAATACTGGGCCTTATGAAACCCTTATCTAGTAGATCTTTGAGTTGCTCTTTTAACTCCTTAAGTTCTGCAGGGGCCATAGGGTAAGGAGGAATAGAAATGGGCTGAGTATCGGGAAGAAGATCAATCCCAAACTCTATCTCTCTATCAGGAGGTATCCTTGGGAGATCATTCGAAAAGACATCAGAAAACTCATTGACAACGTTAACAGACTGGAGAGTTGGAGTCTCAGACTTTAGTGTCTTTGACTCAAACCAAATGGTAAACACACCCCTTGGAAATAAGCTTTCTAGCTTTGAGGTAAAAGATAAAATGACTCTTGGGTGACACAGAATTCCCAGACCACTCAAACACGGATGCACCCGAAAACTAAAACTTGACCACTCGGTTCCGACAATCAATAGAGGCATAAGAAGAATACAACCAGTCCATACCCAGAATCACATCAAAATCTACCACGTCTAACTCAATCAGATCAGCCAACAATACTCTATGAAGAACGGTAACAGGACACTTTTTATACACTTTCTGGGCAATAATCGAATCACCCACTGGGGTGGAAACTAGGATATGCTCAGGAATAATATCAGGACTCGTTTCAAAATTCACAGCAATCAAAGGTATAACAAATGAGAAACTGGATCCAGGATCCAACAAAGCATACACATCAAACTGAAATATACAAAGCATACCAGTAACAACATCGGGAGAGTCCTCCTGTTCCTGGAAGGATGGTAAAGCATAGAATCTATTCTGGCGCTGCCCGCCAGCATTGCTAGAAGAGGCGCCCTGAGCTGGGGCTGGGCGAGTCGCTGGGATTGGAGCACTAACGGTCTGAGTCTGGGTCTGAGGGCGATAGTCACGACGCCTTTGTCTATCCTGTGGACAATCTCTAACTCTGTGACCCATGTTACCACACCTAAAACATCTCCTTTTTTCACCCCAACACTCACCCGAATGAGCCCTACCACACTTAGGACACAGGGGACGATTTGGCTTACTACCAACACTGTACTGGGACCTAGATGCATATGACCTGCTACCTTGCTCCTGCCTACCTCTAGGAATAGGAGCACTAGCAGATGATGGTGCTGGCATAGACGAAAAATCCTGATACTGAGGGCGACTCCCTCCCTGCGATCTAGTCTGACCCTATCCGTGCTGCTCGGACCTAGCTCTCTTATTCTCTCTCATTCTATCTCTTTCCTTAATCTTGCCTGCCTTAATCTGTTGGGCATGAGTCATCCGCCTAGAAAGATTCATCTCACTATTCAGCATAGCAAACCTACACTCCTTAACCACATAACTAGACACTCCAGTCACAAACTTACTCATATTAGCCCGATTATCAGCCACTAAGTCAGGAGCATACTTGGCCAACTAATTGAACTTTAGACAGTACTCCCTAATAGTCATAAAGCCCTGTCGCAGGTTCATAAACTCTTCCACCTTCGCCTCCCTCATCTCCAAAGGGAAAAACTTATCCAGGAATCCATCCTGGAACTCTAGCCAAGTTGTAGGGACAACTCCCTCACCTCTACCTTTCCTCCAAGAAGCAACCCAGTCATAAGCAAGGTCTTTCAACCTATACACAGCCAACTCCGCACTATGTTCCTCAAATATTTTCATCACCTTAGTAATCTTTCGCACCTCCTCTAAAAATAACTGTGGATCCTCATCAGACTTAGACCCATAGAATTTCAGCGGATTCATTCGTATGAAGTCACAGATCCTGACAGCAGCTGAATCACCTCCCTGCTGCTGTGGAGCCAGGGTCGGGTTGGCCTGAATATTTGCAGTAATAGCTTGGGCCAGCGCCTGAAAGGCTGCCCAAAATTAAGCATGAGACATGTTTTCATTCAATGGGTCAGTGGGTTGAGGTTACTGACCATTATTATTTCTTCTCGCTCGACGTAGAGGTATATTTCTGAAAGAGGATAGCACGAATCAATAGCAGAGAGAGACACTTTAAGCACGATAGACTTCTGAAAGAAAGAATCACACTTTTTCCTAAAACGTCTTGTAGCCTCTTTCTCATAGATGTGGCGCTCTACACACTGATGATCAAGACTCTACTTAACGCGGCTTGTTAGACTTCATAGGATACCTTAAAACCTTAGGCTCTGATACCAAGTTTGTAACGCCCCGAAAAATGAGTCTCGGAGCGTCACACGGTGCTTGAGGCTACGAGTAGCCCCAAACTAACCCTTTGATCCATTTTCATTCAGTTCAGCACAAATCAACGAGGTTTTCATAAATAACCCTCAAATATCAACAGAGTAATCATCATCCAAGAATAAAAGAATTTTAGAAAGATAAAAAAATATGACTTATTAGTCAACTCCCAACAACTATACTAGTCTGACAAGCCTCTAAGAAAATCAATAAAACCAGCGAGTCATTGAGGCATGCTCTAACTAACTCATACTCAGTTATCAAATGTAAACAATTCTGTGAAACCAACATCAGAATCACGTCCTCGGAGCATGAGGACTTACCACAACAGAGGATATAGAACAGCGTGCCCAAATAATCACTGTCGAACCTGGAACTGAGCACCTGAACCTATATTCCGAGAAAATACAACCCACATCCGAAGATGTGGGTCAGTACCATGGAAAAGAACCGAGTATATGGAGGTGTATGTAGTTGTATAAACATCATCATCATAAATATTTATAAGAAATATACAGGATGTATGAAAGACTCACATAGCCCGAAGAAAATCATCATAATCATGAGAGGATGAAATAAGTACAATAACACATGTGAGTCATCATATAATTTGTCAATCACTTTCAGTTCATCAAGAATATCAATTCTCATAATGTAAATATCATTTAAATCTTTCGAAAGAATAACTTTCACAATTTCACTTTCAAATTACTTCACCATTCACCATAGACACAAGGAAACACACACACACACTGGAAGATCCTATAACCGACATAAACCATGTGAGCCACATGGAGTCCAACGTCCAACCCACGTTGGGAAGAGTCGTCCTATCCTTGCCATCGGAGTAGGACTTCCAATATCAATCCAAAAACACTAGTGATCACTATATAAATCAGCCTCAGGCTCACTCCTACGGGGGCACGTAGTTCTAGAGAAGTAAGGTTGCTTTATACCTCTCAATCGGTGTTAAAGATTTCTCCCGAACTTAGCTCAGATCATTTCAAAGACAATCCACAACAAAACAATTTCAGTAATATAAAAATATACATCGGGAGCCATCATGTTTTCCATCTATCAAAATCAACCACGTTGTGGATTTCTTTCACACTCGAGTTCAAAACAACTCCATTAAGACCAAAAGGTCAAATCATTCAAAATATCTCAAATATTCAACATCAACGTGCTTATAACACACACTTCCTCAAGAAAACACAATTTTCAATGGGGATTCACGACCTAAATATCAAAATCATGATAAATATCGTTCAAGATTCATGCTTTCATATCTCCACATATATAAATTCATCTTTTAAAATCATAAACATCAAGATTTCATAATAATCATCATAAGATATGGGTTCATGCTTCAAATTCGTAAAAATCAAATAAAAATCATGCCTTTGTAAAGAAAATTACTTTTGGGCACAAGAACGAAAAAGAGTTCTTGTTGAAAAACCCCACATACCTTGAATGATGAACTTTAGATCGATACTCATTTTTGAGATGTTAATCGTGACTTTGAATGATGGTTCTTGGAGTTCTTGAACTAGGAACTTGGAATCTTGAATAAATTTGCAGAATTAATGATAAACTTTGGAGGTTCTTAAAGTTGGATGTAGGAGCTTAGGGTTTTCTTTTTGAGGGAATTTGATGAAATATAAAATATAATGCTTCTAATAGGCTTTAATATAGGGTTTGGATGGATTTTGGGTGAGGGAGAATGACCAAAACGCCCCTAAAAATCAAATAATTCTCGAATCTGTCTTTTGGTAGACTGTTTTGATAGTCTGAAGTAGATCAACCATAATGTTTTACTCCGATATCCAAATTGGATGAAACTAATTTCATTAGAAAGAGGACTTTCATATATTTCTGTTGATATATAGTATCTCACCCAGATCATTGTGTACAAGGAGTTATGATCGTTTGAAGTTGACCCAAAAATTCACTTTTGATAGGCTGAAGTAGATCGACCATAACTTTTTGCTCCGATAGACAAATTGGATGAAACCAATTTCATTAGAAAGAGGACTCACAGATATTTCCATTGATATATAGTAGATTACCCAGATCATTATGTACAAGGAGTTATGATCGTTTAAAGTTGGAGAAAAAATACTCCAGGCCTCAGTACTTTTTCCTGCACATTTTATTGTTCACTACTATTCACTGTTCGATCGGAATGTTCATAACTCGTCGCTCGGGTGTCCGTTTTGGATGATCCACATATCATTGGAAATCTTATTCGATACTCTACGCAATGGTGGGTTATAATCTAAGACATTCTATGCTAAAAATTTATAATTCATTCTAGAAGATAGAACCCAACACGTTTATGCACAAAATTTCAACGAAAAATTTTCCGAGGTATTACACTTCCCCTCCAGAGGTATTAGGTAGGGAGAACCCATGTCACCCTACCTTTTCATCCTATGCATGGAGATCCTGACCAGGAGATTCAACTATGAAGTAGACATCTTCCTTTGGACCCCTATTTCAATCTTTAACAAAGGCCATCCTATTTCCTATCTTTTCTTTGCTGATGATCTCACTCTTTTTACCAGGGTGGATCCTAAAAACTGTAACACCATCAACAGTACCCTTCTGCTCTTTAGCTCCCACTCTGAACAGAGAATCAACTTTGAGAAATCTAAGATCATCTTCTCTACAAACTGCAACAAAGAAGACTAGGTTAACCTCAGCTCTATCCTTGGTATGCACCCCTCTAACCAGTTTAGTAAGTACCTGGGTTACCCCATTTTTAAAAAACCTGAGAAGAGGGATTTTCAATTCATCATTGACAATCTCTCTAGTAAGCTGTCTGAGTGAAAAACTAAATTTCTTAACTTAACTGGTAGGGTTACTCTAGCTAAATCTTCTCTATCTTCCATCCCCAACCATGTCATGCAGTATATCCCCCTCCCTAGTACCATTCTCAAGCTTATTGATAAAACCCAAAGAAACTTTATATGGGGCACTACTGATGCCAAGAAGAAAATGTACCTTCTGGGTTGGGATACTATCACTATTCCTAAGAAGAATGGTAGACTTGGCATGCAAAAGGCTAAACTAAAAAATGAAGCCGTCTTATGCAGCCTGGGTTGAAGATTGTCCTCAAACCCTACTTCTCTATGGGCCAGCATCCTACTAACAAAGTATAGGACTAGTGGTTGGTCTAATAGAAAAAGTTCCAGGACTTGGAATAATATTATCAACTGCTGGAACCTCTGCAGGGATGCTTTTTTCTGGGCCATCAAGGATGGCACTAAGGTCAGAGCCTGGGAGGACAGGTGGGTCCCTAGTATGCCACCCCTTTCTTTCATTATTGAATGCCCCTCTGCTAACTCCCCCACTCCTATTCTGGTTAAAGATATCTGGAAAGAGGATGATTGCGATTTCACCCCCTTACCCTTTAAAATTCATCACAATATCATCCACACTATGAAGAATGTTTTTCTCCCTAGCAGGAACCTGGAGAAGGACACTCCTCTCTGGAGACTCACTGGCTCCTATAGTTCTTACACCTCTTTCAGTTGGATCTGGCACTTAAATATTCCTAATAAGATAAAAACCTTCATGTATCTTCTGTATCATAATAGTTTTCCGACTAGAGCCACTCTTTCTAAAAGGGGCTTGAACCTTCCAACCTCTTACCACTTATGTACTGACCAGTTTGAGGATTAACACCACATCTTTTTTCAGTGTGTCCATACAAAAATCCTTTGGAAAACCTTCATCCACAAATACAAAGGCAACAGAAATCTCCAACTTCATATGTTTGACACCATTAATTGGGATACTACCTGGAAAAGCCTAAAATCTGAGTGTTTTGACTCCAACACTAACTGGGCCAGTCTTTTACCCTTTTTCCTTTAGCACCTTTGGAAGAATAGGAATGCTAACTTATTCCAAAGCTCCTCCTCCCATCCTTGCTTCAACATACCTCATGCTGAAACTGTGGAATACCAACACCTGGGAATTAGCCATGGACCACCCAGTAGAAACATCATCAGCCTACACTGGACTCCTTCTAACCCTTATATTTTTAAACTCAACACTGATAGCTCTTGCCTTGGTAACCCAGAGAGGGGGGATTTGGAGGAGTCATCAGGAATGATAGGGGAAATGGGTAGTGGGGTTTAGTAAAAGCTTTACCCACACCACCAACAATCTCATGGAACTCTGTGCTCTTACAGAGGGCCTCAAGCTGGCCTTCCATCAGAACCTCTGTCCCTTAGAAATCTGTGTAGACTCCATGAAAACTATCAATACGCTACAAAAGGGTAACTTGCTATATGATACACTTATTTTTGAATGCAGATCTCTACTAAAGAGTCTGGGAAATCCTCCAGTTTACCACACTTACCGAGAACAGAATAGAGTAGCAGACCTGTTGGCAAAGCAAGGAGCAGAACAAAATTTTATTAAGATTTCATGTCTATGTCACTCCACCAGCTAGTGTAGGTGTAGTTTTTTGGGAAGACTTGAAGGGAAAATCTTTCTCCCGCCTTGTATCTAGTAATGGGAACTCAACCCCTGCTTCTTTTATTTTTGTGCCTGACTAGGCATGTTACTTTGTAAAGAACGCTCCTTTATTTTAATGCACTTCCTCCTTACCAAAAAAGTAATAATAATATAAAAAATAAATAAATAATATAATAATAATTACTTATAAATGAAGGATTGGTCTGTCCGCTTAGTTCCGGTGAAAGTTCAAGAAGTTGAAAGTATAATTGTGTTTGTTCTACCAAAATCTTATATAGTTTTTGATAGTCTTTTAATAATATATGAATAACCCAATAATACTCTGAATCTGATATTATCTCCTTTTCGTAGGGTCTAAGCCTTCTTTTTTGAATTCTAGAAATATAATCGAACACCATATATTTTAATGTCTTCTAGAATATTAGGGCTCTGATACCAATAATAAACAGATTAATAAAAAGAGTAGATAAAATTGGAACAAGAAATAAGTAATCAAAGCAGAAAAATAGACATGAGAAATAAAGCAGAGTTAGAGCAGATGTTTTACAATATGGTGTAAATCCACTGGCCCCACAGTCACATGATTATGTTTCCACTTTAAGAACTTTATGAACAAACTTAGAGCTTTTTCACTCTTGATTTAATAATAAACAGATTAATAAAAGGAGTAGATAAAATTGGAACAAGAAACAAGTAACCAAAGCACAAAAATAGATATGAGAAATAAAGCAAAGTGAGAGCGGATGTTTTACAATATGGTGTAAATTCTACTCTATACTCCCTCCTTCGTTATCCTTAGTTTAGTGTATTAGACAGGTTATAAAGATCAAATATATTTTCTTCCAAAAAAATAAATTATATATTTTTTTTGCCTTTTTTGTGCTTTATACCCTGTTCATATCTTTCTCTTCAATTTTAGGTATTTAGTAATGGCTTATTTAAAAAAACTACTAAGCAACACTCATTACAGGCCACTAACAATGTTGAAACATCCTAAATTAGAAAGACTGATTTTCGGACCTTACAATCTCATCAGTTATAAGCCATTCAATTTGAATTTCAAACTTAGACCAAATGTAACGGTGGACAAACCATAGATATGCTTTATCGACAATTTATGTATTTCCTACAACAAGACACCTAGAGACACTAGATATTTTATTTCAGTTTTAAATGCGTTAAGCTATTGTTTTACTGAGAAAAACAACACTAACAGATTTAAATTTTATGTTGTTCTTAGGGGAAAGACACAAAGGATATTTCATACATGGATAGAGGTAATGAATTCTGTAAAGGACTATACAATTTCTCTCTATAAAGGCTTTAATGATTTAATAGAGGCATTAGATTATGCCCGCGGAAATCTAGGGCCAAACTATTACATTACTCCAGCTCTAAGACCAAATATAAAAGAAGTTTCCCAATATAATATTAAAAAAGACACAAACAAAATTATATTTTATGATCATTGTTCCTCCATGACTGAAGCTTTTAAAAGACTAAATCGCGCCAATGAAATTTGAAGACAAGACAATGAAAATCCTGTATATGTTGTATGTAGTCTGCTACAACTACATTTTTTTCATATTTCTATTACATTATTCCATGCCTGAGGATCATGAGTTGGTAAGTTTAAAATTTTTCCTTAATTACGACCTTCCTGTAATCTAATGGGTTCTTCTATTGACATTCTTTTTCCACTAGGTTTTATGTCTTGTTCAACTTGAGTGACTGTGTTTATTCTAAATACCCTATATCTTGGTAAATTTTCTATTGTTATATTTACCTTTTACATTTTGGTTGTTCTCTGAAAAGGGCTTGCAGTACTTGTCGCACTTTTCAAAAATTCTTTTATACTTTCGTCTATACTATAAATCGATTCTGAGTCTTCAGCTTTTCGTTCCTTTTTATGGTTATAACCATAATTATCTATATTTACAAAATGTTCTTCAGCTTTAGCGAGATTAAGATTTTTCATTTTACAGCTTATACATTTGAACTTTCTGTCGTTATTTATTTCATAAAGGGCTTCACTTTTATTATAACTTTATTCACTTCAAAGCCTTCTTCTAATATTTCTATATTCATAAAATTTGTATTTTCACATTCTTCAATTTCTTCATCAATTTCTTTTCATTTGTATATTGGTAGTCTGTGAATCTTACTGAAGTTTCTCCTTTAGCGTTTATATACATTAAATGATCGGTTGGCTTTAGTATTTCTTTCGTAGTAAATTTTTCTAAGTTTCATTCTAATCTTGCATAGTCTTCTGAATTTATCTTCAGGGATTTCTGTCACGCCCCAAAATCCCATCGGGCCGGACTGGCACCCGAAGCC
>NC_061111.1:13211422-13221350 GCF_002878395.1 Capsicum annuum
GATAATTTTATGGTGTAATAAAATGGTTAAACATGCATGTTGCTTTTTCTTTATATTTATTAGTTTTGTCCTTATTTTTATGGTGTAATAAAATGATTACACATGCATATTATTTTTTCCTTATATTTATTAATTTTGAAATATTTTGTTGCTTATTAATTGATATTCAAAAGATATCTAATAGGAGCAACATAATAGAATTCGAACTTTTGGTGTAAACTACATATTGGTTTGTAGTCTTTTAATCAACTTAAGCTCAAAACAAAATTTCTAATGTTTAGTTTTTTTAAACTTGATGATAAAATATATTTTACACAAATAATTTATTTATTTTTAATTTGTTTTACAAAAAGAAAAACCTACCTGATTATTTGGTTTAATTATAAATTTATATAGAAACCTATAAATTTTTTAAACAAACTTATGTCTTACACAAATAAATTTATTTAATAATAGTACATTTTTTGTGCATTATATGAATAAAAAAGGATAGTGCACAAAAAAGTACACTTTTCACTATTCACATAGAAATAATTAATAGTGTACTTTTTTGTGTGTACTATTCATTTTTTTCAGATAGTGCACAAGAAAAGTGCACTTTCCACTATTCACAGAAAAATAATTAATAGTGCACATTTTTTGTGCACTATCTGAAAAAATGAATAGTGCACAAAAAAGTGCACTATTCACACCTGTTTAAAATTTTCATCATTTGTCCATTAAAAAAAATATTATGCGCTAAATAAGTGCACAAAACCTATTTATGTCACTTTCTATTGTTATGGCATAGATTGATACAAAAAATATGAGTGAAAAAATATTCAATCGATGATAAGGATTCACTTTCATGATTGTCAAAATTAAATAAGTAATGAAGTATTAAATTTATGTGTTGACTTAGATCTTCCTCCATATCGGATGAATGATACAAGTCATTACTTATTTATTAAAAATATGACTTATATATATATAAGAAGTTTGAATTTAACTATTAAATGTTTATATGACTGCGTTTAGGAGTGGACCTACACTAATTTTTGGGATGTTCTAACACCCATTAAACTCGACATAAATTATGAATAATTACGTAGAAAATATACAAAAATAGGTATAAAACATACAAAAGCACCCATTGAAATAAAAAGCTATTTGGGTGCACTGGCATTTAGGTTGATCTTAAGGTTTTCCATTGAAAAGAGTGCCTCGTGTTCGAACCTCGGTGAGGTAATTTTTTATTTTTTCAGCTTTTTAATTTTTTAAACACCCACTATCCTTAAATTCTGGGTCCGTCACTGACTGTGATGTTGATTTATTGTAACGTTTTTAATAGAGCCATCAATATGAGTCAGGCCCGTTGGGCCGGTCCGATCCAACCTGTAATTTGATGGAGTTGGGCTTCAGTTTTTCCTGCCCATTTAAGAACATGGCATCTTAGCCCGGCCCAAATAAACCTGTGGCCCGTGGGGTTTGAGCAATGTGGGTTGGATTAGCCCGTGGGCCGGCCCATAAGTCAAATACATGCAACTCTTTAGATTGCTTATTAGTATTTTTATGGAAAAATTTCAGAAATAGCAACTATAGAGCTTAAGTTGTAAGTTTTATAGCAACCCTTTCAAAATTATAAAAAATAGCAATATGTATTTTGTATTTGATTAAACTGTTGCTAGTTAAATACATATACAATTAAAGATTCTGTTCCTAATTTAACTCAAATTTGTTTCAGTTTAATATGGGAAAAACGACTCCTTAATTTAAGGAACATTTAATTTGACATATTTCTTAACCTTTTACAGATACCTTTTTCTTTAATGACTCTATTTTAACCACAACCATTATTTCACAGCAACATAATTCAAAATTCAAAAATATTTTTCATAATCTGCAACTCATATCAATTTCAAAAAAATGATTGCTTCCAAAATTTATGTTCATCGTCTAATGTTTTGAGAAAAGTTTGATAAGACAACGCTGCAAATACAGGTATCAATAAATAAATATGATTTTGTTTGTGAATTTTCGAACTAAATTTGTGAAAATCGCTGGAAAAATTGTAACAACAATGGTTTGATCAGTTCTCGAACAAAGTGGTTTGATTGATAATTTTTTTTTTACAAATTAGAGTTTTTCATCGCGTTATGTAGGTTGAATATTGATATACAATTGTTACAGTTTATTTTGTATTTTTTTCCGTTTTCAATTAAACAATTTGTTCTTGTTGGGTTTCGTTTTGTATATACTAATAAGTTATTGTATCAAAGGGGAACATTGTAAACCTATAATAATTGTTGATGCAAGTCATTTCAGAAAACTGTATACTGATACTTTTGTAGCTGCTTATACCATGGATGGAACCGGTAAGTCCTTCTTATATATGTATTTAACATTACATATGCTGCCAGCTATATGTATTTGTAAAATACATATGCAGTCTGTTTATGTGATCACTGGTAGTTACTTTTATGTATTATAGTTTACATATGCTACCAACTATATGTATTTAAAAAATACATATGCACTCTGTTTTAAGTGTTTGATTGCATTTTTTTAAAAAATAAATAAAATATGTAGGCCATATATTTCTAAAAATACATATTGAGACATGCAATATACATATGAAGAGTTAGTAAAATACAATTTTTAAACTGGAACAATTACAAATGTCAAATAAATAATTGTTATTATAATTTTTATTTTATTTTAATAATTTCAGGTTATACCAGCCTCAGAGTATGTCTATACAGTACATGACAATGATAAACATTTTATTGTTTGCATTAAGGGAAAAAAAATTCTTGCCATGTATTCCAATAGGACGAGATACCGTGTGTGCATGGTTATGCAGTACTTGATATCAAGAATTTTCAAAAGGGATCATATTGCTCTGATCTATACAAATTAAAAACTGTGTCAAGAACGTATGATCTTCCCATCTATCCTATACCCCACAAAGATGATTGGGTGATTCCACAAAAGATATTGAAGGAGATAGTTTTGCCCCCAAAACACAAGTGACCCCCTGGAAGACCTGCAAAAAAGGATCGTGAAAAATTGAGAAGAGATATGTTCGGAAAGAAAAACAAAAATTAATGTAGTTCATTCACAATAAATGTTCATGTAGGAAATATAATAAATGATAAATTTATTAATGTATTCAATCAAAAAATAATTGCTTCATTTTTTCACTGATTATTATATGATTCTAAATTTTGATTAAATTTTTTAATTTTATTGAACTTTTTGTAGTTAAATTGTTGCAAACGTTATTATTAAGAATATAGTATACAAGACATGTAACATCATTTATTTATATTTAATAAACTGTATGCCACACAAGTTAAATTTTTAATCTAAAAAAATACATATGAGAATCGAATAAAAATTTATGTCAATCTATAAAAACTAAGAATAAGTTAACATACATTTATGTAATAAATAAAATAATTAAAAATACATATAATGACTTATAATTACGTAGCTAAAACTTTAAATACATTTTTTTAAAAAAAGAATATGCATTAATCATACATAAATATGCATTATTCATAGATATATACACATATATGAAAAAAATCTATGGATAATTCATAAATACATATGCTTATATGGTAAAATACATATATGTTAAACTGGACAAATATACATACATATGCAGAACCAAAAAAATATATATTCAGATAAATGTATATATATAAATATATATGCATAGCAGAAAATATATATTCAGACTTATAAAAAATATATGCAGTATTCATATATACATATACATTATGCATAACTACATACGTGTTAATTATATATACATATGCATTATGCATAACATAAAAGGATACAACACATATTTTTGGTAAAATACTTATGTATTAATCATAAATACTTATGCATTACTCAGAAATACATATGCATTACTCAAAAATATATATGCATAAAATGAAAAATACAAATGCATAAATGAAAAATACATATAATGACTGAAACATACATATTTATTACTGAAAATGATATTCAAAACTGGAAAGCACATATTCATACCAAAATATTCATAACAGTAGCATAAATTAAGCATGAACAATTGTGTTTTAGAAACTTAAACATCAAAAATCTAACAATTACAACAAAGAAAACATTAAGATATCAAATTTCAACATTAAAGTGACATATGAAACCTAAGAAATATTCAACTAAATTTTAGTCTACCTAAAGTTCACTATTATAAATACAACAAATTCAAAATAATCTTCAAATATCATGCACTTCAATATCTTCTGTGATCCCAATATTTCTAGGAGGCCTCATTGGTGCTTCATCATCACTTTGTGCCTTCTCTTCTTCTTTCCTCGAATCATAATGTCACAAAATTAAAGCATATCTCGTACGAAGAAGATTTGGATCAAAGTCAATAGTTGGAACATATACATGCATTACTTTTTCCATGTATATTTTGATCATGCAATACCTATACAACACAAAAATACAATTATATGTCCAACAGTGCAACATATGTATTTAAGAAAATACATCTTAAAAGTTACATTACATCTTAAAGTAACATCACTGCTCCATATCTTAAATATCAAACATCAAAATACAATCATTATCATCACTGGTCCATAGCTTAGTTATCAAACATCAATATACAAACATTGTCCTTACTCTTAATAAACATATACAACTGAGCAAAAAATATAAATATTAACAGTACAAATAATAAAAAACATATCTAACAGATAATAAATACATTTCATATGATTCCATAAAAACAAATTACAAATGTATTTTATTTATATATAATTTGTCCAAATATCATACTTATCAATAAAAAAGAAGAACATATCATAGTAAAAAACATATCTTATCGGTAAACAAAACAGATACATATCTAACTTGTACCATGTATAACATTTACATGTCAAAATAGTGGTACTTATGTATTTACAATATACATATTATATTTACATTGAAACACACACACACACACACACACACACACACACACACATATATATATATATATTCATGAATACACGAATGGTACAAATTTAACTTACAAGAAAAATATACAACTGAACATCAATTACAAACCTTATCAGTAACAAATACAAATATCTTACACATACAAATCGAAAATCTTAGATATAACAGATGCATATCAGCAAATTAGCAACAAAACTAAAAAAATAAACACCTTATAAAATGTATATATAAAATACATATATGAACATACTGTCCAAAAACTATAAAACTTTACACAGATCAAAATACCTCCTTCACTTTCTCTTCTTCAGATTCAAAATCAAATGAAACGGGACTTGCAATTTTACTAGATTCCGCTTTTTTATTCGACGTTTTTTTTTCCACCGATTTTTAAATTTTTATGAATTTTGGGGATGAAGATTTTGTCAATGCTTTTCGTTTCATGATTTTCACTGTCTTTACAGGATCGCTATGCTGCTTCGATCTCAACTCTTCAATGCTAGTAGAAACAAGTTAATGTCTTTATCTTGTGTTAAACCAAGATTAAACGATGAAATTTCATCGAAAATTAAATTAATCGGTTGAATAGCTCTAACTGAACTACTACTATTTACAAATTCTGCCATTACAGTAGAAATTCAAAAAATACAACATGCAAAAAAAAATAAAAAATCACATAATCTTCATGTAAATTTCAGATCCAACATAAAAAGAGAAAGAAATAATTTTGTGTAGGTAAAAGAAAAATAAAATATTGGGATCTGAATAAACTACTACTACTTCTTCACTCTGTCATTTTCATCTTATTGTTGAGTAAAATTTATTGTTTTATTTACTATAAAAAGTTAAGCTTTTTGAAAAACCAAAGATAAAAAAAGCTACCATATATAATTTTGACAGTGTTCATGGAAGATTACAAGATTTAGAAAGAGAAAGAGAAAAAAAGAAGTGGGTGAAAGAGTCAACCAAATCTTTTTCTGTACTCTTTTGGATGTAAAATCACATACGAAGGTTCAAGAAAATGGAGACAAGTACAGAAAAGAAAAATCAAACACACCAATTAGCAAAAAAAAATTGAAAAAACTGGCGATAAAAAAGCACATAATTTTTTTTTTATGAAAAATATAACATATAGTAACTCTAAAAATAAACTTACCTTAATATATGGAGAGAGTGTTTATCAAGATCTTGAGAGTAAAAAAATGAAATTTGGAAAAAAAAAAATGACGGAAGTGCAATTGGTAAAGTAGCATGAATATAGGGTAAAGTAAAAAAAAAAAGGATTTAAAGACACGCGCTTCTAAAAAAAATGGAAAATATTGCTAGTTTTGTTATTAGTTGTAATTTTGATAAACTATTGCTATTAGTTGTAATTAATGTCTTAAGGTTGTTAGTTTGTGTAATTTTTCCTATTTTTATTTGGTTTGGAGGATATCATGCCAAAAGTTATTTAATTTCTCAACTAGGAGTATTTTTTTGGGTGTTGGAGACTTGATTAACAGGTATTAACACTATGTAATATTGTCTGGTAATATTTATGTTTATTAATATTCTAAAATTAAATCATAAAATATTATTTTTTTAAAAATGGGCTGGCCCGTGAGGCCCGCAGCCCACAGAGTAATGTTGTGGGCTTGGTGTTTTTTGACCCATCATTTTGATGGGCCAGTCCGGCCTGACCCGTCAAACTCAAAGCCCATGTGGACTAACCCGGATGGGCTGAGTTGACCCGTATTGATAACTCTAGTTTTTAGTCTCAGATCCAATATATCTCCTTTTACTCTTTAGCACTATTTTGAGTCAAAATAAACTTGTGAGTCGTAATTTTGTCAAGAAAAGTTCTACTTTTAAACCGAAAGGTAAAAATGAAAAAGAAAAAGATTGACAGTTCTAAGAAAGTTATTCCTTATTAAATGACTACCAAGGATATTTCAGTAATTTTATGGTGCAATAAATATTTTGAAATCGACGTATGTCTACTCAACTTATATATTTGAAACTTTCAAATGAGACGTGCATCATTTACTTTTTCAGGAATTTCCAAATGAAAGACGTGCCGCCAACTGTAGTTGCAACAATCTAGCTAGATCTTTATCCACTTATACAATTACTTTTGTGTTGGTTGGACAATCTACCAAGCTCAATTTTGTTTCACATTGAATGTATATATAATGTTAACATCGGTTCATTATTGCTACATTTATTTTCTTTTACTCCTATACTATACAATTAAAATAAATAGGATATAATCTTCCCCAAAATTGAATTTCCTTTGCACATTAGTGTTGCCAAAATATACGGGTACGAGTATATAAAAAAAGAGAGATAATTCACTAGGTCTTGGCGTGCGGAAGGTTAGTAGGAAGGACAACTTTTCCAATATTCAGATACTGCAGATCTTTAATTAGTATTACTTTTCCATGGGAAAAACTTTATATTACTTCTTTTTTCAGCTTATATTCTCAGAAGTGCATTTAAAAGGTGAGGTATATTCTTCCTACAAAAATATAAGATAATATATTTCATATCACAAGTTAGAAATTACAAACGGGTGCAGGATTTATTGTTATGTGTATCCAAGTAGTGGTGACTTTAGATAACGGTAGGCGAAGAAGCGTTGGTGTGGTGAGTTGACATGTTCTTTCAAGTACAATAAATGAAAATCACGGGTGAAGAGTAAATTTGAGCTATTTTTATAACATTAAGAATACATACATATATATATATACACATACATACATATATATACACATACATAAACATACACATACATAAATATATATATATATATATATATATATATTACTCTTACTTTTATATAAAAATGAAGAATGGGTATACTACTATTTTGTCTTTTTGTGTAGTACTACTACCATTACTACTACTTATAAGTGTAAATAGAATATTATAGACACGAATTGAAGACCGAAGAAAGTTGAAAGAGGATAAACAATATTTATCTAGCTTAATGAGAACTCCTCATAGAAATACAAAATCGTTAGAAGAAATCGAGAATAATTTATATAGTTTATACTT
Organism: Capsicum annuum; assembly: GCF_002878395.1. Taxonomy (NCBI): domain Eukaryota; kingdom Viridiplantae; phylum Streptophyta; class Magnoliopsida; order Solanales; family Solanaceae; genus Capsicum; species Capsicum annuum. Next base: position 13,219,430 of record NC_061111.1, read on the forward strand.
AGAATATAAAAGACTAAATAATATAAAAGAAGATCTGAGAAGATTAGATAATCTAATCACTATAATATCTGGCTTAGAGTACGAATTAATAAAGCACCTCAAGTCTAGAAACAATATTTAATGAAAAGGTATCCATTTGCTAGAAATATAAGAATAAGATATTGATATTTAAACAAAGAAATAATATAAAGAGCAGAAAAAATAGAACTAGAATTAATCTTAAGTAATTATTTAAAAATATTAACTACACTAGAATTGAAATTTTTAAAAGAATATATAAGTGCTTTAACATGGGAACTAGAAGGTATTAGAAATGATATAGAACGTTATAATAGAATAATAAAATAGTATAAAGAAAAGTGTAAAATAGTCTTTTCGTTAGGATAAATCACGGTATATGAAAACACATCCGTTTGCTAGACAAGTTCAAAGACCATACAATTACTTATATAAAAACTTAAAATATTTTAACCGAATTCTAAAAAAGGAGCAAAATTTAATAGAAAAAATAAAAGTAGTAGAATCAATAGATTTGTCAGAAGCAATTATATTTTCAGACCACGAAAAACTTTTAGGAGAAGCAGTATAAAGAGAAGACAGTAAAATACTAAAGACTCTAGAAGTATTGGAAAACTTGCAAATTAAACAAAAGAAACAATTAGATAAAATAGAATAGAACTTTGATTTCCTAAAAAATCAACAAATAGAACTACAAAGAAAAATTAAAGTAATAACAAATAAGAATATAAATTTTCATAGTATAAATAACATAGAAAAAAATTAAAAGAAATTAGTCAACTAAAAGAAATAACTCTCTCATGAATAACATCCCTATAAATGATCAACTCTACTTAGCAATATTACAGAAAGCGACACAAATTCAATCAAATTCCGAAGGATTATCAGATCTTCAACCCTAGGAAAAAGTAGATTCCACAATAATAAAATAAAATAATATTAAAATATTATTACTATTAGAACTTAATACAAATCTAGAAAAAGAAATCGAAGAATAAGTTCAGCTAGAACAACAAGCTAAAAAGGAGAAAACTCAGATCAAACAACAAGCTAGTATAGAAGAACTAATAGAACAAATAAAAAAAGCAGAATTAACTCCTCAAAGGGAGAAAGAAAAGCTAAACTCTACTAAAAAATCATGGACTTTTTTTCAGCATCCCCAAACAGACCAAGATCAAGTTTTACTCAAAACAGTTTAACAAATAATGTACTATCTAAAATAATAAATAGACCAAAAATGACTCCAAGACAACAGTTAGAAGAAATTTTAGATGTAGATAAAGATATACAACTTTTTCAACAAAACAAAATAAAATTAATAAGTACTAAGACACTATATAATGAAGGAATGTTTTTAAGGATACAATTATATCAACATTATAGAGAAGAACAATTATGCGTAATTGATAAAGATAGCGCTAGTATAAATTCAATAAGTTCAGAATCTTTAAGACAAATTGTCAAGTCAAACACGAGCCTCATGCACATGAGACTCATAGTAGTAGGCCTAAAAGGACTAACCAGAAAAAATCTAGGAACCAAAATATTAGTTACAATCTATGGTAATAGATGGTTAGATTCAAAAAGATCTATAATTGAAATAACGGAAGTAGACATGTCAACAAATATAGGACTTTTTTATTGTAGTACAGACTATATGATAAATTCTCTAGAATTTAAAAAATATATAAAGATAGGTATTCAAATTAAAGGATATGAAGAAATCAATAATGAAAATAATTTACTAATATGTGTAGGATTTATAGAAAAAATCGCCACTAACAATAGTACAAAATTTAGACTAAGAATAGATGATGTAGTAAGTTTAATGGGAAATAAAGGTATTAAATTAATGAAATTGTAACACCCCGTACTTAATTACGTGCATTAGTCATTGTTATAT
>NC_061111.1:13224350-13366993 GCF_002878395.1 Capsicum annuum
TGTATACATTAAATATACACGTCTATAGAAGATATATACACACATATACGCACCATTCAATATATATGTACTACCTTAAATAAAATATACACTACAATATATATAAAATTCATAAAACATATACACATGTATACATTAAATATACACGTCTGTAGAAGATATATACACACATATTTGCACCATTCAATATATATGTATTACTTTAAATAAAACGTATGCTACAATATATATATATATATATATATATATATATATATATGTAAACCCATGTATACATTAAATATACACATCTATAGAAGATATATACACAAATATACAAAACATATGCTACTTAATATAATAAATTAATAATACTTGGTAGTAAATCAATAATATATTAGAAGTAAGTTTTTAATTTAAAGTAGAAATTCAATTTAAATCCTCAAATAAAAAAAATTACAAAGTAAGGACTATGAAGTGAATGAATGTTGAATTTTATTGATTGCGAAATGATCCAAAATTTATAATTTACATAAATGAAAAATCTAAAAATTATGCATCATTTTTTTCAACTCATTCATGTTAATATTAATGGGAACTTGCATAGGATAATCAAAGTCAACGGGGGCAAAACCATGCATTGGACTTGATTCTGCTGAGTTCTCCCGTGAAGACATAATTTCTTGAAGTTTCAGCTCGTCATTCGGCTCCGGTTTCATTCCTTGGTTTCTTCTTTCTGCTCTAATCCAATTTCTGAGGCAAACTAGAACATTCATTGTATTGCTTCCCAAAGAGTGTCGGTTGTCTCCAAGCTGCTATCGTCCCTGACTAAAGGCGCTCTCTGATGCAACGGTTCACATTGGAACATCCAAGACATCTCTAGCTAATCTTGAAATCACAGGATATTGTGTTTCATTAATTCTCCACCAATCCAACGTGTTGATCCATCGTCTGTGATCCTATGGCGGCGACCGAAGATAATATCTCAGATCTTCCCGATAACTTGATGTGTAAGCTCCTCATCAACACTGTTCCAACAAGGTAAATCATAAAAGTAATAAGGAAAACCACTATGTGCCGGCCTTTTAGAAGATGATGGCTCCTCGGAAGGATGAGGAGCGATAGTTGGAGTGATATTTACAGATACGGCTAAATCAAATAAATCAGCATAGTGATTATATAATTTTTCTATGTATTTATTCGCATCAGTCATAGCCGTCCACAAATCAGGTTGTACTTGTTCAGAATCATCGTTAGTATTTATTTCTAAGTTAGCATAAATAATATTACCAAAGTGGCACATAATATTATATTTCATGCACGGATTTAGCATAGCACCAACCAAGTAAATAGGAGAAATCGGAAAAAAATATTTTTTAAATTTAGTAAACATGGCACCAACAGCTTCTTTATAACCTTTTTTATTTTTATATTCTTTCAGCAAACAAAAAATATCGGCTATATATGCCTAAATATTACAAACTGTTGGACAATAAGCACCGAAAATTCAACCGTAGCAACATAAATTTTTTCTAAAAATCTAACAAGATCATTAATTACAACCCAATCAGAATCATGTAGCATGCAATCAGCAGAATCAGCAAATGAACCGCAGTGTTGGTTAAAAACTAGTGTAATAGGAACTCTATATTTATAACAAGTTTTTAAAAAATCATACGTAGAATTTCATCTAATATCAATTTCCTCAGTCATCAATATCGATGCAAGTCCATTTTCTTGACATTTAACTTTAAATTCTCTAATTCTCGATCTACGATTATTTTCTTGAATAAAACCAACAGCAAGACGGATTTTTTCAATAAAAAACTCAAGACCATCTTTTACAGTTAAATTATATATATGACATGCACACTTAATATGAAAAATTTCAGGCAACGGCGGAGATAGCTTAGATTTTAACTTTTTTATAGCAGTTTTGTTGTTAGAAGCATTATCAAAAGCAATAATACATAAGATTTTATTTTTGATACCATAACATCCGGCAACTTTAACAATAGAATCAACAATAAAATCTCCAGTATGTTTACGATCTTCATCATATAAAAAAGCAAGAATACGTTTTTGCATCACAAAATTACTATCCATCCAGTGACAAATAACGGTTAAATAATCATTTTTGTTTACAGCACGACCAAGATCAGAAGTTAGGGACAATCTACATTGAATATTTTTTAATAATGTTGATGAATAAAAATAATATTGTGAATGAAGTCTAAAAATATCAGATCGACAAGTACTTCTAGGAACACCATTAAACATAAGATTATAAATTGCTTGAATATAATGAATAAAGGCATCAGAAGAAGGAAAACTAAAAGGCAAACAACCCACAGCTACCATTTTAACTATTTTTTCCTGGTCCCTCAATTATTATACTTCTTCGTTACCTGACCGGTTGCTGGGTCCATTCTAGTTTGCGTTGGCCCACCAACATCCCCACCACCTCGTGCAATATTTAATTCTCTTTAGTGAGCATCACCTATATGTCTCATTAACGTGCCCGTGCCCCCTTGCTTGCCTCCGCTTTTATGCTTATATATTTGTTGATAAATATTGCATTGCACCTTAGTATCTGATATACGTTCAAAAAATTGTCATGCAATACTAGTTGTTTTACGAGATCTTGGGGCACGGGGAGGACGGGAAGGGAGATTAACCGATTCAGATCTAACGTTAGCATTTCCTACTGCGGTTGTCTCACCAATATTTTCATTATCTTCGTCTACATTAACCGCATCTACTTCATTTTCTTCTTCTATACCGTAATTTTCCTGAGCTTCTACATAATCCATATTGTGAGCACCGATACCTATTTCTTCTTCAAAAGGTGTACCAAGCAGTACCGGAGGCGAAGGCACACACGGGTATATCTACTACTTGAAGTACCTCTACCGCTAGTAATTCGCTTTTTACTACCACTACCGCTTCCGGAATAAAAAATTTTAACACCTTTAGTAGCGAGGTTTCTTAATTTATCCATAGTATAAATTAAATTAAACTAAAAAAAATTCAAAATACACAAATATAATAAAATTAAATATTCAACAATTAATACAATAAATAAAAATTAAACGTACGAGATGGAACGACAATACCAAATTTTGGAAGTATCCAAAGGTTGCAACTTTAGAAATTTTCACTCGTACTTTGTAAACGCAAAATTAAAAAATTAAAGTGAGCACTTTAGGAAATTAAATATATTGAATATTTGAGAATTGACATTTGAGAGAGTGAAAAATTATGTAAAAAATGTTTTGAAGGTGTAGGGTATTTATAAAAAAAAATTTGGATTAAAAAATAATTTTAAAAGCAATTTTTTTTAATTAATAGGCTCAAACTAGCCGTTTGGTCCCAAAAACAGCTATATAGCCGTTGGACCAACGGATAGTTTGGCCCAAAATCCATTTTTTTTTTTAAAATCGAGCCAGGCCGGGCCGGTTAACCGACGGACCCTAACCAGGTTGGGATCTGGCCGGGTTTACCGGGCCCAAATAAAAAAATGGCCTGGGATCCGATACCCTAAAGCCCTTGGACTTATCGGACCGGTTTCATTAAGTGGGCCGATTCGAGCCGGACCCGGCCCACTTGACACCCTTATGCTAGACCAATGAAGTAATATAACGTTAAAACAACTAGATAACCAACCATTCTCTTGTTTCTTAATTGACTATTTTAATCAAGTTTTAAGTTTTATATGTAACTATCGTAAATAATTTTTACATCATCAGATCATTCAAATGATAGTTACAGATAAACATTCTTAAAATGTGTGATTTGAAATTTAAAATTAGATATGTTGCTGGTACAATCAATAAAAGACAACTTAATAATGTAAAGATTATTTATATTAATGATATTTTAATACTAAGGAGAAAAAGAAAGTTCAATTCCTACATAGGACGAACCACCAAAGGACGCAACAAATAGTGAAGGAGAATTTTGGACTAGCAAATAAATTAGTTTTTTTTTTGAAAAAAGACTAATAAAATTTAAAGATTTGATATTTTCTTTGAGAAGGTAAAGAAATAACAAAATAAATAAGATTTGTTATGTACTTTTTTTATTTAATAATTGTAATATTCGATAAGTTTTTGTGCACCTCCTATAGTCGGGATTCTTTGTTAAATAGCCTATTTAAGTTTATTTTTCAATTAAATGGACTACACATATTTTTTTTAAGAGAAATGACCACTTTTAAATATTAAAATTTATTTGTGATTTAAGATTTATTTCCAGTTTTAAAAGTTATAAATTAGTCCACAAATCATCAACTTGTAGAATTTAAACGAAACTCCTCTCAACAAAATCTTTTAAAAGATTTACAAATTAATTCAAAATTTGATTTACGATGGACAGATCAATTATCGATCTGACAAATCGATTTATCGATCCGAATAATATATGGACAGATTGATTATCGATCTGATCAATACATGCATAGATCGATTATTGATCCGATTGATACATGGATAGATTAATTATTGATTCGATCGATACATGAACAGATTGATTATCGATCGGGTAGATCGATTATAAATCCGAACAATATATGGACAGATCGATTATCGATCCAATCAATGTTATACATCGGTCTTTTATGTCATTCAATAGCTGACCGACTATAGTAATTAATCTGGCAGGTTAATCATTGATTATTTTTAATTCGACGAATTAATCATTGATATCTTTTTATTCGACCGATTATATATATATACACAAATTTTTTTCTTACGAGCTTCAAAAAGGAGAAAATTGAAGAATCAATGAGTTTTCAATAAGAATGGAGGAGAAGAAAGTTAGAGAAAGGGAAAAAAGTAATTTGAAATTAAAAAATTGGTTAGGGTATATTAATATGGTAATATAGTCCAATTTTTCATTATAGTTATTTTTTATTTATTTTTTTTAAATGAGAAAATGAGAGTAGGCCATATTGCTAATTGAAAACTAGAAGATGCCTAATAGCCAAATTTTCTCCCTACAACAATAGATATGTGGTAATTTTATATATCAAGGATGCGATAGACAAGAAAAATAGAGTCGAAGCTAAAATGACTCTTTTTTTTCAAAATTTCAAACGGGTCACTTGATTTGAAAAAAAATCAAAGGGGACAAACTGTTATAGGTCCAGCAACTTGCAGGTTGCCTGGTGTCCAGTTACTTGCAAGTCGCTTGGGACCCAACGACTTGCATGACTTTCTTTTATTATTTAAGCAGTATTTTGTTCTCGACTCTTCTATAATATTTTAGATTAATCTGCATTTACAATTAATGTTAATCTTTGTTTGAAACCAGTTTTTCCATATCGAAACATATATGTTAAATTCGAGCTTTGATGATGAAATTTTTTTCGATGGAAGACTCTTTGGCGGAGCCACATGAAATTCAGGGGGTTCCGAACCCCCTTTATCGAAAAATTGTACTATTTTTATATGGTCAAAAATATTTTTATGTATGAATTATAGATGTTGAATCCCCTTCGACTAGTTCGTATATTTACTTCTGAACCCTCTCAAAGAAAAGTCTGACTCCACCACTGGGCCTACATGACACGCAATAGTCATGTCAATAATAGTTAAATACTAGATGGTTAAATTAATAAAGCTAATAGAAAAAACAAAGGATCATACTAAAAAATATTAAATTAAGGCAGTATATTATGACTAACCTAGCTTTTGATGTTATTGTCTATGAACAATGTATATAAAGAGTTGATTTTTTGATACATAGACAGTTTTTAAGTTAATTTATTTTTCTTAGTACAAGGTTACTCAATAATCATTAGTAGAAATAGTATTTTAAATACACAGGTTGAAACGGGTATGTAGTGCGACCTGAAACGACTTAGAACAAAAAACTGTTTAAACATGTCATATCTTTTCTTGCTATATCATATATTTTGCAATAAAAGTTTGATTTCTAGAAGGATATGCAAATAGTACCTGTTACTTTTAATGTCTTTAGTAAACTTATTGGGGGATTTGAGATGTAGGTGATGAAAAAGTTTGAAAATGAGGTGTAGGTGACACAAGTCTTAATAATTGAGTGTAGGTGACAATTACGTTATTATAGATTAAGAAAGTTGAGTAAGTTTGAGAATAGCTTGCAAGTTTTTAAATTTACACTTTGATCCAAATGTTTACCTAATATAATGGGAAGCAGAGGAAAAAAAGGTGCGTTTCTCTCTTTTCTCATCCATTGTTGTTTTCTCTCTCTTAGTGATTTTTATTGTTCATTATTCCTGCTGCTTTATTCATCATCTTCTGCTTCATTATCATCATCTTTTACTTTATTATCATTTTCATCTTCTTCTTGTTGACCATTGTTGTTGTTGTTGCTACTGCTAGTACTGCTATTTGACCAATTTCTTAGGTCAAGTTTTGTTTCGCACATCATTTTTCACTTTGGCATTACTTTATAGGAGACTTTGGTAAGTCAAATTATGATTTTTAGTTGAATTTATCTTCTGGGTAGTTACTATTATGTTGTTTTTTCAACAATAGATAGCACGCGAGCATGAATGCAGCATAAGAGCCATCTGTTTAAATAAATCAATCATCTGTTGCAACAGATGAGACATCTGTTTCAACGGAAGACTCATATGTTGAATTCATGTTTATGGTTCTATATTGTTGTAACATGAATCGAACAGATGAGTCATCTGTTGCACCATATGACCTATCTGGTGCAACAGATTAGTTATCTGATGCAACATGATAAATATCTGTTGCAACAAATTATAAACTTGTTGCAATAAAATTTGAAATCAATTCCAACAGATGTGTCATCTGTTGCAACAAGCTAAATATTTGTTGAAATAGATGTGTTACTTTAATGCATTTTAAGTAATTGTTGGTCACGAAAGCAAATGTTTATTTGACACTCTGAAACGTTACCTCTTGATACTGTTGATGTCATGGCTCTGTTTGTTTTGTTTGCATTAAGATATTGAGTATTTCTTTCACGAGACTAATCAAGATGAGAGAACAAGGTCTGGTAAATAAGAATATAGATGTAACTAAATTAAAAGTAGTTATTGATAAAAGGATGAAATTTTCTGGTTAAAAAATTGTGAATGTTGGTCGAGCCGTAGAGCTAGAGGAAACATAAAGTTATTGTCTCACGTAGTCTATTTCTTTAGATAGTATAACTATCTATCATATTTTGTGAATAGTAAAGTAAGTAATGAAATAGTACAAAACAGTCTAGCCACTAATTAAACTCCAAATCAATTCAAGCTCAATTCTCTTGATCTCTTAGTCTATTTCAATCACTTTTATATCCAATACTTGTATCACTCTCAAATCTTTATGTCGTTGTTGTAAAAACAACACAAAAAATAACGTAAGTCATAATAATTGACAATTCAAAACACTTAGAAAAAGATCTAAAAATATTAGACAAAATTAGTAGCTTTATTCCTCTATTGTGCAGCCGAATAAAGGTTGGTCAATGTTTGATTGTCTTTTGCAGTCATGGTAAAAACAAAAAAGGTATCGTTGCAAAGCTTGAAAAAATAAAATTTGGGAAGGATCCTTTCTTCAAAAAGATAATGTATACTATCTTCTAGATTTTTTGGCCCTTATTTGCTTTCATTCTTCTGGATTTTCCAGATGTCATTTACTTGGTTGGGACAAACCACCTTCGGTACTAAAACTAGGCAGACACTAGTAAGTCTCATTTTTTATTATTGTATTATTATTACTATCAACATTATTATTTTATGTTGTGTCTGATTACTTATTTTTCAAGGCGGGCAATTGTCTCCATCGCAACAATCGCAGCAGCTATATCTATTAAAAGAAAAAATTCTGTGATTGACCCTTCAAAGCAACATTTAACTGAGTGAATACTGAAGCATTTTGTTGAGGCTTGCAGAAGAAGCTACACATCCTTTCATTGTAGAAAGAGGCAGATGCTAATGCACACCAGATATGGTATGTATAATTATTTATATTATTTGATCACTGAAAACAAATATTTAATGGTGTTTCTTTTATGTATAGTTGCTGGTTTTACGTAGCGTATTACTGAGTGAGTGAAGGTGGTAGCAAAGTTTGAGATTTTCTACTGTGCAAGTATTTTTTTCGTTCTCAAACAAGGGTTTATTGAAAATATATTTTTATTTATCTACGTGAATTTTGACTTTTTTTTTAAAGAATTTAGCAAAAATACGCAGTAAATATTATTAAATGAGTATGGGATGCATTTGCCGAAGGCCTATCGAAAATACACTGGGTATGTTGTTGTTGTTTTTGTAGTTGTGGATCTGTCGAAAATACACAGGGTATGTTGTTGTAGTTGTAGTTATGGAGGGTAGGTTTTGAGTTTGAGTCATGAATATGGAGAAAATCTTGTTTGAAGCATCACCCCAAAAATGGGATTTGCAGTGCGCATTACATATACATTTAGTGTAGTAGTATTATAGTTCACATAGTAATATTATTATTTATAATAGTAAGGCTCGTTCAAGTTAATAATAGTTAACCAGGCGTTTTCAATACATTATCTTGGATGTTATTATAAATATATTATTTATTATTATAAAATTTGAGTAATTTAATTCGAAGTTTTGAAATATTTCTATTGAATAATGATAGTTCTTTAATATATTCAATATTGTAAAAAAGAAAATAAAATTATAAAATTAATAGTTAAAATATTTTGAGGCTTGAGATTTTAGGGGCCTAAATCAAAAGTTTTACTAGTTTCACTCTTGAGCCACCATTTTTGGTGTCATGATTGACAGAATTATCGGATATCTATATCACGTAGTTTTAGTCAAAGATGATTTTCATGACTATATCCAAATGTTTGGATTTTCAGAGGCTACGCCACCTGTAAAGATCGAAAATTATGTATTTTTATTATAATTTTTATCGTTTTATTTTCATAAACATGCTTAATTATGTGTCAAAAAAAAAAGGATAGTTTGGTGCACTAGACCTCATGCTATGCAGTCTTACCTTATATTTTCGATGGAAGTTGCTTCCAACGACTTAAATCCATGATATTCTAGTTAAATCTTCTATATTCCATCCATTTTTGTTAGTTTGTCCGATTTTGACTTAATACGAAATTGATGATAAAAAACTTTTGAATCTTGTGTTTTTAAACTAAAAATATATAGATTATTATTATATATCCAGATGTTCTTTAATTTTATGATCTTAAATATATCGTGTGGAAAGTTGAAATCTCAAAAATCACAAGGTTTGTCTGAAAATTAGGCTCAAAGGGGGTTGATAACTTGCTATTTTAGGGGCCGTTTGGTGTGCGGTATTAAAGTAAATAATCTCGGGATAAAAATTTTAATCACTCGTTTGTTGTCAATATTTGGGTAACTTATCCCGGGACTAATAATTAGTCCGAAAATAAGTTATCCATAGATATGGTGGGATTATTATCCCAACTTAATTTATCCTTGATATAAAATATAAAATGACAAAAATACCCTCAAATCTTATAATTTTCATTTCACACACATATATATATATATGTGTGTGTGTGTGTGTGTTTGCAGTCCATGTGGTTGTGCGGCTTCTTGCAGAGTTGCTGTTGCTGCTTCTCTTCATGGATGAACTATACATGGAGAATACTTGAAGATAATCTTGCCATTAGTCTTTCTATCACTCACAAGGTTAAATTTTATTTCGAAACTCATTTCTTTCTTTTTTCTTTTTCATCATTTATAAGTTTTCTATCAAATAGCAAAAGTTGGAAATCTTTTGTGAATGTTATGCTTTAGGATGTTTGATAAATTTTACTTAGCATATAATTGGGGAAAATGATAGTTGTTTAAGAATCAATATGTATGCTTGAAATATGTGCGATTGAGATGAAATTTGTGAAATAGTACCAACTATATATGAAAGAGCAATATGTGAAAATCACAATTGTGGATTTAATTTGTTATTAATTGGCCCTTTTCTCTCGTTTTGATAATGAAATATTAGTTTTAGCCTTTTTCTAATATGTTTTAGAAAAACTTATTCTCTTTACCCGCTTGAAATTATAAAATTGTGCTAGTTGATTCTTTCTAATTGAAAAATTGATTTTATTTTTGTATTAACTCTTTTCATTTTTATTATGGAAAAATTAGGTTTTCTTATGGATCATCAACTACAATCCGATATTGAATACTTTATCATCCTTGAGGAGATATTGTTTCAATAATTTTTTGTTATGTGTATTTTTCTTTATATGGCTATTTACAGTCATTTTATAAGAAGAAATAAGCGTATGATTAGGTACCATATGAGTAATTGAGTTCCTAATATTATATCTCATTTAAATTGTCTCATAGAAGACAACGATACAACATGTATCGATAAGTTAAGAATGGATAGAAATTTCTTTCACACTTTAGTTCTCTTAACTAAGGAAGTTGGAGGTTTGACTGATAGCAAATATATGTCAAGTAGTGAAAAGTTAGCAATGTTTCTAAATATTTTGGCTCATCATGAGAAGAATAGATCTATTAAGATTGATTATGTTAGATTGGGTTGGAGCGTAAGTCAAGCTTTCAATGAATGTTTGAGAGCTATTCTCAGACTAGCTCCATTATTACTAGTTAATCCCAAGCCAGTGCTTGAAGATGAGAGTGACGATCGATGGAAATGGTTTAAGACATACGCACTTTCAATTGAGTATCTATTAATTCAAGTAAAGTAAAAAACTATAATTTTACAAAGATATTTTAATAATTTGAGATAATACTATAATTGATTTTATAGGGATATTTAGGTGCATTGGATGGTATTTACATTCAAATTAGAGTTTCATCTAAGGACAAACCAAGATACAGGACAAGAAAGGGAGAAATAGAAACTTATGTACTGGAAGTTTGTGATAGAAATCTCAATTTTACTTATGTATTACCTGGTTGGGAAGGATCAGCTGCCGATGGTCGTGTATTACGAAATGCTATAACGCGAACAAATTATTTGAAAATTCCTGAGGGTAATATAATTCACATGCTCACATTAAAATTATATTACATCAATAATGTTACATAAAAGTAACTAACTTTTTATTTATATTTTAGGTAATTATTATTTGTGTGATGGAGGATATACAAAAGGAAATGATTTTCTTTCACCTTACAGAAGGTATAGATATTGGTTAAGGGATTGGCAAGGTGACAACCCACCACCTCAATGTTGAGAAGAGCTTTTCAATATGAAACATGCTAGGGCTCGTAATGTTATTGAAAGGACATTTGGTCTCTTGAAAGGACGTTGGAAAATTCTTAGAAGTGTTTCGTGATATTCAGTTAATATTCATAATAGGATCATTAGTGCTTGTTATTTGATACACAATTTTATTCGTAGAGAGATGAAAGTGGATCCCTTAGACATTGATATGGAAGAACAAGTAGAATATCAATAAGATAACATTGATGTTGTTGAATCATCAGACGAATGAACTACATGGAGGGATGACTTGGCTCAATCAATGTGGAATGCAAACTTAAATAATTGATATTTTCAAATATTTCGTACTTGTAATATGTTTTATAGTGTTTTGGATATTTTCCTCTTTAGTTTTTGATATTACAGTAAGGTGTATCACTTTTAGCTGTTTGTGATATAAATTTTGTTAAAGCTACTGCTTAATTTTTATTTTTTTTTGTGATGTGTTAGTACTTTATGTTTTTAGTTTTTTCATTTGTAAAATGTGTGAATATTTATTATTGTGATGCTAAGTAATATTTTAAAGATACTTATGATCCTTATGATGGTAACTAATATTAATGATGATTAGTTTCATAAGATTGTATAAAAAAAGATGGATAGCGAAAAATCTTTAACAAGTTCACCAAAAAAATCAAAAAGATCAAGAAGATCAACACCTCAACTCGAAGGATATGGACTCCAGAAGAATAAAGTTCTCTTATAGATGATTTAAAAGAGTTATGTGTTAATGGTTGGAGAGTCGATAATGAAACCTTTAGGCCAGGATACCTGACGGAGTTGGAGTACTATTTACGTGAACGTCATCCTGATAGTGGATTGAAAGGTGAACCACATATCAATTCTAAATTAAAAGAGTGGAAGAGAAGTCATGCACACATAGGTTTACTAAAGGGTCGAAGTGGTTTGGGATTTCAATATAGTGACAGAACCATAATTGTTGATGATCCAATAGAATGGGAAAAGTTTTTAAAGGTAACTAATATTTTGATCTACTACTTCATATAAATATTTCTCTCCGATCCGTTCTTTTCATAATTTATGATTGATACATATATCGTTTTCATCTTTCTTTACTTGTTTGTCTAGGATGAATCGAAAGCAAGAAATATGAATACTAAGAAATGGACATTGTTTGCAGATTGGGAGGAAATATTTGGCAAAGATAGGATAACGGGAGAGAATGCAGAAGGGCCACTAGATGTTGTTGAGGATATCTTGAAGAATCAAACATCAGGACTTTCTATTGATATGACTTTGGAATTTCCTATTAATGTTGATGAAGTTGAAGATAAAGCTGAAGGTAGTCATGGACCAAATATAGCTATCGGAGAATTTGAAAATGCTTATACAGAACCTAGTTTTACAGGGGCATCTAAAAATGAATATGCTAGAGGCTCTCCTCATGAACGTACTGAAAGATCTGAAAAGCAAGCCGAATATGCTAAAAAATCCTCTTCTAGTGTCAATGAAAAAGAGAAAAGCAAGAAAAAGAAAAGAGTTGTGGAGGATGTTAATGAGACATTTCTCAAGAGTATGACGGAAGTTCTAAAAGGTTTTACTGAAAGCCAAGACAAAAGAATTGGTGCCTTAATTGACAAGATTAAAATTCGTGACCACTATGATATACGTGATCAAGTTTATGCCATCATTGAATACCCTACATTCGATTTGTACACCATAGAGAAACGTATCAAAGCCAAAATGTTTATCTGTGGAGATGTGAAAAAAATGAAAATCTTTTTACGTATGGGTGAGCTTGAGCGTCAGACAATGATATTTATGATTGTCAATGATAAACTTTAAAGTATGATAAGCATGTGTATATAAGTAGTGGCACTAGTGTGTTAGTTTTTGCTCACTATCAATCTCAAAGTTTGATTGGAGTGCCACTTTTTGATCTTCAAGTCATGTTCATACTCTTTTATCTATAATTGATGTAGGGCATGAGGATGATGTAATTTTGAATAAATAATGTCTATTAAATAGATCAGTTCTCGTGTAAATGTTAATTTGTTGCTGGTTATCAGTTTCTGTGCAGATTTTAGTGTTGTTTCGCTACAACTTTGGTTTCATTTTGTTGCTAGGTTAGACCAGTTACTGGTTTTGCTATAGTTCTTTTCTTTGCAGCTTTTGCAATACATAAGATTAACTATCATTGACTCATTGTTATGGGACCAGAGAAACTGCTTGCCCTGTTACCCATTTCCCTGAATACGAAGGATTACTCTTTGTCAAACAGTTGGTTGTTTCATGTTTTAAATAAATATATATTTAGATGAACCGACTATGTGGAAAAATACTGGGTTTGTTGTTGTTGTTGTATGTATGTGGATCATAACTTGGGTTCTTCATGATGCATGTGGTGCCATTTAAATAGAGAAGTATCATTATCTTGTCCACAGTTTTCCTTGTACATGCTAAATTTGTGGCTTATTACTAGAAATAACTTTACCACTATATATAAGGAGAGAATAGACAGTGTGAACATCTGATAAGAAAGTTTATCAAATGTTTTGGCTTTGACCTTCTAAAGAAGGTGGCCTCAGCGCTGTTCAGTTTCTTTGGAAAATTAAGTGCATAGTTTAGCCTCATAGGTGTTCTCGTTGTTGTTGTTGTCATATGTAAAAGGAGAGAAGTTTCTTTATTTTTTTTCTTCTTGAAATGGTAATTATTGTAGTTGTTCTCGATTAGTTTCTGCATTCTAGGATCTGACTAGCATTCGGACAAACTACTCTTATATTGCAGTCCAAAAGTTTGTGTAGAAAATATCAAATAACCATGCCCTTTTAAACTAATAGGTGTCCGTGATGTTTGTTTTCTTTCTGAAAAAAAGTAACCAATAGGCTGGTGCCTTCAATAACTAGTTGATAACTTCTACGGCAGTTCAATTACATGAGTCTTAATTGAGAATTGATGCTAGTTGCAAAGCTCAGCATGAGTGGTGCTACTCCAACTGCAATGAATGCAGATGAGGGAAATGATTCTCTTGATACCTTAATTAAGCAAGCCATATGCAAGAAGCCTCTTTTTTTTTTCAAGAACAGGGGATGGTTTTGTCCAGCGGTTTCAACTGCTTCATAGTTTAGAGCAACAAGGTACCAAATAATATAAAGAAGGGTTGTATTCATAGCATACGACTTCCATAGGTTCTTGTACATATTAGATAAGTGGGTCAGGGAAGTCATAAATATTTCAATTAGTTTGAAAACCTTGTGGTGGTAAAGAATGTTGTACTTTGGGGTGGTAAAGAATATTGTGCTTTGGGCTATACTTGTCTTGTAGGTTTTGAATCCATCAACCCATTTAGTAACAAGAAAATGACTCAAAATTGCTTATATATAGAGCTCTGGTTGAAGCCATGAAAATTGATTGATTTATGTGGCTTTTTGTGCATATAATGCTGATGGTTGGCCTATGTTAACACCAATGAAATTTCAGAAGTGTGAAAAGTGCACATGAAAACCTTATATCTGATTATACCTGATTGTGCCGTTTTTTGTTAGTCCATCAAAGGTTGCATTTTACCTGTGGTCTTCTGTCACAGTTGAAGTAAAATTTTCTAAAGTAGCTTATATCTGGTCCTCTTCTTGAGGTTGTTGCCGTATTTTGGCTAGGGTAGCCTTCTTTTTGCAGCTTACAAATTTTCTGTTGTAAGTTTGGTTTTAAATTTTGTCTAATTGCTCATTATTTTCTGAAACAACAGTTCAGCAACTTATGTTAGTTTGAACAATATATGAGTATAGAATCAATTAACACAATGGTCCCAGCTCTTCACAGACCAACTGCTTATCTTTCTTTTTCATTTAAATTGAGTACTCTCACTTTCTTCCCGTATTCTTTGTGCTTATTTGTTGTGGTTGACTGGCCGTAAAGGTTGTCGGGTTTTAAATTTGATGTTTAGTCGAGTTGTGCAGTGGTGGTTACTGCTCATTTTTGTATAAGTACACATGCAAATGGACACTTGCAAGCAACATGGGTCTCCAATTAAAAATCATTTAGATTCTGCATAAGAAATATAATTGAAATGAAAATTGAGGGAGCTGGCGACTTGGATAAAATTGTCGCGAATATGTATATATATAACAGAAGAATGTTAAAAGATAATCTTTCCTTGGAAAACCTGCAGCCACTTAGGTAACCAGTCCCTTTAATAACTGCTCTAGCTGATTTCTGCCTGAAAAATCTATTTAGAACCCAAAACCTCTAAAACTCAAGGAAGAATTCAAGAATAAAAACTCACCTTCCTACACCACGATACACACATCACGCATACTCCATCAAGTATACTAGTTGATAATAAACTTTTAACATTGGTTAGGAAATTGTTCGGGGAACTCTTGGGCGTCTTCTGGACCTTCTCCTTGGACATTTTTTCAGTTTTGGAAGTACGTTTTGGAGTGACTCTCTCACTTTGAGCCTTGGAATGCTCCACTGTACTTTTGTTTGTCAGAGATTCTGTAGCAGAGGATTCATTTATCAACAAGCCATAGCTACTGGTGACTTTGCCAGAACTAGATGTATTATTTTCCCCAGGCTCATGGTTAAACCCTCTGAATAATATGCTGTCTCTTTCAAACTTATTCATTGATATGAATCTTGCATTATCTGTGTTGCAAGTACCAGCTGATGTAACAACTTCCACCCTAGCAGTACTCTCATCCAATCGCAAAGAAAAAAGATAATCACCGTACATTCACCTACAAGATTGATCCTGCCGCCGCTAGTTCCAACATTCAGAAAACTAGGATCTGTCCCAGCATGAAATATAGATAAACTCATATTTGAATTATTTTGAAGAAGATTCGTGAAATGGCTTCCTTCACTTCCTAAAGAGAAGACATTCTTATCACCAAAATCAAACTCCCTAGAGGTTCAGGTGCACTTAAAATGCTCACTATAATAAACTAGGGTAGATTGAAAATGGGGTATGTTACTCTGGAAGAAGAAGTTTGCCCTTACAGGTGCTGAAATTGGTGTATCATTGAAAGACTGCACGGCTTGTTTCTTATTAGAGGATAATTCCCCTTCTGAAGCATCCATAAGAAATTGATGAGCACGCTTCATAAAAGACTGAAAACATCATATAACAGTTGTCACAGAGTGAAAAAAAAAGTTGTTCGAGTTCTCTATTCTACTTGTTCTTCACATCTGAGTGAAGGGAATGAATATGAAATGATACTTGGTGGAAATCTTTGAAGGCCTAATCGATACAAGAGTTTCTTTACTTTTAACTTTTGTTTTTGCTAGGAGGAGAAAAATATTTTATTTATTTAATCAGGTATAGTCTGAATAACAGCAGGACTTGTGATGCTTACCATGATTTAGAATTTTTGTGGTACTATCAATTACCAATATATCCCTTCAAAGCTAACAATATTTGTAGCTCGGAGAAATTTGTGTAGGTCGTTTGATTTGAAAACTAGTAGGTGGTTATTCCTATTCCCTATCAAATATAAAAGATGACATATTAAGAAGCAACTGAAGAGCTCCTTTTGAACTGATGAAACATTTCCCTAGTAGAGACACATGCTTGGAGGTAAATACTCCTCCCTCGTTTCTCATATTTTGCTATAACAACTGTTGAAACTGTTAAATGGTGTATGCTGTTTCAGTCACTCAATGTGTTGACGGACATCGTGGAGTCAATTTGAGCAATGTGCTCAGTATTTCGCTATATTCATTTTTGCCCCTTCACTTACGTCAGTGTTTTTCATGCTTATGCTTAAAATTTAGCAGCTCAAGTTACAGCCTGATGTCAGTTTAAGTACACGTTTGAATAATATTTTAGTTTAAATGAAAAAAAGAGTTGTTGACGTTGAAGTTAAAAGAAATCTGCCAGAGTTCGTTATGGTGGGGACATGAACTTCACTAGGAAGATTTGTGAGTGAAAACCAGTACTGCAATATTTCGCTTGAAACATAAATACTGAGGTTTAGGAACTTCATTCTGTTTAACTCTCCAATGGAAAATCTTTCTAATTTCGTATCAACATACTTTTCATGAGCAGATTGGATTTCAGAAAGTTAATTCGTTGATCCATTTTGGACTGTGCAATGCAACAAGATCAAGTCCAGTAGTAAGATTTTTCACACCTGAAAGAGTTGAGTCTGAACTAAGATATGCTGTAAGAGAGTATTTTCAGAGGGACGACGCAATGCAAGTGGATTTGGCTAAAAGATGCTTCACAGTACATGATTGATGCTGCCAAAGAAAATCCACAGCTAGCTCAAAAACTTCACACTTGAGAGTGGAGTGATAGCACCCCCAAACCTTTTCGCTGAGATCTATCCAGAACAAATGTCTCATGTTGAGGGAAAATGTCTGTGTGGAGTTTGTATCATAGGTTTGTTGTCATGAAACATGAATTTCAGGTTTTCTGGAAGGAAAAAAAAAAGAAAAACCATAGGAATATAAACATGATAAAAAATCAAGTTAATTAAAGTGAGGGGTATTTTAGTAAACTAACAATATGTTTTTATAAATAATGCACTACATATTATTTTTAGTACCACAAATCAAACAACTAGTAAAAGATAATGCCAGGATAACTTATCCCAGGAGAACTAATTCAAACATAACTTATTCCAGCACAACTAATCCCAGTATAACTTGTTTTCAAACCAAACGACCCCTTAGTGTATAGTCCAATGTAAGATTGACCATTTTTGTTCCACTAATATATCACTATTTAAACTTGAGTAAATACATAATTACCCCCTTGATCTTGTCTGAGTTTCGCAAAAGACACCTAAACTTTAACTTCGACCTATTATTCTACGATCTTTTTTATTTCGTTGCAAATACATCATTTTTTGCTGAATCTCAATCACAATAAAGAAAGTGAATGCACGCACCAATCAAGTGCTGCCACGTGTTAAATATATTTAATTTCATATTTTATTTATTTTTTTAATAAATTTTTTCTTTTAATTTAATTTATCACCCCACCCCCACCCCCTCTTCCCTCACCCCACCCCATCCAACAACTCCTCTCTCACCCCTCCCCCTGCATCCAGCAGCTCCGCTCCACCCCCCACCCTCATTCAGCACCCCCACCCCCCGTCCAACACCCCACCCCATCAGCAACCCCCCTAACCCTCCCCAAACCCCCCACTCCGTCAGCATTCCCCAACCAGTTCTTTTTTTTTTTTTTGTTCAAATCACTTCAAAAAATAGTTTTATGATTGAATTGAGTTTTAAAGATAGTTAAATGATATGATTTAACTGCAAAATGGTAAATGATATGATTTAACTGCAAAATAGAGCTTTAATGATATGATTTCTTTTAAAAAAAAAAGCTTCAATGGAGTTTTCATGGAGGAGTTTTAATGGTGTTGAAGAAGATATTGTGTTGAAGAAGAAATGGTGGGTAGTTAAATGATATGATTTTGGAGCTTTAATGATATGATTTTTTTTAAAAAAAAAGCTTCAATGAAGCTTTAATGGAGGATCTTTAATGGTGACATTATGTCGAAGAAGAAAGGGTGATGCGGTGGGGGGGGGGGGGGCGAGGGGGAGGAAAGAGGGGGTACGGGGTAATATTTTAAAAGAAAATAAATATTTTAAAAAAAGAATATAAATTATATATTAAATTATTTACACGTGGCAACTTCTAATTGGTCAAAAAAGTTAATTTTTGCCTTTTTACGCGCCTGTTACGCGTGTATACATGCAGAGGGTCAAAATGGTGTATTTGCAACGAAATAAAGAGGAATCCTGAAGCAAATAGATCGAAGTTAAAGTTTAAATATCTTTTTGTAAAACTCAAACAAGATCAGGAATAATTATGTATTTTACTCTTTAAACTTTGAAATAATTTAAAAGACATTCTTTTGACTTTTTTCCCCTTGACCACATGTTTTTTGAGAATAAGAAGAATTTTACCAACTTTGGTAGGACCAAAAGTCCATGAAGAGTTTTTGCTTTCCTACTTTTGCCCTTTCTTGATTTGGATTTCCAAGGAATATTCTTTGTTGAATAGATTTGGAGGATAAATCAGTGGGTCCAATTTAGAAGATTAAAAAGTTTGGTTAACTGTCCAATTTAACTTTCAAATGTGATATAATCAATTACAGGACAATCTGGTATATTAGGCTTTCATTGTGAGTAGGATTTACAAGAGCCTTATCACATATTTTTGTAAATGATTGTTTTTACGATTCGAACTCATGAACTTCTATTACATGACAACAATTCACATGTTGATTGTGCCAAATATGATTTCAAATCGCGATTTATGACTCAAAACTTTGAAATGTGATTTGTAAATCACGTCTCTCTTGATGTCTTGCTTGTAACACGACATGTCGATGGAATTTTGAAAAATACAAACAAACACGAATCATAGTATTCATTCTTATGGGAATGAAAATACAGCTAAAAGCCAGACTAAGAGTACACATTGTATAGGCAATATTCAAGTATCTAAAAGGACTAGTTATATCAGAGTCATTATATTGATGTTGAGTTGAATTGCTTCTCATTTGTTATAGCTAGATTCTTTTATGGCGGATATTGATGCGCAGAACCCTTTCTTCTATATTTTTCGAGAAAGATAAAAATCAAGTTAGTAGTTTGCTTCACTAGAAAGGCTTAATTTCATGCATGCTACAAAAGTAAATGTGTTATAAACAATGAAATTATTTCTACACTTTATCTTTCTGCTTTTTTGAAGCAATGTCAATTGGTGAATCCATTGCACAATCACAGGGGAAATACCCACAATATTTTTAAAAGTAATGAACCAATAATATAAACGTGAATTCAATTAATTCTTATTTTCTCTCTTTCATCTACATGTATGTGTGATATGTCAATTGATGAACTGCCAGATTAAATTAAAAAGGAGAAAGTGAAATTTCTATAATTAGTTTCTTGTATTATTGTGGAAAAAAATAGTAGCAAATTACCAAATATAGTAATTTGACAAAACTTCAGACATTTCCACCACAAAATGCTTCACAATTCACATGATTCAACTGTAACAACGAGGATTGTGGTGGAATGGCAAGCATGATCATTCATATTTATCAAAAATCTCGAGTTTAAATTCTGAGAATGAACCTTGTTAATAAAAGAGCTTTTTATCACCCAATAATACTTATTCCAGCATGAATATAAATTTAATTAGATCCGATATAAATAATACCGACCACCAAATGATAACTCAAAAAGAATTATTATAATTGTATGAAATATAATATTGAATTTTTGTATATTTAACATTTGTGAGTTCATCCAAACTTTCTTTATAATATTGAATCGGCCTTTTACTTTTCAGTGAATTTACTTTTTAAAATTTTAAGTCATCATAATGGAAATCTTGATCTGTTAGTGAAAACCAAATACATGCATGCACCAAAAAGAAAAAAAGAATCACATGCGAAGACCTACCTTGGCTACCACCTATATTTCAGCAAAACCTATGGTTTATTTGGTTGTTAGTAATTGAGTTTTAATAACTTTTTTATATATTAAATAATTTTTTCATGCAAACATAAAGTTTGAGCTAAAGCAATTAGGTTTGATCGAACTGTACACCATTCCAATTTAGAGCAGAATGGGACGGACGTATAGCCAATTTTTTGGTGTTTTGACACTCATTAAGTTCGACACAGATTAGGTATATTTATATAAAAAGGTATAAAATTTAGTATAAAATTTAGAAAAACACCCAGTGATGAACTAAGAAGATGGTTGAGTGCTCTAATTCACAGATGAAATCTTAAAATATTGAGCGTCAATATAAGTGTTCGAACCTCTAGAACAACCACGATCCCTAATTTTGGACCCTTCAGTGATTTAGAGAACACGTGGGTGCCATTATCATGTTACACCATGTGTTTACTTTTTTCAACATAGCACACGAGATTGTCAAGTCCATAGATTCCTAATCTATCAATTGGTTGACATAATGACGATCCCCATAGTGGTTTCTGAGTTTATTTTATTTGGGGTTAAAAATCTTTTAGATAACTAGGAAGCATGTTAATTTTAGGGAGTCTAAAAGTGATGATAGTTTGCAAGTGATCAATTAATTATTTTTGAGTTGGGGTCTATAAAAAATAATTACTTTATTTTTGAGGTAAATGTTATAAGATCTAGATACGATCTATCTTTGTCAGTCATCACATTGTGAAATTATATTAAGGAAAGTTGCCGCTGTTGTTGTTGTTTATTTGCCAGATGTATACATTAATATTTCTTCTTTATCGTTCAATCGTAGTGCTTATGTAAGGTTGTGTCTATAGATATTCAATTAAATATCTTTCGTTGGAAGATTATACAATATATATAGGTAAAAAGTTGATTGATTTTCAGAAGATAGAAAATAACTAACGTAGATTAACAGTTAAGATATCATAGGCTAAATTTATAGTTAATAATCATGTAACATTTGATTTGCCAATTTGAATTAGGTTTAATTTGAAGCTTTACGCCTTTTCCTTTTAACTGCCGACATTATTAATTACTGTGAATTACTATCATTAAACTTTTGTTAACCTATAATTTATAACATAAAATGATAGAAGAAA
This sequence comes from Capsicum annuum, assembly GCF_002878395.1. NCBI lineage: Eukaryota > Viridiplantae > Streptophyta > Magnoliopsida > Solanales > Solanaceae > Capsicum > Capsicum annuum. The sequence continues at coordinate 13,246,081 of NC_061111.1, forward strand.
ATTGAAGAGAATAATTACACAGTTGAACAAGTAGCTGTGACTGAGCTGAACACTCAAAGTGAAAAGACCGTTAGAAATGAAAAACTCCGATCGTTAATTTTAATTGACCACTCTATTAAAAATAAATGTCTAATAATATTTGTTCAGTTTGAAAGATTAATAAATAATTTATCCTGTTCTGTCCATTTTACTCTCGCTATAAAATACTAGTATTAATTGCTCAATATATTTTTCAGGCATTACACTAAATATATTCGAAAGAAGATATGGTAAAATGATTGTTAATATTTATTGTACTTCTTAATATGTGTAATAAGTATTATTAGACGGAAAAAGTATTTTGCATGAATTGTTGACATCTGGATTTCATTAATACTGAATAAGAAAAGTGAGAGTATTGTAGTACCTGTTAATTATGAGGTTGAGGGAAATTAGGATACTATTAAGAAGGGCAATATATATATATTGGACCTACTTGTTCACATCTTAATTATTGTAGACCACCAATAATATATTCGTTGAAAAAACATTTTTCACATAAATTTACAAATTTTCTTATTGAAAAACTAGCCAAAAATGTATCACCCCTCAATTATACTTGTTCAAGTTAATTCGATATTAATATGATAAGTTAAATCTTATTTTATTAAATAGAATTCCGTAAAATTTTGATTTTAGGATATCTTTTCTAGAATTTCAAATACGTTGGCTTATTTTTTAAAAAAGAATTCTCTCTCATACATAATAGCGTATGATTTCTTTATATGAAAACTTTAAATTATTTTTTCTAGTGCACGCACATATGTTGAAAACTATTTGTATAATATATTGATATATAGAATTTTTTTCCACATCTAATATAATTACCAGTAATAAGGACTATATATTAAGGTTTGAGAGATGTGAAATATGGTATCATGCATGGACACCACACATCAAGAATTACTAGAAAATGAGTAATAAACAACAACATATTAATCATAGGACCATTCTATAATTTATTAATTTTAATACGTACTAGTATTATTTAGCATTCACGTAACTTCATATTCTTCAAAGTGTTTTTCTATCTACTATTTATTTATTTATTTATTCTGTGTCTTGTTATTTTGTTATCGCATTATTTTCTTTTTGTATCATGCTTCCAATTTTTTATTTTTATTTTTTCCATCTCGTTGAGGATTAATTTTGGGAAAAATACTCTCTAGAGGTTACTTTTACGTATATCTTATCTACCTTAAACTTCATTTTTGAGATTACAAGGAATATTTAATTATTACAGTTACTATCGGATCACGAATATTATTAGATCAAGTGGACGTAATTAATTGAACTTAAATAATAAGGGGCCCGGGTATATTCCACATTAAAATCCAAAATGATTTACATAAATAAAGGTGTTTTCCCTTTTACTTTTCACATAATTGGTTCTAGTTAATACTAGGATTTAACATTCTTTATTTATGTAAAAGTTCTTATTATGTGAACACTTTAAAATTCAATCTTGTCCACCAAGAAAAATTCTTATTATGAGGGTAGGTAATCTGATACTACTATTCTTTTCTGGTTATAAAGGCCAATGACTTCCTGCTGTTGCCTTCAAATAAAGAATTTTTTCTAAATAAGCAGATGTCATTGTGAATAAGATTATACTTAATACAAACTTTTCCAAACTACTTAAATCCACATAACATTTTTCTTAAATAAAAAAAAAATCTAATAGGCACATTTATTATTCTTTAAAGTCTAGCATAAGCTAGGGCTTCTTTTGTATTTGCTCCATCGACCAAACTTAATTCATAAAAGATACTCCCTATAGAATTTGTTTCATTTTATTTGCCTCCGTAACTTGATACACTCATTAAGAAAATTTGGAAAAGGTATACATATTTTACTAAATTAACGTTATTAATGATGTTTTGAAATTCTAAATTTGTAAGTATTTAATACTAACGATAATATGAAAAAGAAGAATAAAACACTCTTGATTTATGAAAATAGACAAGTAAATTGGAATTTTTTTTAGTAAAGGATCAACCAAGTAAAATGAAATGAATAATTAAATTGAAGGAAGTATATATACATATAATATAAATTAATGTATAAAAATTTCATCTTTCTAGACTTTTTTTTTTAAATTTAAAATTTATAATTATAAAATAGTATTTTCTTAATGAACCACACTCCACCCTACAAAAATTTAAACCAACAAATATTCTATTTTAATTTTATTTTCTTGCCATATATCGATCAAAAACAACAGACAAATTGTCCACGTGGAAACCAGTTCAAGCAGTTCAAATCCCACGCTCTTCTAAGTGCGCGTGTGCATCACGTACCTCTACTGGTGTCTATTTCATTGTCTTCTTTTTTATCTCCTTTCTCCTTGCCGTTTCTTGTTTCTAGAATAGCTTTTTCTCTAGTGGACCAATCACAGCCGTTGATCACATCATCGGTGTAGATGTGTGTGTATATATAGATATATAGAGATATACATTTTTTTTTTATATATATACACACACATTTAATTGTTATGGATTACATAAAACCTCTTTGAAAGTTTCGGCTCTTTCAAGATTTTAGCTTTTTCTCTGCCACCCCTTTTGTTGGTATGTATCAAGATTTCATATTTTTGGATTTTTTTTAATGTTAATTGGTGTTTTGGGTATATTTGGTTTTGAGGGCTGTATTAGTTTTTTGGGGGGAAATTGAGGTTAGTGGTGTGATTAAGCATGAACATAGTGGAAGGTAGTGAAATTTATGACCCCTTTTGGATTTAATATCAAAATTGAAGCTTTTACATGTTGAAGATTTGATCTTTTTTGTTTTTTGTGTTAAGAATTAAAGTAATGATTTTCTTGAAATTTTAGGTGGGAGTGTTTTGGTGACCTTCTTTCTTGGTGGCGATGGTGGAGTGGATTATGTATACATACACACGTACACACATTTATAATTATGGATTACATAAAACCTCTTTGAAAGTTTTGCTTTTTTTTCTCTACCAAGAATCCAAGATTTTAGCTTTTTCTTTTGTTGGTATGTTTCAAGATTTCATCTTTTTTTTTTTTTTTTTTTTTAGTTAAATGGGTGTTTTGGGTAGATGGATTTTTGAGGGCTGTATTCTTTGTTGGGGAAAAAATTGAGGTTGTATGTGTTTAGTTATGGGAAGTAGTGATATTTATGAACCCTTTATGGATTTGAGATCAAAATTGAAGCTTTTACATGTTAAAGTTTACAAAATCTTGTTGGTTTTTGTATTAGGAATTTAAAGTGGAGGTTTTCTTGAAATTTTACTTGGGAGTGGCACAGTTGGAATTTCGAGAGTGGTTTGTTTGGATGTGGAGGAGGTTTGGGGTGGGTAGGGGGCTAATTGCTAATTAGGTAACGGCCTCTCTGTATACTAGTTGTTTTGTATGTTTGTGGGATTATGTTGGGTATGTAGTTCTTCGGTCTGCCTCTACCTCGCTTGAAACCATCCCTAACTAACTTCTCACACCTCTGCACTGGGGCATCCGTGCTCCTCCTCATCACATGCCTAAACCATGTCAACCTCGCTTCCCTCATCTTGGCTTCCACCGAAGTCACTCCCACCTTATCTCAAATAACTTCATTTCTAATCCTATCTTTCCTAGTACACCCATACATCCATGATCCACCGAAGCATTCTTATCTCGGCCACCTTCATCTTCTATATGTGGGCTTTTTAATAGGCCAACACTCCGCCCCATACAACAAAGCCGGTCTAACCACCACTCTGTAGAACTTTCCTTTAAGTTTGGGAGGTACCTTTTTGTCACACAAGATTCCGGAGGCGAGCCTCCATTTCATCCACCCTACCCCTACCCCAATCTGATGAGTGACATCTTCGTCAATCTCTCCCTTCTCCTGAATCGTAGAGCCCAAATACTTGAAACTCTCTCTCTTACTGATAGAATGAGTGTCAAGCTTAACAACCACATCGGACTCATGAGACACCTCGCCGAACTTACACTCCAAATATTCCATCTTGGACCTACTCAACCTAAACCCTTTAGACTCAAGGGTTTGCCTTTAAACCTCCAATTTAGCATTAACTCTACTACGTGTCTCTACTTGGTTCTTCCATTATCTTTCCTTTTGGTTTTTGTTTGCCATGTTCTTAGATAGGTGACGATTTTTGAGTAATTACTAAGTTTACTACTTAAAAGAACAATTTATTGCTTAAGCTCGGATTTTTATGAGATATGGATGAAGTTGCTTAAGAGAGAAACATATCAGTTTGTATAGTACTATCATTTAGTACAGTTCAGCTACTTGTTTTGTAAGAAATATATGGGATTGATTTCCATTGTTTGTTGTGGAAGGATCAGTCATATTGGATTTACATGAGTTAATGTACTAATTGTTTTGTGCTTTGGTTTGTGAATTTGCTTCATGTAATTTGCAAGGTTAAGATGGTTTTGATGATCTATTGTAGTGAAGCTGGTTTCTAGGCTGCTTGTCTAGTCGTGCTTCCTTTTCAGTCACCATTCTCCAGTAAATGGGCTGCTTTAATTCTAAAGTGAAAAAACAGTTTCGTGGACACGAAGATCCGATAGCCCTTGCGTCCCAGACGGCGTGTAAGTTACTAATTGATGCTTGAAGTCTGTACATATTATGTTACACATTTCAAACTTATCTTGCGAGTGTTGCAATGAACAAGCAGTTTCTTAAGAGAGTCTAAGTAATGATCTCGAATTTCCTCTCCAGTTTTAAATTGTTAAAAAACCATATGCTTTGTCTGTGCGTTGTTTTGGAGTATCTGTATCGTATTGGTGTGGGCCAGTTATAATAGCTTTCTCCTATCTTATTAAAGAGCTGGGGAAATAGCTTGAGGTGTTTATTCCTGTACAAGGTGAAATGAGTTTGTGAGCTCGATGAGGAGGTTTATATGAAGAAGAGGTAACAGACCGACCTAGAAAGATGAAATTTTGGAATGAGATTTCACATTAAAATATATAATGAAACACGGAGTTCTTGTGATCCGTGCAAAAGATTTCCTGTATTGTACTGAGGAATAGAACAAAAAGGAGCTAGGCTTATTATCTTCTAGTGCAGGCTCTATCCTTAGGTTTGTTGGTTTTGGCCGTACCATCTGTTTTAGTTTTTTCTTTTCTGATTGGTTTTAATTGCCTAAAGTCTGAGAGTTAAAACATTGGACAATTGTAGTGCTTACACTTATTTAAGAAAAGGTTTTTATGCTTATATTTTCCTCCACACACTCCCAATTGGGATTCCTGTCTAGTATCCAACCGTTGCTTCATTACGTTATTTATATGTTTGCCTTTCTCTTGTTTTCTGATTTTGCAGTTAGTGTTAGTGAAGTTGAAGCACTGTTTGAGCTGTTCAAGAGTATTAGTAGTTCAGTAATTGACGATGGGCTGATAAGCAAGGTAATTCTACTAAACTGGTGAATCTTGTCTGGTTGGTCTTTAGTGTAAGGTTGTGTGAGTCCTTCCAGATGAGTTTCACAAGTTATTCGTTGCATAACTAGGCTTTAGCTGGTCATTGTTAAACTGTTCTCTCTTTCCTTTTCCGTCTTTTAAATTTAGTTGATCACTTAAAGGGGGGCTACGTTTTGGAGAATGTTGGCTTGGTGAGAAGAAATTGAAATATATTTGTTATTTATGGGTATTCCTGAACAAACATTTCTAGAAGGAAAAGCATTGAGAAAATTTCCTTGGCAATGCCTTGATGGTAGTCCTGTTGTCTTTTATTGTCTTTGTTCTTGGGCATGAGGTGAAAATTATTACTTCCCTAGATATTTAGTTCTGTGTTTATGTCAGATCCCATACTTGAGGTTCTTGAAAAGGTATTTGCTAAAACCATAGTGCAGTAGACAGCTAATGTATCATATTCGTGCTTTGTTTGGCTGTTTTTCAGCATAATACAAATTCAGAATTACATAATGTTGCACAGTTAGCTTTGAAGGCAATTTAAGTGTAAGTAGTGACCATGCTGTTATATTATTACTTAATTTTTCTTCTAATAAAAAAGTTCAATATAGTTTTCCTTTCCTAGATATTGGGTTTCATGTGGTCTGTCATATTATACACTTAAAGTCCTAGGAAATTGGACCTACATTGGTGGGAGGTAGCAGGTATCCGATTAATTGGCCAAGATATGCATAAGTTGGCTCAAACTCCATTGGTATTTAAAAAAATTAAATGAAGCATCCTTGAAAGTTACAAAATATTTGCTTAGTCCGCATGGATGTAGTTGACTGAAGTGTCATTTATATTGGTGGTGTTTGGGTCAGTTTGTGCATACCACAGACTAATTAATTGGTCATCCTGTCTAGTCCACAAGCTCATGTTACTAATGTAATTCTTCCCACCAAGGTTGGAGCAGGTGGGCTCACACCTAGTATAGTAAGTGGGATTTGAATCTGGGACCTCCAAGTCTTTACTACCATTCCTCACTCGTTAGGCTATGCCTTCGGGGTTGGGGACATGGCTGAAGCATAAGCATCATATTCTAGTTTTGTTTGCGTTTATTTTGGCACTTCAAATTCAGCATTATGTGATCTAGTGCTGTTCTCCTTGAAACAATGTAACTGTGATATTACTGAACTTGTGTTATATATTTGTTAATTATATCAAAATATCTTATACATTGAAAAATCACGGTGGATTTGCAGGAAGAATTTCAGTTGGCTTTATTCAAGAACAGAAAGAAAGAAAACCTCTTTGCAAATAGGGTACGATGCTTCATTGATTTTTTGCATCAGCTCTGTTTAATAAAGCACTGGTTGATTAGCTCTCTATGGGACTTTGAGCATCCGGTATTACATTTGTTCCGGTACACATATATTGTATATATGACAATAGCTGTAGTTGTATCCAAATTCTGGCGATTATAGGATGTGCAGAGTGGGCAATATATTGATCTAATGTAGATTTTTGCATGAACAGCTACTAAATTTATTGAATTATGGTATTTTAATTTCCCTTTGGAACTCTCTGCTCGTAGATTTTTGATCTCTTTGATGTGAAGCAAAAAGGGCTCATTGATTTTGGTGATTTCGTGAGGGGACTACATGTCTTCCACCCCAATGCCGCACAAGAAGAGAAAGTTAATTGTAAGTTGAAGAAAACATAACTATATAGTTCTTAGGTGAATTGACTTGTTCAATTTACTGCATTATTAGCATAAACGTAAGTCATATTGAAACTCAAAATTTCTCTGCCATGCAGTTTCATTTAGGCTTTATGATCTAGATGGCACAGGGTTCATTGAGAGGCAAGAGGTATTCTTCTCTTACGTATTTTTTTTTTCAATGTGGAAATGCAACTATATAAGCATCTCATTATTGTTTGACTTACTGAAGGGTTGGAGTTGGTGTTTTATATCTGTATGTCGCCTAAAGTTTCTTTGTGGGACTGAATGTAGCATGTGAGAGCATGGATAACCTAACATGAGATAAATAATGATTAACTCAATATGTTGTACCTCCAGTTATTAGGGAGCCAAACTTCTATTTACGTTATTATGTCTTCAACACATCCTCTCATGTATAGATTTGATTCTTTTTAAATGGCAAGTATGCGGAAAGTGAGGTTGCGATGGTTCGGGCATGTGATGAGGAGGTGCACGGATGCTCCAGTACGGAGGTGTGAGAGGCTGCCTATGGATGATTTTTAGGCAGGGTAGAGGTAGGCGGAAGGAATATTAGAGGGAGGTGATTAGGCATGATATGTGAGTAGTTACAACTTATGGAGGACACGATCCTTGATAGAAAGGTGTGGAGGACACGGATTAGGGTGGAGGGTAAGTGGGTAAGAGTTCATCCGTAATAATAGGGAAGAGTTTGTTTGTATCTGCACCTGAAGTTTCTTGTTCGTGGTGTTTCGGTGATGTCTATGATATCAAATAGATAGTTTATAGTATTACCCCGTGGGTGTCTTGTTTCCTTTATCATCTAGCAGTGTGTTATCCCATTTTGTAGTGTGCTTTTATGTTTTTTGGTTTGTTATACTGTTATCTGTCTCGAGCCGGGAGTCTATCGGAAACAACCTCTCTATTTCATCTGAGGTAGTGGTATGGACTGCGTAAACTTTACCCTCCCTAGACTCCGCTTTGTGGGAATACACGGGGTATATTGTTGTTGTATAAACGCGGAAATTCTTTTTGATGATGGATGAAAGTGAGACATCTTGACACCTTTTCCTGTTCTGATGCCGTATTAAGAAATTTGGGCCTTAGGGCTAACTCTACCCAAGACCTTATAAAGAGACTACAATTGATACCCTCAACTAATGTTTAGTCTTAAAACTGAAACATAGGCGGTGATAGTATCGCAGGGCAATTTGTATTTTTCTTTCTAGGCATAGAATACCTTTCAGTATTTATTCTTGCCTTCCTAGTCTATTTATCAGTTGCTTTCTGCCTTATTTTAAGTTGTAATATCTTTCACATCAGACATATTTATCAAAAAGGGATTTAAGACACTTCTGTTCCATTGCCTTACCTTGTAAAAAAGAACTTTTGTACAAGACTTCACTATGAGGCATTTTTATCCATTTAACGCTAATCTTTACTAAGCGACTTGTTCGCCTTAAATACAATCAGTAGATTTCCTCACTTCTGTCGAATTTCTCTACGGCTATCGGACTCTGAAGCAGTAGATTTTATTTACTTGTGCCTTCTAAGGTTGCTGAAGGGTTGACTTATGCCAAGATTACACGATGCTATAATTAAATTTTTGTTTCTAGTTTGATATGTGTACAGGCTTTCTAATTATGTACAAAATTTTTGACAGGTTAAACAAATGCTGATTGCACTCTTATGCGAGTCTGAGATGAAGTTGGCTGATGAGACGATAGAGAGTATACTTGATAAGGTATTTTTCTAAATATCTAATAAAACCTCCGCTAACCTAGACATAGCCATACAAACTTCTATCACTGTCTAAGAAGAGGCCGCGAGGTTAAGAATCCAATTCATTTTGTGTCTGTGTTTTCATTCACGGCCCTGTTTTCTTGCTTTTTTCGTCTTGTATATGTAGACTTTTGTGGAGGCAGACTCAAATCAGGATGGAAAGATTGACAAATCTGAATGGCAGATTTTTGTGAGCCGAAATCCTTCACTACTAAAGATAATGACACTTCCTTATCTAAGGTACCATAGTTTCTCGTCTAATATATCAGAATTACGTTGTCTGATGTTGTCGTCTGATGAGATTTATGTTTTCCGCAGGGATATAACAACTACTTTTCCTAGTTTCGTCTTCCATTCTGAAGTTGATGAAGTTGCTACATAACAACACTAGGACATGTAGTTCAGTTATTTTCCTCTTTTTCTTTTTGCCTAGGTTATTAGATGTTTGAAAATGTTGTTCGAGTTTTGCTCTATTTAGAGTACAGGAAACTTGAGCTGATGATAATGCCAAGTGTAGTATATCATGTAGCGTGAAGAGCGTGCCATTCTCCTACTGCAACGCGATTTTATCATTGCCAAGCCTGTCGATAGATAGTGTGCAGGATAGTGAGGTCACTAGTAGATCTAGTTATCGTGCGCTTCTTATATTATATATCTATCCCCTTTTGTAATGCATAATGTTGTGAAAGGTCGTCTTTTTGAGCACTTCTGGTAAATTGGAACGATACAGAGAAGATTACGGTTGTGAAGGATGAGACGAACGTAGATTGCTTATGTTAGAGAGGTTTAGAAGCTACATTGCACATTCAAGTTACTTCAGTGGGAGGAAATATTATCAGTATAGATATTACCATGACAGAATCACAGAACCTCAATGTTTATAAAATAGAAATTATACAAGTGGGGATATTGAGATGATAGTTGAGCAATTATTCATTATCATAATGTTTCTGATCAGTGGACTGATATTTTTTGGAGAATATTCAGCAAGTTACTTCTAGTCAAGAATGTTACATGGATGATTAATACATTTCACTATGAAAATTTGTCACTTTTTTTCTTTGTTCAACTCTGGTAAACATGTTTGTCCATAAAATTTCATTTAGTTGTTCTTTTTGGGTCTGTATATTTTTAAAATCACTGATTTTGTAAAGGTGAAGCTCTACTATCTTTTGATAATGTATAGATCTATGCCTATAGAGGCATAAGATTGAAGTATTAAGAGTTCAATGTTTGAATTATCACTAAAATTGTACTAATTGGCCATCCAAATCGCACAATTTTGTTTTGTTTGAGATAAGACACAAGTGCCTCCCTAAAATCTACTCGAGTTCCTATGACACATTTAAACTTTACGGGGCTCCTATTACCTTACTAATTCATTATATATTTTTGTGCTCCTTTTTGTTGGCATGGTTGTCAAGCAGCAGAATTTTTTCGTGCTGACTTGGCAGCCATGTCAGCACAAAAGGAGCACAAAAAATGAGTTTAGAGGGCGAATAGGACCCCCCAAGTTTAGGTATTTCATAGCAACTTCGGGTATATTTTGAGGGGATACTTATGTCTTAACTCTTTTGTTTTTCAAATTTATTTAATTTTTGCTTAGTTACTCCCTCCGTCCGGCTTTATTTGTCCATGTTTGACTTGACACTCACATATCCCCTGTAAAGCAATAAATTAAAAAAAATTAATTTAATTGTATTCAATATTTCGAAAAGTACATTGGGTAATGACTATAAGTGATAACAAGAGTAAACTAAACACAAGATTATAAATTATTTCTTGATTTTTGTTTACCCGATAACCGAATCAATAATGATCAATAACCGATAAATCGATATCTTAATGGTTTTTAACAGTTTAGCGTTATTACAAATTGATATTCGATAAGTCAAATCGATAAACTTCAAAATCGAATCGAACCAACTAATATGCAACTCTATTAACAAGTAAAGTTGGACAATTATTTTTAGTATACTGGACAAAGAAAGATGATCGGAGGGAATAATACTAATATATTGTCCAATGATTATATACGGATCTATGTCGATTTGTTGCATGCATTTTCGTGTGTTTTTGCATAAATTGGTATCAAAGAATCATGAGACGTACGAACAATACTTTCAGCATTTAATACATCATACATTTGGGTAGTATTCAGTTTTTAGGTATATAATTGACTCATCATCTACGTATAACATGCATTTAGAATATTTTTTTCATGTTGAGCATGCGTCTTAAAGTTTAAAAATGATATTTTTCTTTTACAAAATATAATCTTAGGAGTCAAGTTAATTATTCTTTTTATTAAAAAAATGAAAACACAAACTTATAACTGAAACCTTTTAGTTGAATTTGAGATACGTAATTAGAATTTCAAATTTAACTTGACGTTTTGTTCAAATGTTGTAACCAAACACAAGTTGCAAATTAGAACTTCAAACTTAAAATTCAAATATGGCGATAAATCTGAAATTTAAGCTTATTTGGAGAAGATTCAGCGTGAACTAGGCTGGATTTTGGTGGTTATGGCGGTTTTAAGTTTGTATGTATGTGTGTATATATATATATATATTCATATGTATATCACTACATATTCCTTTTATATTCATATATCTCATGCATATCATAAAAATATCTGTTTGATATATATTTGATGAGTGAAGCATCTAATACCCCTGTACTATGACAAAATTTATGACACACTCCAACTTCACGGGTCTTATTAACCCCCGAATTCAATTTTAGTGTATTCTTATCACCCTTTTGTGATGACATGACACCTTTTGTCAACTTTTTTATCTGACGTGACACTTTTGATATGAGCCCCATTTTATGTAATAAAGGTGTCACGTCAGCACAAAAGAGTGTCAACATGCGCTAAAATTGAGTTCGGAGGTAATAGGACTCCTGTGAAGTTGGAGTGTGTCGTAGTAACTTTGGCCATATATAATTCGAGGAGGTACTGGATGCTTATCTCTATATTGATATTCCATGGCTTACACGAGGGCTATACTTGTTACTGCCGTGAAATTATCTGTACTCTTGAGAATATTGAATATTTTCTGAATATTTTTTATTTTGTTTGATGAGTTTGAATTTTAAAAGGGGATTAGCATGAAATTAGGAGTTAAATATTCATTACCAAAGTGTAATTAGGAGTTACGTTCTCCTATATTTTTAGTTGGTTAGGTAGAATTTGTCTATCTATTACCAAACTTTTAGGCTTTAGTTGCTAAGCCTAATCTTTGGCTAAAATCAATATCGATTAAAGGTTGTATATCCCAAAATTTAACTCTCAAAGATATTCAATTTATAACTCTAAGGAGTAGTTAAGTATGACGTATACGAATAGTATTGAATAGAGTTTATATTAGTAATGATGAGATTAGTTATGTTAGAACTATTTTTAATCCACCGTTTGGTTTGTGTATTAGAAGCGCTTTCGTTTTTGTGCATGCTTATACATGTATTAAAAGCCCATGTATTGCTAATACATTGGTTTGCTATGACTATTAATTATACATTTTATAATACTGAGGCTTAAAATCCTATCAAACAAAGAATTAATATAATGACTAATACAAATTCTCTAATAAATTCTACCAAAACGATGTCTAAGAAAGTTATTTTGTTCAAAGACAAATTATATTGTAACTATAATGCAATAATTAATATGCAAGGATCAATAATGCATGAATTAATAATTTGTACATTATTAGTTCATTGGTTTAAACATCGACATACATGATTTAATTTTAAATATTTGGTAACTTTTACACTCATCAGACATAATGAGTTCACAATTATACCTTTGCATGCTTGACCTACTGGATGATACACTAGTAAGTAAATTAATGCTGTCCCATTTTTTTCGTGAATTGATGCGCTCACGGTTAGAATTATATAAAAAGGGATAGGGGAATTTAGTAGGTTAATTAGTTAGCTACCTGAACTTCTACCTTATTGGTGAGGGTTCGATTTCTCATACCTTATTGGTGAGGGTTCGATTTCTCATATTGTAATCTTCTCCCCCATTTCCTTTCCCCTATCCCCAATTTTATGCAAATCTCATACTTAAGAGACTATATTACCTAATTTACATAAAATATCATTTTTCAACTTTACTCTTGATACATATCAAGAAAACCCACATCCTATTTTTACTCCACCATTAACTCGTTCAAGATTTCCTTTCCTAAAATATCTCCCTAATTATCAACAATTGAATCATCTTTCTTCCTGATTTTTTCTCTTCCATTAATGCTTAAATCATCTTCCTTCTTGATTTTTTCTCTTTCATTAATGCATGCAACTTTTTTTTTTTTCCTCTCATAAAATCTCTCCCATTTTTTTTTAAAATCGATTGATACATATATAAATTTATTTAGTTATTCATACATCTTTATTTTTTTAATGGTGATTCATATGAATGATAAATATGATATCATTATATGGGTATTATGGTGATTCATACGATAAATACATTTTGTATGATTTTAACGGGTGATACATATGATATTAATGGGTGATACATATTGTATTATGGTGATTCATATGGTATATACAATTATTTATTTCAATTATTGGGTGATTCATATATATGATATTATGGTGATTCATTTGGTAGATACAATTATTTATTTCAATTATTGGGTGATTCGTATGATATTAATGGGTGATATATATAGTATTATGGGTGATTCATATGTTATTAATAAAAGGTAATGGTGCACTCAATGTAGAAAACAAAAGTAATAATATTTTTTTAAAAAAATACTAAAAGCAGAATTGAAACATAATTAAAATTAAATCTAAAAAAAGAAAAAAATTAGATATCTTTCCTTAAATAAAAGAATACAATGAATAAAAGAGAGTCTATTATTTCCCTAAATAAATATCTTGTTAGTTTCAAATGTATCACTTTTTATATGTATCATCATATAACATATGTATCACATTTCAAAAAATCGGAATAAAATGTAATTAACAAAATAATCGATATTTTATGTAATATCACTTAAAAGTTAGGAATTTATGTAAGTTAATGTTAATTTGTATCGAATCGATCGATACCCGATATGTACACCTATTTTAAGGTGAGCTTTTTCCCAACCAACAAAAAATATTCTTGGTTGTCCCTATTATGTTGGGTCTTTGTTGGCATGCAAACAACGTGGATGAGCAAAGCAATTTTACAAAACATTATAGTAAAATGATAATTTTGCCTTTACTTGGTTGACTATCTTGTCTTTTGATTTTGTCTATCTATATATATTCATTTAGAAACAAAACAAAATATACTCAAACATAAAGATACAAAAGTTTACCAAGAATGGAGTTTGATCTAAGGTACACAATATTAATTATAGTTAACATTCTCAAATCAATATTTATTTCAAATGAATGGGATCCTTTTCATATATTTGTCCAACTCACTTTCATGGCATTTATGAATAGGCTTTTTCTTCTTCTATTGTTTTCTTTCATTTTCTCCATCACTAGTATAACAATTCATTATCCAATGAGAGTACATATAAGTTCAACATATTTCTCAAAGTCCTTTAATATATTATTTTTAACTTCATTTCTACTTCCACAAGTGTTATTTTGGTACATTTTCTTCATTACTATTATGACATTTCCTTCTAATTGGATTTCCAATTTTAAGGAATGGTCTTTATATATTATTTCAATAATTCCAGGATTTAGTATTTTCATCAATGCTGAGCTTGATAGAAATAATGTGAATAACCAGCAGCCCCAAGCTCAAACAATTCACCTACTCCTTCCTGTCTAATTAAGCTATGTTTAAAGATAAGACAGAGGCGGATTCAAAATTTTAAAGATGCAGTTTATTGGATTATGAAGAAGTTATTGTACCTATATGTAAGTGTATTTTTTAGTAAAAACATAAGACTTTTAGTATACTTTAGCTCTGCTCTCTGTAAGAAGAGTTATTCGTTGTTTTACTTTTTAGATGTCTTTACTTTTGTATATGTATTTTTTTTTATTTAAAGCCGCCACTACCATGTATATATTACAAAATATAGTCATAATTTGGGGGTTTTATACCAGATACATTTATTGTTTGTGCGGATATGCTTGTTAAGTAAGTAGAACAATATAATATATTTCACTATTTCTTTCGCACATGGATATACCGTATTCCGCTACAAAGAGATTGTATACGCTCAGATACAGTGTATTCCGCTTACCCATAGATACGATGTATTAACACCAGTTTAAAATAAATAGTTGCTACATTTCGTAAATACACAAACTATACTATATATTCCATAATTAGGGACGAAATTTTTACTATATACAAAATTTTCTCTAGCATGAATTGGGCGTACCCAATTATACTGTATATGTAATTAGGAGCTAGCTTTCAACCATGCACCTAATTAATTACTCATAATGTATATATGTGAGCAAGTTTCTCACACAGTTTCTTCTAGTGCAATATATGTATATATATGGTAAATCCAGATTTTGAAATTTCTATTTTTTTATAGCGATGACAAAATAACTTGATTCATCTTCAAATATTTATAAGAATGTAATGGATTCTTGATATATATAGTTACCGGAATAACATATTACTTAGTTCTTTATACAAATTAAATAACAAATTACAAAAAAATAAAGAAAGAAAAGGAAAGGCACGTAGAGAAAGAAACTGAATTCCAAAGTTAGTTGAAAATATATTACTAATTATGTTTAATTAATAAGAGGATAATACTTATGGATTAGCAAATGGCCACTTTTTAAGCTAAACTTTTATTTAAGTTTTAGCTATCATTTTAAAATTAATTAATTTTAATTACTTTTTAATATGAAAACATTGTTTGGATGATTATACCCTTAGATTAAAACAAGAGAATCTTTAAAACTTTTCAGCAACTTGAGAAGTACATATTGAACTCAGGAAGGTTCGAAATAACATGGTTCAAACTCCAAGAAAAATGCTTGGAGTTTTAACTATGGAGTTCAAATTTTGATTTATAGAAGTTGAAACTCTATTTCACATTTCGAAATATAAATGTTGAAACTCTAGGAAATGTCCTTGAGTTCTTTAAAACATGGAGTTCAAATTTCTATTTATAGAAGTTGAAACTCTATTTCACATCAATAAACGAAAGCACTTACTGATAAAGAAATGGATCTTAAGCCTAACTCAACCTCAAAAGCTAGTTCATAAGGGAAGGATTGCCCAAGACTATATAAGGAGACCAAGGACCCTTTAACCCACCGATGTAGGACTCCAACACTTACATGTACGTAAATATCAATACCTACATTTAGGAAGGAATAAAAATTATTCCCCGAGGAGAATACTTTTAGAGGTGGATAGTTTTAAATTTGGACATTATTTGTTGAATGAACGGAACTTTAAATTCAACAACGGTTGATTTTTGACCTAAAAATTTTACTCACAAAAAAGAAAAATTCAAGATCACATATTTTCAAGATTATTATCGAGAGCAGATTGCAGTTGATTGTTATCCATGAGCCACGAAAAGGAGAGGGACTGGGAGAGGCGGCAATGGCGGAGCCAGAAATTTGACGAAGAATGTGCAGATTTTCTTCTCAGTTATATTAAGGGTGTACACACCCATAATAGCTAAAATTTAGCATATATACTTAACGTAATTTTCCAATGAAGGGTTTGCACCTGCTCATCCTTTGATATACTAGTTTAGGATACGCGCCCCGCGCGTGTACCTCACTTCAATGTGTTTAATTTTATAAAATTACTTCGATATTATCAAAGAAGGGGAGCCTTGGAGTAATGGGTAAAGTTGCTGTCATGTGACCAGGAGGTCACTGGTTCAAGCTTTGGAAACAGCCTCTGGCAAAAATGCAAGGTAAGGCTGCGTACAATACACCCTTGTGGTGGGGCCCTTTTCCGAACATCGTGCATAGCGGTAGCTTTAGTGCACCGGGCTACCCTTTGAAGGGGAGCCTTGGAGTAACTGGTAAAGTTGCTGCCATGTGACCAGGAGGTCACGGGTTCAAGCCTTGGAAACAGCCTCTGACAGAAATGCAAGGTAAGGCTGCGTACGATACACCCTTGTGGTGGGGCCCTTCTCGGGACACCGCGCATAGCGGTAGCTTTAGTGCACCGGGTTGCTCTTTTTTTACTTCGATATTATAAAAGAAAATATGCCCCAGACATTATAGTAGATTTTGTATTTAAGCACATCTGATATCAATAATAATAATAATAATAATAATAATAATAATAATAATAATAATAATAATAATAATAATAATAATAATAATAATAATAATAATAATAATAATAATAATAATTCACCAATTTTGCATTATCAAAATTTTCAAGTTAATACTTTTAAATTACAGGAACATATTCAATGTAATCTCAGAGATGATACATTGAGATTATAAACATCAAGAATATACTAAAACTTTAGAAAATTTACCTCAAATCGCAAACAAATTTTTTTTCTTCAATCATAAGCTATCTCAAATTTCACAAAAAGACTTTTCAATTATCAATTATTATCAATAAGACATGATAATTCATTTATTGTAAACTTCAAGAATATACTCATTTTGGACTCAAGATCAACTCCCACTTGCTTTGTAGTTTCTTGAACCTTTTGCTCTCTATCCTTGTACAAGACATTTTCATCAAATGTCACATCACAATGTCTTAGGATTTTCTTGTTCCTGTTATCCCAAAACCTGTACCCGAACATGTCAGAACCATAACCTATAAAGTAGCACTTTATAGCTTTAGCATCAAGCTTATCTCTCTTCTCTAGATCAACATGAACATAAGCAGTGCAACCAAAGGTTCTCAAGTGAGAATACTTGAGCTCTTTTCCTGTCCATTCTTCTGCAGGAATCTTGAACCCCAGAGGAACTGATGGTCCTCTGTTGATCAAGTATGCAGCTGTGCTCACAGCATCTACCCAAAATGTCTTAGGCAGCCCACAGTGTATCCTAATGCTCCTTGCACGCTCATTCAATGTTCTGTTCATTCATTCAACAACTCCATTCTTCCTTGACTTCCCGGTAACTGTCCTTATCAGTCTGATTCCCTCAGCTGCACAAAATTGTTTGAATTCTGACTTGTCATATTCTCCTCCATTATCAGATCTCAGGCATTTAATTTTCAAGCCAGTCTGATTTCCAACTTCAGTTTTCCACCTCTTGAAAGTAGTAAACACAATTCACTTATGTTTCAAGAAGTAAACCCATACATTTCTGCTGAAATCATCAATGGAGGTGACATAGAATCTGGATCCACCAAGTGATGAAATAGGAGATGGTCCCCAAACGTCTATATGGACCATTTCCAACCATACTTGTTTCGGCTCTCTCGCAGTCTTCGTGAAGCTTACTCGCTTCTGTTTACCCATAACACAACTCTCGCAAAGACCCATATCAATAGATTTCAGCCCCTCTACAGATCCTTTTACAACCAACATCTTTATTCCTTTGGCACTCATATGTCCAAGTCTGTTGTGCCACAGACATGAACCGAAAGCACCCTCAGCAACAACATCCATGTTTATACACCCTGCAGTGGTGTACAAAGTTCCAAATTTTGTGCCACGTGCTACAACCATAGCAGCCTTCACAATCTTCCACGAACCTTTCCCAAACTCTGCTGCACGGCCTGTGCTATCCAACTGACCAACAGAGATCAAATTCTTCTTGAGATCGGGAATATATCTGACATCCTCCAATGTCCACTGGTTTCCTGTTGGAGTTTTTATACAGACATCCCCATTTCCTTCAATCGCCAATAGCTTGTTGTCAGCAAGATACACCTTTCCAAAATTTCAGACTTGAAGTTTTGGAACAATTCCTTGCTAGGAGATGAATGAAAAGATGCACCGGAATTCAATATTCAGGATTCAACCGGGCTGTCCACACTAAGGATTAGAGCATCCCCAATGTTTTCTGCTGAATTAACAAAATCATTATCATCTCCAAATTTTTAATTCTTCTTCTTCTTGGGTTTCTTGCACTCTGTCTGAAAATGTCCTTTCTCTCTACAATTCCAACATGTCACATTAGATTTTTGTGGAGATTTTTCACGATTCTTCGATTTTGATTTGTCATGTGTATTCTGACCCCTCGATTGGTCTCTCCCCCTTCGGTCAACACTGAGAGCACTACCAGATGATTTCTCAATTTCTCATTTGCGAATGCTTTCGCTAAGAATAACATCTCGTATTTCATCAAACTTCAATTTCTCAGATCCACAGGAACTGCTAATCGCAGCAACAACAGTATCCCAAGACTCGAGTAGAGATAACATCAAAATCAGTGCTTAATTTCATTTTCGAAATTAATATCCACAGAACACAGTTGACTAACAATCATATTGAACTCGTTTATATGATCAGCAACAGATCCATTCTCAGACATCTGTAAATTGAACAATCTACACATCAAATATACCTTGTTCATCGCAGATGAATTTTCGTACTTATTTGATAGTGCCTTTAACAGATCAGATGTGGTTTTTTCCTTGACGATGTTGAACACCACGTTTCTTGACAAAGTCAACCGGATCAGCCCTAGAGCCTGCCGATCCTTGAGCTTCCAGTCTTCCTCCTTCATGGACTCCGGCTTCACCCCGATCTAGGGTTCGTGAAGATATTTCTGGTACAGATAGTTTTCGATCTGCATCTTCCAGAAACCAAAATCGGATCCATCAAACTTCTTGATTCCAAACTTCGATCCTTCCATCTTCAGTGATCGTGATGTCTCCCAAGCTTTGATACCAGTTGTTAGGATCGATTAGCAGTTCACGCACACTAAATCTGTGGAGAGGATGAAGAAAATTGGAGAGAGAGTTCTTTAGGAGAGAGAGAGAGAGAATTAATTTCGTGGTAACACCCGTGGGTAACCTCCACGGGAGACAGGCTATTTATATTAATGACTGATAACACCAGTACACCAGATATTAATCAGACTCCACAACCTAACAAGATTGAACGGTTAAGACTTAATAACTAAACTAAGATTTATTAGTCAAATCTATACCATTTATTTTGACTCAGGTCATGTATGTCTCCTCCAAGAAGGAAATTGAAAAAAATGGAGAGGAGCTCAATCCCTTTCGGTATATACCGCTGGGTCTGAGTGTGACACTTTTATTTTGACCACCTCACCAAACCAAACGTGATATTATGTATGTAATTGTGGACGATCTTTCCGATGCATGCAGTTGTCTTTTAGTGGACAAACTTTCCAATGGCATAAAAATACATATATAGTTTTCTATGTAGTGGGCTAACTTTGCGATGGCACAAACTTTCCAATGGCATAAAAATACATATATAGTTTTCTATGTAGTGGGCTAACTTTGCGATGGCATAGAACTTAGAAGTAGTAACTACATTACATACATGGGCTGGTGTTTTTGGTTCAGCAATGAAAAAGTACCTTCATGCAGCAATAGGGTACAATATTATTAAAGCGATGAAACAATTAAAATGCCAAAAATAGCCCTCCATGCTAGTAGACCAGCCATGACAACTATTGTAAAGCCGTTCAATCTCGAGAAAAATTGGGCCCAACCTATTTATACACGCTCAACTTCGAGGAAAGAGCAGAATGTTAGAAATATAATTTTACGCGTAGATATAAATAATGAAAAACACAACCAGCAGGAAGCATTATACATTGCTATATAATCCACTCAAAATTTTCAAAAAAGCTCAAGAAGAATGGAGTTTGATCTTAGATACTTGATCTTAATTATAGTTAACATTCTCAAATCCATATCACCTTCTGAAAATTGGGATCCTTTCCATATATTTGGCAATCCCATTCCAAGTTTCATCACATTTATGAATAGGCTCGCCTTTCTTTTCTTATTTTCCTTCATTTTCTCCATCACTCGTACAACACTTCATCATCCAATTATACGAATACGTATAAGTATTACTTTCTCCAAGTCCTTCATTTTCTCCATCACTCGTACAACACTTCATCATCCAATTATACGAATACGTATAAGTATTACTTTCTCCAAGTCGTTTAATATCTTGTGCCTAGCTTCTCTTCTACTCCCACAAATGTTGTTCTGGTACTTTTTCTTCATCACCATTACACTTTCCTCATGTTCTTCTTGGATTGGCAATGCATGGGCTAGTTTTCGACAACCGACTCTGCATATTTTCTCTACAATATTTCCAGCAGTTAGCATTTTCATCAATGTGGAGTTTGACAGAAATACTGTGAGCCAGCAGCATGAAACTCAAACAACTCGCCTGCTCTCTCTCGTCTAGACGAATTCATCGATCAAGGATATATTTCTTGTTCATCAACGTCTTGTATTTCATATATGTGTGTTTGTTTCTGTATTGAAATCTTGAAAAAAAGGTACGTTTACGTACTATAACAGGTAAAAGATGTCATGACAGTGTGAAATTTATGGGTGTCTGTTACATGGACTACTCTTTTATACCAATATATATATAGCTGTTTAGCCATGTGTATACATAAATGGATACATGAGCTTTGTCACCTTGATGGATATTCATCATCTGCAGAAGCATTTTCCATGTTAACTATTGTGCTGAATGCTGCTGATACTGTTTTATTAGTCACTTGTATGTTTGAGTAAAGCTTTTCTATAATATTCTTCTTGTTATTGCAAGTATTCTAAGTTTATTTATTTTTTTGAAAAAGATATGTAAATTTGGTCAGTACTTGTTGCTGATCAACAGTAAAAGGCTAAGTTGTTCGCACTTGTAAAAATGTTTTTGAGTGTGTGTCGAATTCTTCAAAAATAATGTATTTTTGAAGAACCCAACACGGGTGCGGCAATATTTGTGAAGAGTCTGAGCAACTTAGGTAAAAGGTACTGCTATAAGCAAAATAATTGGGTTCATTTGCACTTTCCATTAATTTTTGTCCATCAAAATAAATACTGTAGCTTTTTTGCGAGACTTAAGTTTATATTTTGCATTATAATATCGCATAAGTTATGCCCCGCACACTTAAAAGAAGTTACACTATGCTACACATAAATTCATAAAGACCGATCCATTTGAAAGCATATATAAACATGGAAAAATTACCTAAAACCACAACATAACTATCTAAACTTCTAAAAATCCTCCACTTCTTAAAAATTACTTAAATCCCAACATTTCATATTTTTCATATTTTTTACTATTTTTGAGATACAAGTTAACCCTACATGTATCTAATGTATGTATCTACTGTGATACAAGTTAATCGCATTAGATACATGTATCAACAGTATGTGTCTAATGTAATTAACTTGTATTATCAAAGGTTAAATGTTGGGATTTTTGGAAATTTTGGAAAATATTGGGATTTTTAGTAATTAATGGTAAACATCTCGGTATATATGTAAAATCTACTATAAACATATCACTAAGTGAAATAATTGAAATACCAAGCAAAAATATCATATATCGCCAGTGAAAAAATCCGAATTGCTGCAGTGTACCCGGAATGACACATCATATAATTCTTCTAATTGGGCCCATAAAACACAATTGGACTTGACACCTTAACATTTTCAAAGCCCATCACAGTTATAACCGGGTCAAACTTTCCACTATTTACACTATACCCCTAATAAGGACCTGTTTGGCGATGATAATGAGGATGGTTTATGTTAATACGCTTTCGAAAAGCCGTTTCCCTGTTCCTGGTAATTTGTTGATTATTGTGAGATTTTTCTAATGGTTTGATTTTTGGAACTTCTGAGGATTTTGAATCTGCTAGTTTGATTTCTTCGAGTCGTAGAAAATATACAATGTTCTTTTCTTTTCCCCCCCGAAATGCTATTCTCTTTTATTGTGTGGTTTGGGGAATTTGTCTCGTTTTAGTTTTCCATTAAGTATGGGTTGGTGGTTGCTGAATTGCACCTGAATTGTTCTCTTTGTTTCCTGGACTTTCATAAAGAAACAGATAGTGGATCATTTTGGAATTTGTTTCCTAAAATCTTTAAGCCTCCATTTTTCATTGAGGAGCAGAAAAATGAAGTTTTATCAGCCCATGCTTACCAATCCATGAATAGATACTGTAGAAGAGAGAAGGCATATGCTGATTCATTTGCATTTGGTATAATTTCGTTTTTGTTGATGTAACTGATTGTTGTTATTGCATAATTCTGATTGTCGGGCTTAATAAATTCCCGCGGAATGTAGTCCATTGGGCTGCCGAGCATCTTTTGTTGCTGTGATTCTGATTGTGATGTGGCAGTGAAGTAGCTAGCGAGCTTGTAAATGGTATTATTCTAGTGATAAAAGTATCATCTAATGTGTTTTTTGGATTTGGTGACGTGCAGTTCATTGTCTTTAAATCTTCAGTTTGGTATGTCATACAGAATGCAAGCTGTTGTTTGAGAGAATTCGCATAGTGAAAAGTTATCAAAGATATGGTGGATATTCATGACTCTAAGCAGAAACTGTCTTCTCATGTTCAAAACCCTAAATTACTCAAACTGCCAACATGAGTCATGTGTGCTGTTTTTATGACAGATCTAAAGCAGAAATATACAGGAATTTAAATGGACTCTGCTGCTTCATGAAAAGTTTACTTGATGTGTGCATATATATTAGTAATGTTGAAATTTGAAATGAATTTCATAAATAGAGTAATTCTTTCTTCAAATAATTCTTCTTGTCCCTTTGATACTTTCAACACTTTTTTTTTTATAAATTCCTCTATTAAATTAGATATTTTTTTCAAAATATAACACCTCATAGAGTTTTTTTTGAGTCACTATAAAACCTCATATTTTCATTATTTGTGATGAAGTATAAATATTATTTTCGAGTAGTTCACATCAAAATGACAGAAATGTGACAATTAGTAAATAATTACAGCCCGAAATCGCTCCACACAACAATAACTTGTTTTCTATTGTCTTTCATCACAATCTTTTTGCTCTATCTTCAACAAAATTTATCCACCTTCAGATTCGAGTGTATTACTTGACCAATTAAGTCAGGTTCAGCTCCATCCATTACAATACATCCTTTGATGGTCATAACCATTTTTATAATACAGAAGATTTTTAGCAGGACTATGAAATAGTATCTCTTTCAATTTTCTTAAGAAGATAGCATTTCAAAAAGAAAAAAGGCAAAATTAAGAAGTCCGATACACGTTTCATCTTTTTTATATGCTAAAAATTAAGCAGTTTTACAAAATGAAAGGGTTTTGATCCTTTTATTTTTCATTTACTTTAAATGTGTACTAATTTCAATTGATGATTTAAATGTGTAATAAATAAATGCAGTTGTCCTGATAATAACGATACACTAATTATTTTTGAAAAAGAAACTTAGAAATATATTTCTTCTTCAGTTTTCATTATTGTATTATATTTTATCAAATATACTTATTTTGCTATTATACATTTTTTTTATATCTATATAGCTTGTTGCTAATAAGTTAGGTTAGAATACGATTCCCTTTAAGTGTTTTTCTCAATTTAAGAATAAAAGAATAAAAAAGTAAATATAGTTGTAAAATAAGAAAAGTAATAAATATAGATGATACATATTTAATAATACAGGAAGACAAAGAATGCAACATAATAATTATTGGAAAAGAAATAAATAACAATAATAATGAGGAAAGAAAAACTGTAAAGAGTAACTAATTTTCTGAAAATTTTCTAAACATAAAATTGGAGAAAAAATTTAAAAAAATAAGAAAATAAATAAATATGAATGCTGCTAATTGAGGCATGCCACATCAGCATACCTCAAATCCCTTTTTTATATATAGAGAGAGAAAAATTAAAAATTAATAAATTAAATCAATAATATATAAAGTAAATCGAATCGACCGATTTGCAATATGTACATCTATTTTAAGTTGAACTTTTAGTCAACCAACATAAATTCTTCTTGGTTGTCCTTATTATGTTGGTTGACTATTATGTACATCTGTAGAACCCATAGCCGATACTCTAGCTTTGTTCTCTGTACAGAAGAGTTATTCGTTGTTTTACTTTTTAGATGTCTTTATTTTTGTAAATGTATTTTTTATAATTAAAGATGCCCTAGGGTGTCAGGAATTGGCTTGATCACTACCATGTATATATTACATAATATAGTCATAATTTGGGGTTCTTATACCATATACGTTTATTATTTGTGTGAATATACTTATTAAGTGCGCAGAATAATATAATACATTTCTTACTCACGTGGACATACAACGTATTCCGCTACAAAGAAATTATATATGCTCAAATACATATAGTGTATTTCTCTTGCCCACCTTTTTAAAATAAATTGTTACCACATTTCGTAAATACATAAACTATTCCATGATTAGGGGCGAAATTTTTACCATATACAAAATTTTCTCTAGAAAGAATTGGGCATACCCAATTATACTGTATATGTAATATATTGTAGTGTACTAGTGGCTAGTTTTCAACCATGTACCTAATTAATTACTCATAATGTATATATGTGAGCAACTTTCTCACAGTTTCTGCTAGTGCAATACATGGTCTATTAGTTGATTTTAAAGATAAATATATCTATATCTATATATATATATATATATATATATATATATATATATATATATATATATTCTTTAGGTGTTGGCAAAAGTCATGATACAAATAATAAAACAGAAAAAAAAAAAAAAAGGAAAGCCAAGTAGAGAAAGATATTACTAAGTTTAATTTATAAAAGGATAATACTTATGGATGGGCAAATTAAATAGCCACTTTTTAAGCTAAACTTTTATCCAAGTTTTGGCGATTATTTTGAAATTAATACATTTTAATATGAAAACATTGTTTGGATGATTATACAGTTAGATTAAAACAAGAAAATCTTTAAAATTTTTGCGCAAACTTGAAAAGTACATATTGTAAGTTAGAACTAACATGGTTCAAACACCAAGAAAAATGCTTGTATGTTTAGTGGGCTATCTTTCTTTCTTCAAGACCACCCTAGCCTCTCTCACCAATTCAATTGATGACAATGGCCATGAATTTATAGTCTTGAAAAATTTTTGCTATCTAAAAATTTAAATTAGTTATAAATTTTCTTTCTTTTTCTCAATAATGAATTGAAAAAAGTATATTAAAATTTATATTTTTTTTCTTCATTTATTTCTTTCTTGAAGAAATTGATGAAGTATAATAGATGTAGAGGTGGAGGGTGAAGGTAGAGGTGCGGGTGTAAGAAAAAAGAAATAGAAAAATGGGGTATGAGGTGCAGGATTGGGTGGGTGGGTAGGGGGGGGGGGGGGGCTGTAAGGAAAAGAACAAAAGAAAGGGGTGTGGGATGCGTTTTTGATTTGTACTTCAACTGATACAAAAATTGAAGAAAACTTAAATTTTGGACTAAAATGACTGCTTCTTGGTTTGAGATTTTTGTGTTTAGATTAAAGGCAAGTGTTGAAATTGTTGAAGAGGGAATTGAAGTCATTTTTATGGTCATTGGGGTCTTGTACAAGGAGGCTAAGGGAGTTATCATTTCGAGTTTTCATAACTATTTTCTCAAAGATTTTTGGCTTTGGGGCATATATATATATATGTGTGTGGGAGGGGGGGGGGGGGGGGGGGGGGGGGGATCATATCTTTTTTTTAAAAAAACAGACGTGCTTTTTAAAAAAAATAATAATTTAACGTCAGTATTAAGGGTGATACTAATTTACTTTAAACGTATTAAGGAGATAAATAAATATATATTAACTTAAAGTGTTAAAGTAAATTGTGCGGATAAGTTAAAAAATAAAATGATAAGACTTTTCTCAACTTTCCAATTACATAGAAGTAGTTATATAGTTTTGTATGTTTGACAAACTTTTCAGTGGCGTAGAAGTAATTATAGTTTGTTATGTTTAGTGGACAAACTTTCCGATGGCATAGAAGTAGTAATTACACAACTTGTCTGGTGTTTTATTGGTTCAGCAACGAAAAAGTACCTTCATGCAGCAATATGGTACAACATTAAAGCGATGAAACAATTAAAATGCCAAAATAGCCCTACATGATAGTAAACCAACCATAACAAATATTGTAAAGAAATTCAATCTAGAGAAAAATTGGAGCCAATCATTTTATACACGCTCAACTTCGCGAGGAAAGAGCATAATGTTGAAATATAAGTTTAGGCGTATGTATAAATAATGAAAAACACATTGCTATATTCTACTCAAACATACATAATGGAGTTTGATCCTGATTATAGTTAACATACATTCTCAAATCCATATCACCTTCTGATCAAAATTGTGATCCTTTCCATATATTTGGCAATCCCATTCCAAGTTTCATGACATTTATGAACAGGCTCGTCTTTCTTCTCTTATTTTCCTTCATTTTCTCCATCACTCGTATAACACTTCATCATCCAATTATACGAATACATATAAGTACCACTACTTCAGCAGATTTCTCCAAGTCCTTTAATATCTTGTGTCTAGCTTCTCTTCTACTCCCACAAATGTTATTTTGGTACATTTTCTTCATCACCATTACATTGACCTCATGTTCTTCTTGGGTTGGCAATACATGGGTTAGTTTTGGACAACGGACTTTGCGTATTTTTTCTACAATATTTCCAGCAGTTAGCATTTTCATCAATGTGGAGTTTGATAGAAATAACGTAAGCCAGCAGTCTGAAACTCAAACTACTCATTTACTCTCTCTCGTCTAGTTGAAGCATCGATCAAGGATATATTTCATGTTCATATCCAACGTCTTACATCTCATATATATATGTGTTTGTTTCTGTATGAAAATCTTGAAAATAAGGTATGGTTACCTACTATAACAGGTAAAAGATGACATGATAGTGTGAAATTTATGAGTGTCTATTATATGGAGTACTACTCTTTTAGTAATATATAGCTGTTTAGCAATGTATATACAGAAATGGATACATGAGCTTCGTCACGTTGATAGATATTCATCATTTGGAGAAGCACTTTCCATGTTAACTAGTGCTTTGCATGCTGATGCTGTTATAATTAATCACTTGTATGTTGAGCAAGGTTTTCCTATAATATTGTTGTTGTTATATAGTTACTAATATATACAAGCGGTGAACAGGTGGTAAAAGCAGGCAGGTGGAGGTTGTCCTGCCAGCTTCTCAAGGGCTATTTCCGTCATTTTAATAGCTGCTTCAATTCGTGATTTTATTATATCATTCCTAATTAATTATTATAAATTATATAAATATTAAAAAATTAATATTATTTAATAAAAAAAGTAAACAATTATTAGATAAAAAATTTATATTATTTAATAAAACAGTAAATAACCATTTATGATATTGTTGTTTCAGCTACTTCAATCCGTAGTTTTACTACATTACCTTTAATTAATTATTATAAATTATTTACACATTAAAAAATTAATAATATTTAATATAAAAAATAAATAATCATTTATGACATGTCTACTTCAGCTGCTTCAACTCGTAATTTTATTATATCACCCCTAATTAATTATTATAAATGATTAACATATTAAAAAATTAATAATATGTAATAAAAAAGATGAAACATTCATGACATGTCTGTTTCAGCTGCTTCTATCCGTGATTTTAGTGTAGCATCCCAAATTTTTTTATAAGTTATCTACTTATTAAAAAAATTAATAATATTTAGTACGAAAAATAAAAATAGGCATTAATGGCATGTTTGTTGAGAAAATTGTAGTAAAGGTGTTTTTAAGTCTTGAATGAAGGATTGATGACATTGACCAACAGATAGGGTCAAACATCATTAGAAAACTTGATTAAGTTAATTGTGGACTTGATTAATATTTTCAAAACTTTCAAATCTTTTCAAAAATACATATCAACCCAACCCACACCCCTCTTCAATCCTAATCAACCTCTCTCTCTCTCCAGCATCTCCCAACCAACAGTTCTGCAAAATTTCTCCCTTCAACCTCCGGCGATAAATAATCGGGCGAGTTTTTTTTCGACTTTCAACTGTCAATCGATGTGAATACTTCTCCGGGGACAACAACTTCGAGTTCTTTGTCCTCCCATTTCCTTTTTCACAGGTTACAAATTATGAAGAAACAGAGGAACTTGAGCCAACTACTCTTCTGGTATTGAAATGTGAACTGAATAAAACCCTAATTTCTGTCATTTCTGCATTTCTTCTTCTCGTTGTCATACTGTTGATTTGAATTTGTTGGTGATTTTTGATCACAGTTGATGTTCTTAGTGTGTACGTGTGTGTGTGATATGTTGGTGTTGCTGGGTTGATTTGTTGTTTGTCTTGGTAGAAATGGTATTGCAATAGTTGAAACATCTGATGTAATAGATAAAACATATGATGCAACAGATGAAAATCTGATGCTACAGATTAAAAATCTGATGCAACTATGAAAATCTGATGCAACAGATGAACAATCTAACAAATCATTCATCTGTTGCGACAGACGACTCTTCTGTTTGGAAGAAATCTAAACAATATTGATCCAACAGATAACTGATTAGTGATCTGTTTTTATTCTTTCCAATGATTTACTCTTTATTTTAAAATCTGATGCAACTATAAAAATCTGATGCAACAGGTGAACAATCTAACAGATCATTCATCTGTTGCGATAGACGACTCTTCTGTTTGGAAGAAATCTAAACAATATTGATCCAACACATAAACGATTAG
Organism: Capsicum annuum; assembly: GCF_002878395.1. Lineage (NCBI taxonomy): Eukaryota > Viridiplantae > Streptophyta > Magnoliopsida > Solanales > Solanaceae > Capsicum > Capsicum annuum. The sequence continues at coordinate 13,275,631 of NC_061111.1, forward strand.
TGATCTGTTTTTATTCTTTCCAACGGTTTACTCTTCATTTTACAATAGATTAGGACTGTTTTTATTCTTTCCATCTCTTTACTCATACAGGTCGATTATCTGTTGCAATAGATAACATACCTGGTGCAACAGATTAGTGATCCATTTTTATTCTTTCCAACGATTTACTCATCCGTTGCAACAGGTCGGTTATATATTGCAACAGATAAAACACCTGGTGCAACTGATTAGTGATCTATTTTTATTGTTTCCAACTGATTACTCATCCGTTTCAATGGGTCAGTTATGTGTTGCATCAGATAAAATACCAGGTGCAACAGATAATGCTATTTTTATGGTTCCCATGTATTACTCATTCATTGCAACAGGTCGGTTATATGTTGCAACAAATAACATACCTGGTGCAACAGATTTGTTGTCTGTTAGAACTGTTATATTACTGTTATGCATTAATCAATTATAATCTATGTTATGTTCCTGTTAATTTAAGATAACATGGCTCCCAAATAAAATAAATCGAATCAAGTTCAAGTAAAGGAACAAATGCAGCAGCTCAGCTACATCCACCACTCTATGAGCTTGCTTTACAAGCGTTATCTCAATCAGGAGCAGAAGATAATGAACATGGGGAGGAGGAATCTTTCAAAAGAGATGATCCAAATGCTAATAGCCCTTCAGTCGAAAAGTTGGTCAAAACCTTCAGCATTGATCATTACCCTGTGAGAATGCAGTGCGATGGTTCCACAGATTTAACGAGTGATCTCATGGTTAAGTCAGTCATGGGAAAATCTTTCGACGCCTTCAGAAAAATACTTCGAGAACAAAAATTAGATTCTTATTTCAGGGAAAGCTGCTTTGGGAAATATCTTGATTTGCCGGAGGACAACAATGCTCGTTTCCAAATGAAAATGGTATATGATCTTCTCAAGCGCAAGTTTATGTATGAAAACAAAGATAAGATGGATGAGGTGTGGATAAATTACTGTGGCATGCCTGTTTGTTTTGGTTGAGAGGAGTTTTCCATAGTTACCAAACTAAAATGTTAGTATCCTTCTCCTTCTCAAGTTATACCTACTTTGACCCCAAAAAAGCACCCCGCACACCCAAAAAAAGAAAAGGCAAGTCGAGTGATCATGATGACCTGGTGTCCATTGTTGGTCCAAGCTTCAAAAACAAAAATCTGATTGAAGCGTTGAAAGGTAAAGGACTTTCAAAGAAGCACAAACAATCATTGTGTTTGGTTTGGTTTGTACATAATGTTCTTTGGGCGAGAGACGTTAACAACAACATAAGCCTCGATTTAATAAATCTCTCTGAGGATCTTGAAATATTTAACAGCTATCCTTGGGTTTATGAAAGCTTCAAAATGATTGTCGAATAGTTATTGACTCCGTTAACGCCAAAAACAGTCAACTTATATGGTTTTCCATGGGCCTTCATGGTAAATATTTCTTTTATCATGATATGATTCATCATTTTTTTATTCAATAATGCTTTTAATTTATTGACGTTATGTTATAGGCTTGGGCATTTGAAGCCATTCCTTATTTGAGAGAACAAGTGAACTACTAGGAAGAAGTTTCCTGTCCAAGAATTCTGAGATAGTTGTCGGCCAAAACCGATAAAAATGCAAAATTTCTTGATCTTTTCAATCCCCCCAAGGAAGCAGTAAGTCCAATTCTAATCAAGTTTTTGTTTTAATTAATGATTAAATGATTTCATCATCATTCTTAATATATGTACGGATTTATTTTAGATTATCCATCCGTGGCTTGTTCCGACCAATCGAGAGTTGAAGATGTCATTTTTTCTTACTTTACGGTCTGTGCAAACTTTATCGGACCCTAAGGTCGTTGATGGAATAAAAATGAAATTGTTTGGAGCAACAACCATCACAAGAAAAATAATTTTGGAGGGTGGGGCTAATGATGCTCCTCTTACAGTTTTTGAAACAACAAGCCATTATGATTATGATCATAATAGTTGTATAAATTTTTCTCCAAATTTTGCCACATCTAGCGAATGTTCTTCATGCAAATGTCAAGACTGCAAGGCGAAACACGATAGAGTGATTAATGCTATTAATGCACTAACTGCTTCTATAAAGGAAATGACATCTAAGAGGGGTGTCATTACATCAAAGAGGATTTCATATCCAGACACTTTATTAGAGATCATGGTGGCTAAGAGGAGAAGGAAAGACACTTCCAAGGCATTATCAATCATCAAAAAAAGAAAGATTGTAATGCCTCTGTCTTTGTCTTGCACCGATGTTCAGTGTGCAAGGGCCACAGAAGAGCAGCATGAGCTGAAGAAGGTGAATGTACATCATCTGTTCTAAAAAACAAACAAGCACATATCTGTTTCAACAGATGATATATCTACTGAAAATTATCAAATAGATGTACACATCTATTGCAACTGTTGTCTAACCTGCTATATTAGATTCGTTATCTATTTTAACAGATGAGTCTTATATTGCAACAGATGGGTCATCTGTTTGAAATTATCATACTGCTCTGATTTACCTATTCGAATTTGTCCCAACAGATAATCCATATGATACAACATAAGAATCATCTGTTGCAACAAATTGAAAATCTATTGTATATCTCTACTTAGCATTGACAATTCTGGCTTTCTAGGTGGATGTCACAGCTACTGCCGATGAGCATAATATGACAGTTGATAATCCATCAACTGCTTCCAAAGATGAAGAAAAAGTGGAGCCTGTCAGTTTAGGAGAACGGAAGAACTACCCGTTTGAAGGGTTCAACATCTCGGATGAGGCTCTAAAAAAACTAATACAGTTGATCAACGACTATTCAGAATGGATTGCCGATGGGCTGTTAAAGCATCATGCTGGCAGGTGCATAAATTAATTTTATGGATATTGGTTTATACAATTCTTGTTGTAAGAGCCTGACATTAACACATATAAATCATCATGTACAAAACAAAATAACGAGCGCTACAAAGTGAACGAATCGAATCTTGGTTTTGATATGTTCGACTTTGTTGTTGCATATCCCGGAACGAAGAATTGGTTCTATTTGATGTCACATCCACAACATTGCTGGAATGATGAGGTTTAAAGGCCATACATATTTCTATTAATTAGTACTTTATTTAATTGCATCTGCGTATTGATTTTTTCATCATGTAATCCAAAATATTTGATAATATGTGCTGCACATAGATGTCATTTTTTACTACCTCCGAAAGAAGGCCAAGTTACAAACACAAGAACAATACAGATACACAACAGGCAATTATTTGTACAAAGTTTACATCAATAATGCCTACGATAGGTATTATCAACAGCAGCCGGAAGTTTTCCGAAATGAGGAATGCTTAATCAACATCATCAAAGGTTTTAGCATTCCGGATGGCTTACCTTGGCATTTGGTCAATGAAGTGTACATCCCAATCAATTATGGTGATGAATTCCATTGGGTGTTGGCTGTCGTCATTCTAAAAGAGAGGCGCATCCGAGTTTATGACTCAATGTATCGAAGGAGACGTTTCGGGCCATCGTCTGCGATATAAAAGCTCACCAAAATATTGCCTACTTACCTTGATATGGGTGACTTTTTGGATCAAAAGGTTCGTACTGATTGGTCGATGATTGAAGCATACCGGGATAAAATGGCTAATCCATTTGATGTACAATATGTTGACGGGATTTCTCAACAAACCATTGGTAGCCTGTAAGTTTAAGTGTCATGATTTAGTTTCATTTCACAAATTTCACAACGCTTGCATGAACTGCAAGATATGGATTATCTATTTTTTTATAACGCAGGGATTGCGGTCCTTTTGTTGCCGCCTATGCCGAGTATTTGGGTGATGGATTGCAAGTACCAATTGATGGACTTGATGCCGTATTACTCCACAAAAGATATGCTGCTCTTTTATGGAAATATGGAGAAGCAAAAGCTCAGAACCGTACGCAACCGACATTAAAGATCCGTGATGACCAAAGCCAAATTCCATAGGACTGGATGAAGAACAACTTATCCATATTGATTAGATCTTTATAGCTCGAGTCCGTCAATGTAATAACCTATCATCCTTGGTTTAACTTGTTGATTTATTTGTAGAGTAGATCGTTTGTACTGATAATGATTTTTTTTACATTTCATTTATTTGTTAAGTTATTTTATTTCATGTAATTTTCGAAGGCTTCAATTTATTTTATTCTGTCTATGAATATAACTAATTCTGAGTTTTGAACATGTTAATTGAAATGGAATACTAGATTCAAATATCACAATAGATAATATATCTACTGCAACAGATGACATATTTTATCAGACAGATTTAGACATATGTTGCAACATGAGATGCAACACGTCGGTCATCTACTGGAAATTATATAACAAGTCTTCCTACTTTTTTTTTATTTTCTCCAACAGATTACCAATCAGCTGCAACAGATAGGTTATATGTTGCAACAGATCATAAATCTGTTGCGATCGACAGACAGGGAACATCTGCATAATGCAACAGATGACCAACCTATTCCAACAGATAATCAATTTGTCACAATAGGTACTAAATCTATTACGATAGGTATAAAATCTGTTGCATTATAAAAATTCAACTTTGCCAGACATAAAAATTATTGCCCCTATATGTATAGTAAATTGGCTTGAAATAAAAATTTATTATCGTGTTCGTCTCTGTATTTGTACATGTTCTTTTTTATACACGGGCTCCAACCATTTAGTTAGTACCCCATATGCCCATACCCATTGCATCTTTCCTATAATGGTGTCGCACACACCAGTCATTTGTGTGCCGGTCAGCAAACACTCCATGTATGCAAGTGAGTACGGCCCGCACGCTGCACCGATTGTATTTTTTGGGAGCTGGATGTTCTTATTTCGATTAAAAACCCATGATTTTTTCGCCAAGAATTTAGCCGGTAAATAATCCATCAGCTTACTCTGTGTCAATAACTTGGGCAACAACTTCAAGAGTGGGTGCATGTGGGTTAAAAACGTCTTCTCGCTGAACACAGGTAAGTTGCAGTCATAAACCTTAATCTTTCCCTCGTATAGTAGTGTCTCAACTGTGAGAAAATGGGTGACATCCACGTTCATGACTGCAAGGATTTTCTTTGCCTTGGTCCAGCTCTTGCTGTGTGGATATGGCCTTTTCCCTCTAACATATTTAATCGCTTCTTCATCCTATTAGAATGTAGAAACTAACTGATCAAATCTCAGGCCACTTGAATCAGCTAGATTACAAAGATCAGCGTACCTATCTTTGAAATTATTGTAGAAGTTGAGGTCCATTATCCTATCAGCAGCATCATAAGCATCTGGGTACGCTAATTGCCTGCCCCTCATGAGTCAGAGAATTTCATCAACATACTGTGGTATAAGAAGATAATTTTTAAATAGGTTAGTAATTGTAAAGAATAAAAATACAGTGGAAAGAATCCCATGCAGAGGGTTCTCTGAATTAGTTCACAGATTACCCAGCCAACGCAACTTATGCAACAGATGTGTATTATGTTGCAACAGAATACCACGCTGTTGCAACAGATTACACATCTGCTACGTAGATGCTTTTTCATGGAGTAGATTGGAAGGGTTGGTTAGCAAAAGTAAACTTACTTTGTCCTCGTACCACACACACATATTTGTCATATTCGAGAAGTCTTTGGCGGCAAATGAATGCATGGTGTATTCTTTTTGAACCTTCATCTTGATGAATTCTTCCAGTTTCTTCTTCTTCTCCTTGCCAAGCGCCGTAAATATGTCCACCTTCTTCGGCGGCCCCTGAACTTCAACAACTATTGGAGCGGGAAGAGTTGCATTTTTTTCTGATTTCCAAACAGAGATAATTTGTCTAATTTTTATTCTCTTCCTCCTAACCTCCACTGTAGGAGTGAATGGCTCCCTCACCTCGTTGGATGGTATGACACCCCTCCTGGATTTCAACTCCTCGACAGCTTCAACAATGCCTCTAGCTTGTCGAGGAGTTTATCCTCTCTGTCCTTGCACACTTTGAATTTGTAATGAGAACATAAGGGTGAGGAGGGGTGAGAGGGACCACTGTAAGGGTGGGAGGGACCGGTGTAGAGGTGAGAGAGAGGACCTATGCAAGGGGTGTTTTCAAACATATTTATTTTTTAAAGAGAACCAATATGCTCATAATCGTGACTGGCAGCAGAAGCAGAAGCAGGATGGCTACCACCATCACAAACAACTCCACCAGCAACTCCCCCAGAAGAAGCACCTGGATCTATTGCAGTTTGAGTTAGGTCGTGAAGAGCTTCAACATTAGACTGACCTTGCCTAACTGCTCTTCTTATAGATGTTGCTCCATCCAATTCCTTCTTTATTAACTCCACCATTGGGTCTTCTTTTGTATCAACAAGACCCAGAGTAATAAAAGAAGTCATCCCCAGATCATCAATAGTAGGCACAATCCAAGGATGCACAACCTATAAAACAACGACATAAGGAATTTATATCATATAATAATAATTTGTAGTTAGTTGGGTTACATGGGGCTCGGGCTATGTTAACACAACCAACTTATGCATTAGACGATCTAGCTACCGCAATAGCTGATCTGTATGTTGAAATAGATTGATAATATGTTGCATCAGAATACCCATCTATTGCATAATTTACAGTAGATGGGTAATCTGTTGAGTAGGGTTCAGAGAACAGAGCAATAAATGGTTAATCTATTACGAAATATGGATCGTCTATTGTAACAGATTACCCATTGCACCAGTTGTAGTTAACGGGTAATCTCTTACAACAGATAGAATTTCTGTTTCAATATCTTTCTTTGAGGCAAATTATTTTAGTTGAAAGAAGACGTACTGCATCATCCGGAGGGTTAAAGAGATCAGCCTCATTAATATTTTTTTTGCTGCTCTCTATTGCAGCCAACCGCCTAAGGATCCTTGGATGAGAAACCTTATCCGGATAATCCGTGAAATGCTTTCGGAGGGGAGGAATAGCTTCACATACCCAAACCTAAAAATTGTAAACTGGAAGTAAGCAAAAAAAAAAGTCACAAGTATATTCAATATAAATTAATGAATGAGTAAAAATAGTGATCAATTTTACCATGAAATCCCAAGGAAAGCCGTATAATGTGGTCGTCTTTGTCTTTAGCTCTTTCAGTAAATATTTGACAGTCAAGTAGTAGCTATCGTAGCCCTAGGGATAATCATTGAATCTCCCAAAATCATTAGCAAGTTCCAACAAATCACGTTCTATGACTTTTTTGACGTCTCTTGCCAATAAAAAGGAATGGACAAACCAAACTGAGCATAATTTCTCCCTGTAGTGCTTTGGTATGTCTTTATTCTTGAGATCCGCTATCAAATCCTTCACTTTGTAGCTAGGTCCAACAATACCCAACAACCCATCTTTTTTTACCTTGCATTTTTTGGACCCTTTTTGGGGTGTTTTCTTGATGGCAGGTTCTTCTGGACGATCGCATCTCAAGCCCGTCACAATGACAAACTCTTTCAATCCAAAACAAATCGGCATGCCATAGTAGTTGATCCAGACTTCATCCATCTTATTTCTGACCTTCTTCGGACCTCCATCTTCCCCCGCATACATGATCCTGTGCTTGAGAAGGCCATATACCATGATCATTTGGAAACGGAGACGGGGGGGCCCAGACAGCTCAAGAAAGTGTGCAAAGCAGCTCTTCTTAAAAAGTCCATCTATGTTTTCCTTCTTCATAATACTCCTAAGTTCGTCAAAAGGTTTCCCTAACTGACATTTAAGTACAAGATCACCAAATACTGCATTAAGGTTATTTATCAGCATTGCAACTCGAAACTTGTCAATACTAATGGTTTTGACAGAATCATGCTGGAATTTCGATATTATTTCACGCCCCATTGGTGAGGAGGAGTTATCACTCTCCTCGAGTTTATTTTGCCCTGACTGAGATTGTTCTGGAAGTTTCTCTGAATCTATCTGTACTCTATCCTTTTTTGTTTGGTGATCGGAAGTTGATCCACTTTTCGTTTCTTTTCTTTTCGGAGACATCTTTTAACTACAAACAAAAGAAAAATAAAAAATACATTGCATTTGATGTCTGCATAATTTTTTTAAAAAAGGTGAGACAAATTTCAATAAATTATTCTTACCACATAACCAAAAAAAAAACTCCAATGGACAATCCATCAGTTAGAACAGATGGAGAACCCGAATCTGTTTAAAGACCTATTTAATATCTCCCCACAGATATTCCACCTATTGCAACAGGTGGAGAAATTTCAATAAATTATTCTCTACCACATTACAAAAAAATACTCCAACGGATAACCCATCAGTTGGAACAGATGGGGAATATGTTTGAAGACCTATTTAATATCTCCCAACAGATCTTCCACCCATTGCAATAGATAGACCACCACCACCAAAAATAATTCCACGACCAATGCCACTAAGACCACCACTAATGCCACCAATACCAACACCAAGACCACCGACACCACCGCCAAAAAACACAAACGCCAACAACACCGACAACAGCCACCAACAACACCACAAACACCATCCAACAATACCACGACAATCAACAAAACACTGAGAGAAAAACTAGGGTTTTCTCAGGTGCTTCCTACCTTTTTTGCATCAAAACACAAAATTGTTAACAAGATAATACAACTAAAAGTCTTCTTTTTTATCATTAACTAAAAAACTCTATTTTATAGAATAAAGAACAAATGTAGAACTCTTCTCGAACTCTGTTACATGCAAAGATAGGGAAAACAATGGATACAAGTAGGAATGAAGTAAAAAAAACAACTATATGTAGTTGTAAATGGGAAGAAAATTGACCTATTTTGAAGGGTTGAGCAATATGTTGAGTAGTTGTTATTTGTATTATTTGTATTTTTGAGAGGGAGAGGACACTCTGAGAGAGAGATAGATAAGAGCGAGAACTTAAGATTTGAAATGAAAAGTTTTTTGCCCAAATGGATGATTTGTAATTTTGGAAAAGAATAACAAGTTTTGAAATTGCTAATTTGGTCTGAATTGATCTTAATTAATTTTAAAATTTTTAAAATATATAGTTTTTAAAACATTGAGTTGATGAGAACTCATTTCTACTCAGAGTGATCGATCGGCGACTCAGGTCGGGATGAACGCAATACCAGCGCCATACAATTGCAAAGACTCAATTGGATTTGTAGTTGACCCTGCGAGCTCACTTATTCATCCCTAGTTACACCTAAATCAACTTAGGTACTATCACTATCCTAAAATTGAGTTGATGCAAACTAATTTTAACTCAGAGTGATCGATCAATGACTCAGGTCGAGATGAACACAATAGCAACGCCATGCAATTGCAAGGACTCAATTAGATTTGTAGTTGACCCTGAGAGCTCACTCATTCATTCCTAGTTCCACCTAAATCAACTTAGGTACTATCACTATCCTAACATTGAGTTGATGAGAACTCATTTCAACTCAGAGTGATCGATCGACGACTCGAGTCGGGATGAACGCAATACCAATGCCATGCAATTAAAAAGACTCGATTGGATTTGTAGTTGACCCTGCGAGCTCACTCATTCATCCCTAGTTCCACCTAAATGAACTTAGATACTATCACTATCCTAACATTGAGTTGACGAGAACTCATTTCAACTCAGAGTGATCGAGCGACGACTTGGGTTAGTATGAATGCAATACCAATGCCATGAAATTACAAAGACTCGATTCATTCATCCCTAGTTCCACCTAAATCAATTGCTATGAAATCTGTTGCAACAAACTACTAAGCTATTGAAAATTTTCAAACAGGTACATATATATTTCAACAGATGACATATCTGATTTAATTATCAAATAGATATTTGCATCTGTTGTGATAGATGACTGAGCTGTTGAAAATTTTCAAAAAAATATTTATATCTGTTGTAACAGATGACATATCTAATTTTATTTATTATCAAATGAACATTTTTATCTGTTGCCACAGATGACTGAGTTTTTGGAATTTTTAAATAGATATTTATATCTGTTGTAATAGATTACTGAGCTGTTCAGATTTCTAAACAGATATTTATATATGTTACAACAGATGACATATCTGTTTGAAAGTTTTTTTATCTCTTTTAATTTTAAAGCAAGAAGCTTTTGGTCCGAGTAGATAATATCAAGTAGTAGTACTTACTACTAAAGGCGGTAAAAAATGTTTCTTGGATATCTCAAAAGTGAGTTCATTGAGCAGTCTTGTCTTGTCTTTTCAATGTCAGTAGTCTTAGTCTTCCTCATGCCCCTCAAATTATTAATGAAATTAATGAATATTAATTAATGAATATTGAAAACCACTACGTCTACGTACACAATACATCTATAGAAATTATCTCATCTCTTCCTTCAGCTGTAGTTTATTTTATTCAACTCTCATCTTTTTCTCTTTCCTCTTTAGGGTCCTAACCTTTTTTCTCTCTTTTCTCTTCTTTTCTCATAAAGATATTTTTGGATCTAAACCCATCCATATCTTTCCTCGACTTAAATTTCTGTTTTGATCCCCTTTTTGATATTAAGGTATGATTCATTATTGCTCTTTCATTCTCGTCTTCTTCTTTGCATGTTATTTACATCTGTTTTATTTATTTAATTACTATTTAACATATCATATTTATTAATTTTTTTAAGGAGCTTGTAAGTTTTGAATAAACAATCCGAGAATTTTTATTACAATATGAGAAAAAAGTCATCTGTTGGGAGAAGTTTAAATGCCTTGTTGGCAGTATCATTTTTTTTGTATGTATTTTGTTTGTTTCATTATTGTTGATGCAGTTATTGATATTGTTAGTAGGGTGGACTTTGTTGGAACTTGTGGTGTTGTTGATGGTTCTGGCACAAAGGATGTTGCTTCTTTGTTGTTAATGATGTTGTTAGAACAAATGTTGTTTCTTTTTTATTGATATTTATGCTGTTGTTGATGTTGCAACAGATGGAGAAATTGTTGGAACAAATAAAATCACCAGAAAGGCTGGTTTGATGTATTCCATCAGACTCCACATCTGTTGCAACAGACTCCACATCTATTGCAACAGACTCCACATCTGTTGCAACAGTATCCACATCTGATGCAACAGATGGACAATGTTCTTTTTGTGACATTAATTTTTTCCTCTTCTTTGTAGATATAAGGAACTGATAGTTGATCAACTTTTGATGGACTATCTCAAGAGGCTATAGTAAAGATGGGATCGGAGGAATAAGCTGTTTGTAGATGGAACCACTTTATATGTGGGAGGTATGTATTACTGATAATGTTATTGTGGAAACACACATAGAGTGCACTGATTTTATGAATTATGTTCTTACTGATTAGTCATAGATCGTTCAAACAAGATGTCTGCAATTTTACAGTTAAGTTTGGTAGGTCCAAACTGATAAGGCTGAGGGACCATGAATATGGTTCTGATAACCTATTAAGATTTAATGTCGGTTGTTGCTCATGTTTATTTGTCAGGCATTGTGAAGAGATATAATTTTTGTGTCATTGTAAAGAGATTCAATAGTGATTGGACTAACTTTTAGGGTGCATTGGACCCTTAGAGGGACTTCAAAGCTTAGCACTGCATCAAATAAGAATGGAAAACCAATATATTTATTGCCCTGGCCAAAATTTATATGGCTGGGTTGCTTGCTCGGGGTGATAATTTTATGCCAAAATGTACGGAAGGAGAATGCTTTCGAAGGAAAATGGGTGGTTGATGGAAGACTATATCATCTAAGAGCTAATTGAAGAAGAGACATAGGGTAGAAAGTAACTTCTAACGAATCTGGCCGGTGGAATTATCTTAACAGATGCGAGATCTGAATCAAGTGTAAATATGAAAGTGTATCCAGTAATGTAATCTCATCTGTTGTGTCTCTGAAAGAAAAACAATGCAGATAGACACTTTGCTAGGGAGCTACTGGTCAGGATTATCACCTAGATAGAAAATAAGAGAAGACCAACAAAGAAGCCTCACGGGCATCGATGGTAGAAATGATGTACAACAATTCTATAAAACTTATGCCAACAGCAACTGCAGTTAAAATAAGGAATCTAAGCAAAGGCGACAAATTTCTAAATTTTAAATTTTATCCCATGCCTTCTTGTTTGTGTTTCCGATCAGGTCCACTGTCGTTGACCTGATCGGAACCACAAACGAGATTGAAAGGCAAATAGAGTAGCATTGCCTCCTTAGTAATATGGTTATAATTGATTGTGTTTTCTTGCCTTGATATGATTTCAACATTCCTTGGAGAAGATCAGATGCTTGCTATAGTATGTGAATCTCGATAATTTTCAAGCTTTCCTCCAGCTTGTTGATTCTGTATTCAAGCTGGTCGTTGCGCTCTTCGGAGTTGGTAAAGAGTTCCTCGTCTCTTGTGAGCTTGATCAAGAACACTACCTTCAAAGTTGTGGCATTCTAGAAGCCCTTCAGAACACTTTCTTTAAAAGCCTTAAAGGATGCTTTAGGTCAAAATGTGTTGGTGCACGTTAAAATTGTGGTCCCAAAAGTTGAACAACACACTTTTATCTAGCGTTGCTCCATGCATCTTGCTCAAACAATTTAATAAATTAGTAAGAATGGAGTTACGTAGCGTGTGATCTAAACCAGCTCTACCAAGCCTATCAAACATTACGTAACTCTAAGCTCATTATTCTATCAAACGTTACGTAACTCCTTTAGCTTTTACTGGTCTATGTGAGATTTTAGTTAGAGACGGAAGTCTTAGATCAATACTTCAAATTATAGTTAAATAACAAGTTGCAAAAACACTTTACTTGTTAGCACATAATGTGACAAATCATGAACTATCTTTCATATTTAGACGATCTGAGGAGTCGGCCGTCATTTTCATGTTGTCCTATGAGCTATCTTAGGATTATATTAAAAAATTATTAAACAACTTGATGGCTCCCATGTTCCTCTTGAAATTTCTAGCAATCAAAGATTCTACCCATATTTAAAGGTAAACACAATTTAACTTAATATCGAGAATGTTTACATTATTAATTGATATTATAATATCGGGCTTGTATTGATGCAATTGATGTAACGCATATACGTGTTAAAGTTTCACAATATGAAGCACCAAAATATGATGGGAGGAAAGATTATCTAACATAAAATATACTAGCTGTATGTACATATGTGTTAGCTGGGTGGGAAGGTATAACGTCTGATTCAAGAATCATGAAAGAAGCACTAAATAGTTAAGATCCACTAAAAATCTTAGAAGGTAAAAAATTATATATATATTTATCTAGATTTAGGTACATATGATAAGTATATGATTGAGTCTTTTAATTTTTATGATTAGGAAAATTCTACCTCGTTGATGTTGGACTCATATTGAGAAGCGGGCTTATTACACCTTATCGGGGAGAGCGATATCACTTGTAAGAGTATTCAAGAAATTCACCCCAAAATTTTTGTGAATTATTTAATTTGTGACATGCTTCGTTGCGTAATTCTATCGAATGATTATTTGGAGTTCTTAAAAAACGATTTCCTATAATTTCAAGCTCAATTGAATCATCATACAGAATTGAAACCCAAAAATTGATTATATTGGCATGTTGTGTCTTGCACAACTATTTAAAAGGTGTAGATCCAAATGATGAGTTACTCGCTCAAGTTGATGTAGAGCTTATGAATGATAACACTGTGCATGAAGAACCTCCAAATTCTAGGGAGAGTAATGAAGAACTTAGAAGGGGAGAGTTGATTCGAGATGGCACAACGTAATACCCCGTAAGATTCTAAGTTCGATTCAACTTTAGTGCAGCTTAAGGGGTCCAAGACTTGAAATTTTTCACTAAGTGTTGAGGACTTAGTCATTTTCAAGACCCCAAGACTTTACGAATATTATTTTTTGTCTTTCGAACCCCAAGAAATTGGTTTTTGAGTTGTAACATGCTTAGGGATATTAAAAGTATGTCTCGTAAGAGTTTTGAAATCTTTGGACAGGATTTGAGGCGTGTTTGGATAACGGAGATAGTGAGCCTCCGCAATAGGCCCGTAGAGCACTGGTCTCTCCGACCTTCAAAATAGAGTCCACGGTGCGGAGGTGGCTCCCCCGAAATAGGCTCCGCGGTGCGCTAGCCACCCCCTGGACTAGGGTCTGCGGCGCGAAGGTGGGCACTTCCAACTTCTTCATTAAGGGGGTCAAGGGGCAATTGGGTCCTTTTCCCTCAATCCCAGTCTTCCAAATCACAATTTATGACTCTCATATGGGCATTATTTACCCATTAACCTCAAAATTACTCACCAAAAACCATTCCTTTTTCCAAGAACAAAACTCAAGTTTATTCTCTCAAGAACACAAGGGTTTTAAGTTTCGATTTCAAGATTTCTTCAAGAATTCGTTCAATTAAGGTATGCAGGGTTTTGAACGAGGCTAATCTTTCATCCTTGTGCCCAAATGCATGATTTTCAAGTTGAATTTACATGTTTTAAGTTAGGGTTCATTCTCAAATCCTCACATGTTAAAAGAATAGAGCATTATCATGTGATTAAGGGACTACAGAGCATAATAGTTGTACTTACTCATGTTTTAAACCACAAGTTTGATATTTTGTCTTGAATTTTGTTATTTTGATGAGAAAGTGTTATTCTCCTAAGTTAAATACATCCCTATGCTTATATTTATGAATTATACTCATGTATTGAATTGTCCAATGTTTTGAGTCCTTGAACTTTGGCCTCATATTACTGTTTTAAGAGTTATCATATTTCTATAATCATTCAGTGTTGGCAAGTTATGAACAGGTGATACCTATGTGTTTACTTGCTATTTCATACTTTTCAAATTACAAGTTAGTCAGACCATGATTTCATTACTATATTCAAGATCAAGTTGATCCTTGTCAGTATAGTACTATGTTATGTTGAACCATGAATAACACCAGTGTCATTCAGTTGGGAGTAGGATTTACAATCGAGAGTGAAGTGTGAGTTCAACTCATCCTACTTCTCAGAAACTACGTGCCTCCGTAGGATTTAGGGACTCGCTTAAGAGCATCTTTTCTTTTGCCCAAATTAAGCTTAATTTAGTAATCACTCCGGTTCAGGTTCCACTCTAATGGCAAGGATGGAACAACCCTTCTCAATATGGGTCAGATGTTGGACTCCATGATAATGTCTATTATTTATGTTGGTTACATGATATCTCCCATAGTTTCAGTCAGTATTGGCAGTCTATTTCAGTTCAGTTTTGCTAGACCAAGTAGTCAGTTTTTAGCATTTATTTAGTCAGTTATACAAACTGAACCAGTTATTCAGATAATGTCAGTATATTAAAATCCTTGGTCTTTCATATTCAGTTTTACATGTTCATGTAATTACATTTAATTTTCACATGTATTTCACTTAGTCCTTACCTCACGTACCAGTACATTCAAAGTACTGATCGCATGCTTTTCTCTTGTGCTGTGTTGTCTTATAACATAGGTTCGGATGCACAGTTTCTCGATCATTCTTAGACAACTCAGCAGTTCCCTACAGCATTAGTGCTGAGTCCTCATCCATCGAGGACGTGATATATTATTTCATTCATTTCAGCATTTCATTATGATTCAGTTAGTTGGAGTTAGTTGGGGGTTTGTCCCATTAAATCCTCATGATTTCTAGAGGCTTTTAGACAATTAGATAGTCATTCAATTTTCAGTTATTATCAGTTGTTTTAGATAGGCAGTTTAGTTTCCAATGTTTATCAGATACTTCAGACATGTCTTTTATATATTTCCATATTCATATTAACAGTACCTTATTGGTTTATATTTCACACATGTTATTTTACTTTTATTTCATTCAGTGCTCATAGCAGGTACTAGACCACGGGTTAGCTAGGAGTCACTTGTGGCCTTAAGCACCGTGTCACGACTAGGGGTAGCCTCGGATCGTGACACTTAGTAGCTGCCATGTGGAATAATTATCAATATTAATTTTCTAGAAAAAAACTTAAGTAATTATTTGTGTCACGTTTTTTTATTTGATGTTATTTTCAAGTAATTTTGTGATGCTATTATTTTTACTACAAACATTATATATAGTTGATTTACTTTATATTATATTTTTTAACAATATTTATGTGTAACAACTTTTTTTTTTGAATTTATGAATATTTATCTTAATTATGTTGTGGTTGATATGGCAAAAAGGCAAAGGAATTCACCTCAAGTGATCTAAACGTGCAAGAGAATTTTGTATGTGTTTGGACAAATACAATGGATGAAATATTAGTTGGTGCTTATTGTCATGAGGATGCACTTGGAAATAGGGTTGGAGGAACTTTTACTATGCACGCAATGGACAACATTGTGAAGGAGCTACAATCTAAATTTTCAGATAAGGTTATTAACAAGGAAAAATTCATAATCGGATGAAAGCAATCAAAAGACAATTTGCCAAGTATTATGACACATTTCATCAGTTCGGAGTGAGTGGATTTTCATGGGATCCTATCACGCATAAGTGGGATGTTGAACCTAAAGTATAGGATCAATTAATCCAGGTAAATTTACATCCCATCACGAATAAGTATGTTATATTTATAGTGGTAACTGGATTTTTATTTGTGGCATGGTTAGTTTGAAGTGGTGAAATTCTTCAATAAACATGGATAAGTTACTTTTTTAATATTATTTCATTCAATAATATTTTGCACTTATAATATATAGGTTAAGCCTCAAACTGCTGAGCTGAAGAACAAGTCATTTCAAAATTATGAAAAGCTGGTGATATTGTATGAAAATGTCAGAGCTACTGAAAAATATGTTGAGACTGGTTCAGATATGTTAAAAAGAAATGCTCATAAAAATCCAAAAAAATAAAGTGTTGATTCATTTACTATTGATGAGATAGAGGAAATGAGTTATATAAATACTAACTCATTGAAAGATGTGGAGGGACATGAATAGGGCGATCAAAGACAAACAACTAATGATGCACCTACACCTAATGTCTATTCAGAATCACCAGCACCTACCAGAAATAAAAAATCTAAACATAATTATCTTGAAGGCATGACAGGCATGTTGAGAGGTGAGATGGACAACTAATGCTATTAACTGGATTTCATCCCTTCTGCCTATTTCTGAGAATGAGATATGGAATATATTGGAGGAGCTGGATTTGAAAGATGGTGTGAATACAAAGGCTTATATATTTTTGTGCCGAAATGCAAGTGCATGTCACATACTGATAGGATGTCCAAGGAGCAGCATAAAAATCTTTTAAGATATATGATGCCAGAAGAAAATTAAGTTTGGCTTCTATTTTTTTTAGTTTATGGTTTATATTGTTGACAAAAAAGAATGTTTGAACTTTTGTTGGCACGTTGTGTACAAGGACTCCAACATTAGTCCTATGACTTTAGTTGATGCTTTTTTTGTTGATTCTCTTCAGTTTCTGTCATAAATGATGTTGGTTGTGTGAATTAATTGAGTGATTTGTATAATCTTGTTTCTACTGTCTGAAATTTTTAAAACTTATCAACAGACGAATTTTTGGTGCACTAGTAGTATGACTACCAGCTTGTCACATGGTTGTATTAAAGGAACTGAATTTATCTAGTTCAGGTTTCATCATGAAGTGCCCTTATGACAACAGTTGTTGTGTTTCCACGTTAAGAAAGTTTTTTCCAGAGGAACATAAAACTAAGGCTGATAAGATTATATACACTGAAGCATAAAGGTAAGAGGGAAACAGAAAGTGCCACTATCCTAAATGATATGCAGTAACCTCAAACACCAATAAACTGAAGCTCAATGGTTATGGACCTGTGCTAATCTTCTATCCAAGCAACCCCGTTCCGCTGATCCTGCTGCAACCTTGTTGATTTACTTCCATCATTTGACTCTCTATTCAACCTACCTGAAATCCCACTCTCGTTGCTTGTTCTTTTAATAATACTATGGCTCGATAATCTATCAAAAGAAAAGTTTATATCAAGGAAAATGACCACAACCAAACTCGATTCGGCTTACTTCATCGAGTAAGAGCTCATAATGATTCTTAAGCTCCTGTAAAGTTTTTCTTGGAACATCAGCTACAATTATCTTCCATCTATCTGCAGAATCCTAATTATAAGTCGCTAAGGCATTCTCAAATGCTAAATCTTGCTCTCAGCTTTATCTTAAGCTTCTTGATTTATCTACTGTCATCTAGCCTTCTAAATTCACTATTTAGCTATAACACCCTGCATTTTCGAGCTAAACTTTGAACCGTCATTCCTATGCATGTAAACTCTAATCCCATGATTTCTATTTGAATACATGTGTCATGATCATTATCCTAGTGTTAAGAATGATTTTGAGGAGAAAAATATTCGTAGGAATCACTTAGAGCAAAGCTTGAGCTAAGAGCCTTTGATTTGGTCAAATCTTTGTATTCGATTCTTCAAGGGTCTACTTTGAATGTGTATAGCTTTCCAATGATACCAACTTCGCCTTAATCTGATACACGAGTGAAAAGTTATGGCCATTTTCGTGAGAGGCAGTAAGGGGCCACGATGAGCTCATCTTCCTCAACCCCAAACGCCCAAAGCACGAATTATAACACCCAAAATAACATTATTTGCCCATCTTCTTCAAAATTTCTCACATAAAAACCCTCCCCTTTCCCAAGAACAATAATTCAAGATTTTTCTCTCAAGAACATAAGGATTTAAGCTTCAATTTCAAGATTTCTTCAAGAATTCATTCAATTAAGGTATGCGGGACTTTGAACAAGCTTCTTCCATCCTTGTGCCCGAAAGTATGATTTTCAAGTTGAATTTATATGTTTCAAGTTGAATTTATATGTTTTAAGTTAGGGTTCATTCCAAATCCTCATGTGTTAAAAGCATAACATTATCATATGATTTAAGGGACTAAAGAGCATAAGAGTTGTACTTATTCATATTTTAAACTGCAAGTTTGATATTTTATTTTGAATTTCATTACTTTGATTAAAGTATGAGTTTTATCTTCATTATGAAATTTCACATGTTCAAGATGAGCTTGATTCATGTTTTTCTTAGTAGTTTGAACTCAATTCATGTCCACGTATGATTCCATGAAAAGTTAGGTTATATCATGCTTCAATTTTTAATTTCCCATGACATATCCAATTGAATTTCATGTCATAGTTTTGAATTGCGAATTTAGCATGTAATCATATTGTTTCCTCACGTTTAAGATATTTCTATGTACAAGTTCATGATTCTCACATGTTTGATGAAATGTCTATGTTTTGTGTCTTTGAACCATAGTCCCCTACTACAGTTTTAAGCTTTGATATCATATTTTATGATCATTCAGTGTTGGAGGGTTATGAACACCGATACCTAAGTGTCATACATGATTTCAGATTTTCAAGTATTGAGTCAGTTAATCCATGAACCTTATCATTATACTTAGATAATTATGATCATAATGAGCAATGTCAGTTGTTATGTTCAATGAATTCTGTTCAGTTCAATACCATTATCAGTTTAATTGGGAGTAAGATTTAGCACCGAGAGAATGCAGGGATGGCGGCTCCCCCGTCAGCTTCGGCAGAGTCGTTAGTAATAGTCCCTACATTCTAGAACTATGTAGCCAGTGTAGGATACGAGGGGTCACCCGTCAGTTAAGGCTTGAGTTCCTATCAGGGTGTCACGACCCAATTTTCGAGTCATGATGGCACCTACCACAACCCATCTGTAGGTAAGCCAACACTGTAACCCAAAGCTAATGCAATGGGTTACCTTGGTAGGAACGTCCAACAAGGACCCAATGTAGCAACACAATATAACAACAATATTTCACAAACAAAACAACTAACATTCGAATACCAATACCATGACTTGATAGTATAAGTATAAGAGCAACTCTAAATCCGACAACAAAAATTATAATTCGAAGTCTGACAACTTAAATAGTCTTATACAATTGTCTCGAATACAAAAGATAAGTAAATATAGAAGGGAAAGAGGGCAACTCAAACTCCAGTAGTTCACCCTATCTCCGATTGGTCAACGCGGCACGATCCCGACTCAACGACGGCAACTAGAACCTAGGTTTACACCAAAAAGGTACAGAAGTGTAGTATGAGTATCAAAACACGGGTACTCAGTAGGCATCATCGGCCGACTGAGCTAAATTATAATATAAGGACGATATAAGGTAAGACAATAACTTAAAGTCAAAGTATAGGATCGAACCTGAATCTTCTTCAATATCACTGTATAAATACTAATCAACTATATCAATAGTATGATATTCCATATCCGCACATACCATAACTTTCATACGACATGAGTAATCGTTTCGGAAGCATAAAGCCACATAAATATACAATAACAACCATGCATTTATTATAATCAACACCAACCATCATTAGAATATAAAGCATAAGAACTTACCACGATTTCCTATACCGCTGGTAAGTACACGCAAAGGAACACAACAAAGAACTCATCATGGCATCCCATACCACCGGAGAGTACACCAAAAGAATACAATACAAGAACTCATTACGGGGTCCCATACCACCGGAGAGTACACTAAAAGATCAAACCATCAATATATCAAGGCACAATTACCCAATCACTTACCCAAAACCGTGGGTCCACATTCCCACTATGGCTTCTTACTGAGGTCTACAGTCATCATCAAAACCCCATTTATATAAAACAAAACTGAGATCACCATAACATAGCTATATAGTCAATTAGTGTCTATTTCATTAATGAACTCCAAGTCTAGTCTATATTTGCTTATCACCAAATCCATGGAGCACTAGTTTACAAGTCTTATAGTTTACTAATCATTAAATAAGAAAAAGCTACAAGTTACCAACACCATTATTTATTCACCTATCTCAAGGCCATTTTCTAGTTAGCAACCTCATTATATAAGTCGTCATTTAAGCCACCACAGCGTCACATGCTAGAAGTCAACTTAACTATTCATCATACAATTCTAAGACCAATATCATTAGGTATATTATAACCTTAACGACTAGTTTCCATATTTTAACCAAGTAAGATACACCAACTAGTTTACTAGGTTTCTAGCCCACAAGTCATAGACATTCATTAAAAACAACTAGTTGTCACATAAGCCACTTTACTAGGCAAAATTGCATAACATAACCGTTTATTCGAGTCAAGAAGATTACTAAGCTAGCCCTTAATTTTACACATGATTATCCTATCAAGTGGAATTAACCCAATCTTTAGCCTAACTTATCACTAATTACTAATTAGAGTCAACAATGGTCAGACCGCTTATTTATTGATTAGTGACAAAGAATGAGTATCAATTACCACGAAAGACATCATATCTTGAGTACATCAACGGTTAGCCACACACAGCATAACCTCACATATATACACATGCACTTATATAAAGTTGCCCCACACAACATCATAACATCATTACCTCTTCTAGATTCACCGGATATCATCATAACATCATTACCTCTTATGAATTAACCGGGTATCATCATAACATCATTACCTCTTTTGAATTCACCGGGCATCATCATAGTATCAACATTTCCTCCGAATTCACCGGGCATCATCATAGTATCAATATTTCCTCCGGATTCACCAGACATTATCATAGTATTAATATTTCCTCTGAATTCACCGGACATCATCATAGTATCAATATTTCCTCCAAATTCATTGGGCATCATCATAGTATCAATATTTTCTCCAAATTCACCGGACATCATCTTAGTATCAATATTTCCTCCGAATCCACCGGACATCATCATAGTATCAATATTTCCTCCGAATTCACCAGACATCATCATAGTATTAATATTTCCTCCGAATTTACCAAACATCATCATGGTATCAATATTTCCTCCAAATTCATCGAGCATCGTCATAGTGTCAATATTTCCTTCGGATTCACCGAGCATCATCATAGTTTCCTCCGAATTAATCGAGCATTATCATAGTATCAGTATTTTTCAAGGCAATAACATACACAGATATATGATCCAAATCAATAAACATACACAAGTTCACAATAAATGAGTAATAGAGATGTAAGATACATAAACCATCACACTTTTTTACTAGTCATCATCATGATATGTGTGTAGGAGAATAAGCATGAATATCTAGATGATATTCACAATTACCATCTTTCCATGGCTATCCATAACATGGTTATAAGACAACCAATCAAGTATACACTTTTTTCAACCATCGACCTTATTCATAAATCGACAATCGGGTTTTAACCCTTATCATCTCAATAACGTAATTTAGACGCTCATCAAGTATCTAGGTTATCAAGGAGTTACATAGTTCAAGCTTAAGGTGGGTCAAGTCCCATATCTAACTCCCAATAATACTAAAGTCACTTCTACAAGACTAACTTCTACCCGAATTTAGGCTAGGTTATCTAAGTCACACCATAAGAGCTTATCAATCCTTACTAAACCTATAGAAGAAATCTTCTTCAAGTATTCTTCCTAAGTCAACCCAACACCAAGGCCATTTCATAATTAAGAAATAACTAGGTCAACATACTTTTAAGGTCACTAAACAACATCATTCTTATCTATTAGAGAAACTAAAGTATTCTCATACTATTTATGAGACTATACGTAGAACTATCCAAGATTTTAAGCTAAACGTCAACAATCATACTTTTACAAGTTTAACAACCTATGAGAATCAACTAATCCCAGGCATCATTATTCAACCATTTATTATCTAAAATCCCCACCTAATCTCAAAAGATATCACTAATTATACTACAATCAAGCTTAATTTATCTACAAGCAAGCCCAACCTACCTCAAGTCCAATTGCGCACGAACCAACAAGCTTTGAGACCAATTATGGCATCAATACAAGAACGTAATCTAAGCATCAATACAAGAACAACAACACTCATTATGGCACCATTATGCCATGGGTCTAAAATGACACCAAACCTCTAAGTGGGTCCCACTTTTGAAAAATAAGTTTTCAAGACCAACCCATAGTCTAAATATCACTAGGGAGATAAAATCCTCAAGAAATTTGAGTAAATCAATCACATTTGTGGCTGCAATTGAGCCTCAAAGACTTAGGGTTTTGGAGTCTAGAACAACAAGTAAGGAAAACATTCCTAAATGCCTCGTAGACTCTCCCTTATAAGTGTGGTACTCTACACACCCATAAAAGAGACTCTACTTGACATGGATTTATGGACACCTAAATGACTGTGAACCTAGACTTTGATACCAACTTTGTCACGACCCGACCCAGGGCTTGGCCGTGACGGATATCTTAAGTCCACTGAGGACTGGAGACCACCCCTTTGCCTAGTCAACCAGAACACAATATGATATAACAACGGAATTCCAAATGTAAAACAAGATAAATAAGTATGACTCAAAAGAAGTTTAAGAATTCAACAACTAATCCCAAGTCCACAGTAATTCACAAAGCCTCTATGCAAAACAAAAATCAATCTAAGATGGGACATGCCCCCAACGATAGCCAAAACTAGACCAAAAAAAATATATGACATAAGAAAACCAAATCATGAAATGAGGTCTTTCAAAATATGGAAGCCCACCACTTCAAGCTGACTCACGAACTTATCTAATGATGACATGTCAATGCGCAGAAAAAGTAGAAGTATTTCCAATTCCTGCATCGCGTGGGGATACAACGTTTGGGGACGGTTAGCGGGTTGAAAACTAGCATGTAACTTAGGGATAGGTGATAAAATAATGTCATCAATTCAAAACCAAGTAAAACCAATGCACATGTACACATCCTTGCATATCCATATGTATGTATGTGTGTGTGTGTGTATATATATATATAAGATGCTTGGGGAGGGAACAGGGCTTAGCATGAACTTTAAAACTTTAGCCTAGGCTGTATAGCTTGACCGTTCTAAAACCATCCACTGGCTATATGGGTCCAATTGTAACCCCTGGTCGGGCCACAACACGTGTTAGCCGCACGAACTGGAGATATCATAGAAGGCCGGGAATTTTGATGTACCCTTTACCAACTATGATACAATTATATATACACTTGGAGGATTCCTTCGTGCCCCATAAGCGTATGGTCATCAAGACCAACCCTTACGTCGATAGACATGAGTTTTCAGTATCAGTCTTTCGGTACTCACACCTTCATGGCTAGCTATTACAACCCACTTTAAGCCCAATTAAAATATTTAACACATAACCCATCCACCAATTTTGGGAGTCAATTATTAAGGCATTATTAAGTGGTATCGTCACACCGACTATAGCTTGTAAGCAATGTCATTAGCCAACCCTTTTGGAATTCCTTTGTACCCCGCAGACTCCATTATTAAAATCACTTGGGGGATTTCTTTGCACCCCATAAGGTTTTCAAGAAAATCATTTACTTGGGGGAGTCCATTGTACCCCGCAAGGTTTTCAAGATTATTATTATTATTATCCAATTAGCCATTTATGTCATGCATTAGTTTCAAAGAGAATAAGCCAAACCAAACGATAATTTGCATTCCAAAATCAATCATGCCATTTATGTCATGCATTAGTTTCAAAGAGAATAAGCCAAACCAAATGATAATTTGCATTCCAAAATCAATTATGCAAATGGGTTGAGCTTATTATCAATTTTCATACCAAAACCAATTATTTGGGGATTCCGTTGTACCCCTACCATAGTTTATAAATTTGGGGAGTTCATTATACCCCTATTCCATCCACCATTTCCTTGCACCCCAATGAGTATACAAACCAACAATTTAATGCATAATAGTTCAATAGAAATCATGAGAAAATATTCAAGCAATTTGTATCCAAAATCCTCAACCCATAGTTCAAAACCAACATCAAAATCCATGTGAATAATTAATCAATTTCATGCCATTAAGAAAATACAAGTATAGGAAAAATATACATGCCTTAGACACACGAGAATTTGGAAGCAATCGAAACTTGAAACCCGAAAGATGAACGCACGATGAAACCCTTATGCTTTCTTGGGGTTTTGAGTTTCAGAGTTAAGTAATAACTTTTGTGTCATGAAAACTGATGGAAATAGGTTCATATAGTGTTTAAAGGTCGTTCATAGGTGAAAAGACCTCCTTACTCCTCATCCTAAGGGAAATAACACAAAACAACACGATTTTTACATAGCGGTGTGGAACAGGCCTTATCACGGAGGTTAACCACCATGCCACGCTGCTTATCGCGGAGATTATCCTCCGTGACATGCTGAAATCGCGGACCCTCACTGGTTCCTCACTAAAATGCTCATAACTTTTCGTTCGGGTATCAGATTAAGGAAAAATCAGATGTGTTAGAAAGATGACTCAATTATCTTTAATTTGGTGAGTCTTAATCCTCAAAATTCAATATAGTCCAGAAGTTATACACGTTCAAATTTGACCCTTGTAGGATCGAATACCAAAGTTTGGTCGGATCAAAAGTTCTTAGTTCAACTTTGCTCTAATTGTTTTCTATGAACATTCTTCACCTCGAAAGCACTTTACACACTAGGTAAATGATCATGACACGTATATTTACATAGGAATCATTGGATTCGAGTTTATACACGTTGGAATAACGGTTTGAATTCTATCCCGAAAGTGCAGGGTGTTACAATATCCTTATCATGAACTAGCCACATAAAGTATTACTGGTCCAACTTAAATTTTTAAATTATAATTAATTAAATTAATTTAATAAATAGACTCCTACAAACATTTCTTAACGAAAGTGTAAAATGATCAAGGAAACGAGTGGGTATAGACCATAGCAAGATTCTTTCAAAAAAATTGTATTTAAAATGTGCACATGCCGTGTAGCAGTATGCTTTAATTTTTATAATAAATGACGAAGAATACTTGTAATCTAATTTACATATTGAAAGAACAATGCACATGGGATATAGCAACAATTTATGTGAGTGAAAGGAAATTAGTTACTCTGACCAAACAATTTTAGAAAGTCTATAACGAAGACAGAAGCTGACAAAATTCTATTTTTTTGCTCCTGTAGAATATAATTAGAAAGTGTTAATTATGCATGGCTGAGCTGTGTGTTCCTCTTCCTTCTAGGAGGTTTTCGGTAGGTGATCGGTAGACAAAGTTATCTCATGAGATTAGTTCTTCTATTTCTATTGTATATATGGAATATTTATTTTATCATTATGGTATAAATAGCGGGATAAATAATCATATAGGACAAACACACACTTCTAATCAAACATGGGATAAAATAATCTTACATTTTAACCCAAAATTATTATCGCTTATCCTCTTGTACAGAACGATCCCTAGGCTATAGATTATTGTCCATCCTTTCCTTTACTCGACAGAGTAAATTATCTTGATAAAGAATTTTTTTATAATTTGTTAGAATGGAAATGGACCATGGCATACACCAAACAATAGCATGAACTTCCATTTGTCTTTATAACTAGTTTCATTCATATGCCCTAGTCCGCAACACTCTTTGAGACAAAACAGCACATTCACATCGCCAGTATAGTTTAATTCGTACTGCGCGTATCGATATCCACTTTGGCTCATCTAAAGTCCCACCTTATAATTATACTCTATTTCGAGGAGTTGAATTGCACAGATAATATTTGAAATCTTACATTTAAAGAATAGTGAACACATGTGAATTGTGATGTAGGAATAAATTGTGTGATATAATTATCATGAAAGGAAATCATTTATTAACCAAGATCAGACAATTTCAGAAAGTCTGAAACCTCCTCCTATTATAAAGAGAGGCTTACGAACAAAATTTTATTTTCATTTATATCTACAGTATATACTCACAAGCATTTCTCTTTCTAACTAAAGCCTCCTTTCTTCTCAGCCCCTTTAAGAAGAACAACCTAAGTTTCTTACAATATGTAATCCTTATTTCATCTTTGTATCTTTTTTTTTTTTTTTTTTTTTTTTTCATTTATAATTAGCAGTTCTCTCTTTTTGTTGTTTAAACTAGAAAGAACTTGGTATTGGCTGCCTTGTGTATATATAATTCACGTATGTACTTGTTTTCGTTTGTTGTAGGATGACCACAACATTTATGTTGGCTCTGGTAGCAGTATTGTGTTCGATAGTTCTTGGGACGGAAGATGATTTGTACGTCAATATCACAATACTCGAAAGTGCAACTGCCCAAGGCGCAGGTAACAGCTAGCTAATATAATTGTACACAGATAATATATATATAATTCCTCAAACATAATTAATCATTGTTTTTTTGAACAGTATGCCTTGATGGAAGACCACCAGCGTATCATCTGCACAGGGGACATGGTACCGGACATCGCAGATGGATTATCTACTTGGATGTTAGATACTGTTTAATTGATTATATTCTTTTTATTTTCATTTTGACTAATTAAATCACAAAATTTACTCCAAATAATGTCATATTTATACATAGGGAGGCGGTTGGTGCGACAGTATCCCAGATTGCCTTGATCGTTCAACTAAGTTCTTAGGTTCTACCAAGTATAGGAAACCACTAGTTTTTTTCGCTGGGATACTTCATAATACTTCCAAACAAAATCCTGGTGATGAAGCTCATATAATTCATTTCATACGCACTACATTTTTACTTTTTCCTTGCGTGCATAAATAAAAATTACCCATTATTTCTAACTGCAAACAATGTTGGAATTTGGTAGAGTTTTACAATTGGAATAGGGTGAGGGTGAAGTATTGTGATGGTTCGTCTTTCATCAGTGACGTTGAACAAGTTGACTCTGTAAGAATTATACTACACATGTATTCTCGAATACATATATATATTATTAACTCTGTAATGGTCTTTCTGATTGAAATTGCGAAATTATATGCATTAGGACAACAAGTTGTATTTTAGAGGGGCAAGAATATTTAAGGCTGTTATGGAAGATTTTATGGAGCAAAGGGATGAAAAATGCTGAAAATGTAAGAATATTTTATCCAGTTCACTCACTAGCTTCATATTCCTTATTCTACTTTATCATCTTTGATCTTCTTTTTTCTTCAAAAGAAATTCTTGGCTAAATGTTGAAAATAAAAAATGAAATGCCAGGCAATTCTGTCGGGAATATCAGCAGGAGGATTGGCAACAATCTTGAACTGCGATAAGTTCAAATTTCTCGTTCCAGAGAATGCCCGAGTCAAGTGTATTGCAGATGCTGGTTTCTTCATCAATGGGTTAGATCTCAAGAAACGATACTTTACATCTTCTTCTAATAAATTTATGAGCGTCTGATCTTCTTAGCACGTTCATGATTTATGCAGGAAGACAATCTATGGTTCTTCATATATCCAAGAGATGTATCGGAGAATTGTTAACCTACATGTGAGTCACATTTTCTTTCATTTATTTTTGTTTGAGTAATTTTATGTTATGCTTAAGAAGTAGATGAAAGTTGAATCTTGTCCTCTTTTATTCTTAGGGATCAGCTAAGAATTTGCCCTTGGCTTGCACGTCTTCAATGGAACCAAGTTTGGTAATTAGAGTTTTTTTTTTTTTATATATATAAATTGGGGGCAGGGGAAGAGGAATAGGGGAGGAGATTACAATATGGGGAATCGAATCCTCACCAACAAAGTAAAAATTTAGGTAACTAACCAACTAAGCTACTAAGATTCCCCAGTAATTAGAGTTTGAGCTTTTGAAACAAAAACAATTTTTTAATTATATGCTATAGAAGTACATTGACCTCTAATTATAACATTATCTTTCCTTACTTTTATATGGTGCAGTGTTTTTTCCCTCAGAATGTTGTTCCATATGTTAAGCCTCCACTTTTCATAATCAATTCAATCTATGATTATTGGCAAGTCAACCAGACATGCTAATTTCTCTCAATTTCAAGAATTTGATTTGTTTCTTTCTTTAACTTCTATAAATCTAAAAATATTGATTATTCAGTGCACTCTAACTCCAGATTAATAACACTTTGGTTCCTCCATACCTTAATCCTCAACATGCCTGGAAAGATTGTATCCGTCACATAAATAATTGCACATTTGGCCAACGTATAGTTATTCGAGGTTAACATTTCTTGGTGATTAACTAATATTTACCTTCCAATTACACATGCATGTAATCACTCTTCTTCTCTTTAATTTTTATTTATTTATTTCTTTAATATAGCCTTTTGGAGTGGAGTTCTTGAAAACGTTCGAGGAACTACACTACCCCTTCTTTTACGAGGGGTTATTTCCTCAGGTCTTGCTATTCACACGGTGGAATTCTTTCACCGGCCTACTGGTCGTCCAACAATGCTAGCCCTCTGACCTTACTTAATAAGGTAACGTTTGTTTGTTTCTTTCATCCATATAAAGTTTGAATATACACATTTTTGTTTTCCAATATTATTATCAAATGCCTTTCATAATTATTAGTTTTGATTAGTCCATAACAAATTTTAATTTCTTTAACATTTATGTGTGTAGATGATCAATGAAGGTGTGGCGGATTGGTATTTTGAGAGAGAAGGATTTCAATATATTGACCCACATCCTTATGTTAGAGACTGCAAGTTATAAATTGGTGAAATTATGTAATGAATAAGCTTGCAGATGTTGTACCTGCTTCTTATTCGGTGGTACGTAGCTGTTGATCGATCAGGAGTAGCCGGCTGTTGGAAAAAAAAAAAAGCTTTTATGTTTTATAAGTCCAATTAGATTGAATTATTCAGTACTATATATATCATTTAATTTACAAGTTATCCTTCAGAATTGCATTAGGGTGAATTAGTATTTCTGAAATTTTCTTTTACAAATAGCCGTTGGTGGGGCTAGATCCAAAGATTACTTTGACAGACAACTCAATTGGAAGACCACTTTCACTGTATAATCGGTGGAGCATGTGGTTTAATTTGATACAACGTGCAAAATCTTACCATCTCTTGACATATGAAAAAGAAAACCTGAAATTTGGAGAGGATCCATAGCTTGAAATATGGTTGTCTAGATAAAAGATTTTTCTAAAGCGATGCTCATGATCGAGTTCACGGAATTTCTCGATCGGTTTGAGCTAGAGAAACGACCGACTGCTGAGGAGTGCTTGCAACACCCGTGGCTCTAACTTCAAAATCTTAAGCAAATAGAGGTTAAGAGTGAATCGGGTATGTGAAGGCCACACAAATTAAGGTGGATAAATGAAGCTGGGATGAATATTAGGAGCATTCGTGAGGCCAAAGGGCATCATTCATCCATTCATAGAAATCAAATTTGGTCTTGAGTGCAGTTTTATCACCCAAATTCATCCGGATTTAATGACACCCACTCCTAAGGTCAATCTTGAAAAACAAACAAGAGTACGTCATTTAATTCATCTAGCATGTCATCTAATCTAGAGACTGAGTGGTGATATTTTACAATTAATATGTTGATATGTTGATTGCTCGGTAATCAACACACATACACCAAGTTCTATCCTTCTTTGAAACTAGAATAACCGGGACGGAACACAGGCTCATGCTCTCCTAGGGTTCCTCAACTTGTTCAAACACTTGCCTGCATTGGTACTCCGCTATACCTCATCCTTAAGCAAGAAATTCATCGAACCTAATTCAAACCAACTCGACCCGACCTCCATTTTTGGTTCAAACTCGATACTCCCTCTGTTTTTCTCTTAAACGTGAACCCTGATCAAATTGCAGTGATTGATTGCTACTGTTAGTTGGTTTTTATTGTTCGGAGTGAATGCAGATTAGGCCAGAGGTGGCCGGAACTAGGAGTGCAGCGACGGTTCGTTGGTGGGGGTGTTTTCAATTTGACCGAGACGGTGGCTATGTGGTGTTGACAGGTGGTGGATAGTGTTTTTCTGATGAAATTTTATTGAAAATTGAAATGTGAGAGGTTCAATTTATTTGGTGTTGTTTTTGGGTGCTTTGGTTAATGATTTTTTTTTTTTTTCGAAATTGATAGTAGTGGAGTGAAATTTGTCTTGTATTTTTTCAATTAAAATGGATGAGATGGTTAATGAGAATTAATTAGAAGAGGATGCTTGTTATTCCTGATGGGCGTTACTGTATTTTTTGTGTGTATCATTATAGGGGTGAGAAAAACGTATCTGTTAGATATGTGTCTTTGAGTTTTAATTGAGACTGGTCGGGTAATGAGTTGATTCGGTTGGATAGTGAGTTTGGTTAACTATTTGGGATTAAAAATTTAAAATGAAAAAGGGACAAATATATCCCAAAAAATAAAACTATAATAAATGGTACATATATACCTTTCGTCATATTTTTGGGTTCACATATACCCTTACCGTTTGTTAAGGGGCATATACGTACCATTTTATTAACGTATACTTGTTATAAATCTATATTAGAGGCTTGAATTGGTGACAACCAGACCCGGAGATGTATCGTGAATATTATTTCTTCTTTATTTATATTTTGGGTCGATTTCTCCGATCTTCCGTTCTTTATTCTTAAATTGTATTTTTAAGTTGGGATAGGCTTACCTGTACTAAAAGGTGCACAGGTGCCATTACCTGCGTATTTTGAATCCTGACAGCACCCTTATTTAATTTCTTAGCATTATCAATTGTTTATTGATTTTACACTTTGTTAGCTGATTTTTTTTCCTTCCGTATTTAATGGTGCATGTAAAAAGGAAATCGTGTATTTGAAATAATCATGAACAAAGAAAGTGCATGTTGAATCGTAAAAATAGGTTATATAATACTGAACTTTAGTAGTCTAGAAATGATATTTTCAAGTTGTGGCACATAATCGTCTGTGCCTTATTGAGTGGGTAGTTGCAGCAATATGATCAATGGAATATTAGCTAGAAGTAATTTAGCGACCGATTAACAGTGAAGCCTATAACTAAGTTTAACTCTATTTAAATAATATTTATTGTCAAATAAAATACGTGCTTAGGTCACATGCAAAATGCGCATTCGAAACTAGTATAACCAAAAGATGTAACGAAGGACAAATAAGATTCTTTTCTGTAAGTACGGGGCAGATATGACCCTTTTCTCAGAATAATAAGTGTATCCTCCATTAGTAGTTGATAAGAGCAATAAAATTAAAAGAGTTATACCGCTAGATAATAAAGGAAACAAGACACTCAGAGGATCATACTATAAATTAGTTATTCAAAATCATAGACAAAACCAAACACCACAAACAAGAAACTACCGGCACAGATACAAACAAAACACTCTTCCCTACTATTACGGGTGTACTCCGACCGACTAACCCTCTACCCTAATTTGCATCCTCCACAACTTCCTATCAAAGGTCATGTCCTCCATAAGCTGTAATTGCTCCATGTCATGCCTAATCACCTCATTCCAATATTACTTTAGCCTACCGCTGCCCCGCCTAAAACCATCCATAGTCAGCCTCTCAAACTTCCGTACTGGAGCATCCATGTCCCTCCTCCTTACATGCCTGAACCATTGTAACCTTATTTCCTGCATCTTATCCTCCACCGAAGCTACTCCCACCTTCTTTCGAATATTATTAACCCTATCCCTCCTAGTAAGTCCACACATCCATCACAGCATCCTCATCTCTGCCACCTTCAACTTTTAGATGTGGGAGTCTTAATTGTCCAACATTCCGCTCCATATAACATAGCCGATCGGACTGCCACTCTATAGAACTTACTTTTAAGCTTAGGAGACACCTTCTTATCAGACAAGACTTCCGAAGCGAGCCTCTATTTCAACCACCCTTCACCAATATGGTGGGTGTGACATCCTCGTTAAACTCACCATTCCCCTGAACCATAGACTCAAGATATTTGAAACTCTCCTTCTTTTGAACGGCCTGAGAATCCAGCTTCACTATGACGTCAGCCTCATGTGACTAATCACTAAATTTACATTCCAAGTACTCTGCTTGGTCCTAATCAACCTAAATCCTTTAGACTCGAGGGTTTATCTCCAAACCTCGAACTTATCATTAACTTCTTCCCAAGTTCTGTAAATCAATACAATATCATCAACAAATAATATACAACAAGGCACCTCTCCATGTGAACACGCCGCATCAAAACATCCATTACCAAGGCAAATAAAAATACGCTAAGATTCGATCCCTACTGCAACCTTGTCAAAATAAAAGAGTGCTCTAAATCTCCTTCTACCGTCCTTACATGAGTCTGCACACCGTCGTACATGTCCTGAATCAACCTAGTGTACGCCTCAAATACCTCTCTAGACTCCAAACACCTCCATAAAATCTCTCTGGGGACTTTGTCATACGCCTTCTCATGATCAATGAACACTATGTGCAAGTCCTTCTTTCTCCCCCTAAACTGCTCCACTAATCTTCTCACAAGATGAATCACCTCAGTAGTCAAACGACCTAGCATAAGATCAAACTCAAAAATAGTCACGATTCTTTTCAACCTCAGCCCTACTACCCATTCCCAAACCTTTATAGTATGACTCAACAATTTGATACCCCTATAGTTGTTGGAACTTTGAATGTCTTTCTTGTTCTTAAAAAAAAGGAGCCATCATAATCCATCTCCAACCTTCGAACATCTTTGTCACCTTAAAAATAATGTTAAACAACTTTATCAACCACTTCAAACCTGCCTCGTAGTTCTTTTCTAAAAGTTTACCAAAATCTCATCCAACCTAGTCTTCCTACCTCTTTGCATCCTATGAATAGCACCCTTGACCTTCTCAACCTTGATACACCTACAATAATTGTAATTGCGACACCTCTCTGAATGCTCTAAGTCTCTCAACACAAAAATTTTGTCTCCCTCATAAAATAACAATAATTAAATTTAGAATTTCAAAACATTATTAATAATATTAGTTGACTAAAATAGATCTCTAACTAAATTTTTGTAAGGAATATGCCAGGTCAATATGGCCAAATAAATTGAAATTGATAGTACAGTAATCATACTCTTCATTAATGACTAGAAGTGTACCACTTCATTCGTCCAATAAAGACCAAATAATATGAAATGTTGAAAAGTAATCACTCTCTTCTTTGATGATCACTAGAAGAGTATAATACTCTGTTCATTTTTACTTTTTGACTTTTGACTTTGCACGTCCCTAGGTAGAAATCAACCTTGGAGTAGATCGGGACAACTGGACAACCTTGAAATTCTACTCCCTCATGCTCATGGTATCCAGTTGGAGTGCTGAAAACTAAGTTGAGTTATTAAGCTCTAAGGGAAAAAGCAGTAGAGATGCAACAAATTCTTCCTAGGTTATGGGAGGTGCATCTACCCCTCTTGAATCTTTCCACAATTTATTCCATATAAAGAAATATCCTTCAGTTGCAGTAAGGCAAATTTTGTTGGAACTGTCCTTTTATTTAGGAACCACTTATTTTATATTTTTTGGTCTTTTTATTCTGTTGAATTGTTCAACTCCTAGTTATTAGGAGGTAGGCGCATTTATTGTTGAGATAATTGTCACACCCCTTTTTTTATGAAAAAGATTATATTTTAGTTTTTAAGGTTTGAAAGGGTTTTTATTATTAAAGTGACAAAATGAAGATTTGTTCCGAAAAAGGATTACGTTTATATTCAAAACTCAGAGTCGCCACCTGACGTAATCCGGTGTGCCAAGTCATCTTTGGACAATTCTTTTCAAAACAATTTGACTCTTTAAAACTGGTTTGCGAACAGAGATTCCGGCTAAGGAATTCTATTGACCGAAGGGAAGGTGTTAGGCACCCCTCGATCCCGTGGTTCGACCACGGTCGCTTGGTGGAGCATATCAACTAATTTGACATTATAAAATGTATAAACCACACAAAAACACACGAAAAAAATCAATCAAGCAAACAAAACAATCCAAAATTTAGTCTCCAATCCAGTTATACAATCCCAAAATAGAAAAATGCAAAAATATGAACTACGCTAACCTACACTAATCCTAAACTACGCTCCAATGCTTTACCTGATGCCTCGGGCCTTCATCACGGCCGTCCTCCAAGTACATAATACGTCGGGGCATTCCCCGGTGAATAAATACAATGTGTTTTGGGACATTCGCCGGCTAAATGAATACATTTGAATTAAATACGATAAACTAAAAAGAAACATTCACATGCACATTCCACATTCAACAAAACACACAAGTTCTAAGTTTGCTTACCCAACCTACGTTTACCTATTAGTTGTCGGCCTAAACATGATACTATCGAGTTTACAACTTGATATTTATTCCGAACGAAACAAAACAACAATAAATCAAAGGTAATCCAAATTCATCTTTTTAACCTTGCAATTCCCATCCCCAATTTCATACTCAAATCATACGATTAGTTCATTCTTTAATTAACAATTTAATTTTCTTCAACATCCAAAATAGATATCAAACATACACATAATAAAAATTCAAGCATACCAAACACACCAATTATTCATAATTACGTAAAATTAGAGGATGAAAAGATAGAATTAGACCTTCAGATCTTTCAATTGACTTGATAAGAGAAACAAGAACCGTTCTGAGAACCTCGAAGAATATCACAAAATCTAAACTCCCCAAATCAGTCGAGCATAACATCCCAGAACCGCGATAACCCAAGTTCCAATTCAAAAAAATAGATTTATGAACGGAATCGATGAACAATCGAGACCGAACACCAAAGTATAATCCGAACAAACAAAAATCTGCAAGGAGAAATGAGTTCAAAAGATCTTGATTTTAGAAAATACCAATAAAAAACCAGCGAAACTGAAGTTCTGGCAAAATCCAACGTCGACAAAAGACGACGACGAGGGGGGGGTCGGATTCCAGTGGATTCTCGTCCAGAAATCAAAATAAAAGATGGGTTTTGGAGAATTTTGAGGGTTGAACAGGTTAAAACTGATGAAACAAAGGAGATTCCGATGAAGCATAGATCTAACATGATGGACTGCAGACGATTCCAGAGAAACAGTCGCTGGAACGGTAACCGGAAGTAAGAAATTCCTTCTCTCCCATAATTCTCACGCCATTTTTACTTCTTTTCTCATTGTTTTTCACTGTATTCGTGGTGTGTTCACGTTTCTCCGAGTGTAGTGTGTGTGTGCAAAATTGTGAAGAAAATAAGAAAAAGAAATGGCATCTTCTCTGGTGTTTGTCTATTTTTTATTTTTCTATGAGTATGTGTGTATTTGGTGTATCCTCAATGGAATTGCATGGGTGTGAACTGTGTGTTTATATAGTGTTCCCAAAAGGAAAGAAGGAAGGAGCTGATGGCTCCCCCTATTTTATTTTTTTCTTTTTTTTTCTTTTTTTTTTGGAAATAAATGTGGGAGGGGGTTAAACATAGGGGTAGGGGGTGGTGAGGTAGTGGGTTAGGTGGTTTGGTGTCCTATTTTAATAGGTAGAGTTATTAATTAATTATCACAAGAATAATTGTTGATTGGGCTTGTTATGGGTTTGTTTAGAGTTGTTTATTTTTTTGTATTTTTATGGAGGGATTATCACGTAGATGAGGGTACATGATAGGATAAATTAAAAATGGGTAAAATATATCGGGGAAGGATGAAATTAGGTTTCTACATCATGCTCTCTTTGAATGTAAACATAAAGTGTTTTCAGACAAAGCAGTAGACAACAAGACAGAATTTTGTCCCGACTATTATTCAAAGGAAGAAACAGAAAGAAAAAGGACAATTGAGTCCTGACTTAGGACAACCTACCTACCCAATTTATGGAGGAATCAAGCCACGGGTATTTCATAGGATTGGAAAGAGAAGAACTATACCGAGTTGGAGAGTCGAGTGAGGTTCCATCAAGGTTTCGGTCTGCGGCTCTGTCATTACATCAAAAATAAAAATTATAAGTTAAAAATATAAATAAAATTTTAAAAATCCTATCTATGCAGCTTCTGTTGGACTCTTGACTCGGTACTTCATCACCATATTCTTCAGGAGGGCTCCTGACT
The DNA here is from genome assembly GCF_002878395.1 of Capsicum annuum. NCBI lineage: Eukaryota > Viridiplantae > Streptophyta > Magnoliopsida > Solanales > Solanaceae > Capsicum > Capsicum annuum. The sequence goes on from NC_061111.1 coordinate 13,312,498, forward strand.
TGTAATTTCTTCAACTTGTTGGTTGCCTTTCAATTTCTTCACCCTATTCTCTAGGTGGGCTCCTGACTTGCTATTTTTCAGTTTGTTAACTTTCAATTTCTTGACCTCGTTTATTTAATTTTATTTTATTCGCCCTGTTCTTCAGGCGGGCTCCTAACTTGCCATTTCATCACCCTGTTCTTCAGGCGGGCTCTTGACTTTCAATTTTATCACCCTGTTCTTCAGGTGGGCTCCTGATTTGCTATTTCCATATGTTGTCTTTCAATTTCTTCACTTTGTTTCTTGACTTTCATTTTATTCGCCCTGTTCTTCAGGCAGGCTCTTGAAATCACATCAAAACTAAAAGAAAATTATCCCAGACCAATATTATTATACAGAGAATTTATATGCCAGGAAAGTGAAGTTCCAAACGCAAGAATTAAATTTTGCCCCAATTTATCATCAAAGGCCTTTTGTGAAAGTCACATCATTATAGGAATCAAAGGGAATGAATCGACTAAAAGGTACGTCTTCTAGGGGTTAAGGGGAATGACTCGGCTAAAAGGTACGTCTTATAGGAATCAAAGGGAATGAATCGACTAAAAGGTACGTCTTCTAGGAGTAACAGGGAATGACTCGATTAAAGGGTATGTTTTATAGAAATCAAGGAGAATGACTTGACTAAAAAGTACGTCTTATAAAAATCAAGGGGGAATAACTCGACTAAAAGGTACGTATTATAGGAATTAAGGGGAAATGACTCGACTAAAAAGTAAGTCTTCTAGGGGTCAAGGGAAATGACTTGACTAAAAGGTACGTCTTCTAGGAATCACAGGGAATGACTCGACTAAAAGGTACGTCTTATAGGAATCAAAGGAGTTGACTTGACTAAAAGGTACGTCTTATAGGAATCAAAGGGAATGACTCGACTAAAAGGTACGCCTTCTAGGGGTCAAGGGGACTGACTTGACTAAAAGGTACGTCTTATAGGAATCAAAGGAGATGACTCGACTAAAAGGTATATCTTATAGGAATCAAAGGGAATGACTCGACTAAAAGGTACATCTTATACGAATCAAAGGGAATGAATCAACTAAAAGATACGTCTTCTAGGGGTCAAAGGGAATGACTCGACTAAAAGGTACATCTTTTAGGAGTGAAGGTTCAATTTAAGAAGTGTATTACCCAGCAAATGAAAACTGAAATCCCTGAACAAGAAAGTGTGTCTCTGAGGGATATAAGATGATGAGTTTTTACCATGATTTAATTATCAAACCTGTGCAGCAACATTGCTTCCTGTATTTGTAAAAGTGAGAAATTACGGGCCTTGATGTTTAGGCTTTCAAATCCTTGATTTGAAGGTAACATGTGTTCCTGTTCCATGCAAAGAAAGGTTGTGAGTTTAGAAACATGGTGGCTGGTTTGTGGCTTTGGCTTTCATGGAAAATGCTCTTGCCATCATCACATTTAACCTTTCTTCCAACCATTAACCTGTGTCATTGACTTGCTGCTTCATTGACCAAACTTAGATTATTAAGAGTAACTGAGACAAACATAGCATCTCTGCTTTGCCATGTTTCTCAGATAGACCCCTTGGAACCTTGGTATTTCATGAGTTCCCAGACTTATTTATTGACAAAACTTTCTACTTGCCTCATTTTGGCTCACAGTCATGTCTCTTTCATACGTTGCCCTTTATGCCTTGCTTTGTACAATTGAAGAAGTTGGTAGCCAGTTTTGAAATCTTTTCTCACTTGTTTTGACATAGACTTGACTCAAAGACAAGAGAAAGATGACAATGATTTTATTTGGATAACTGACTTAAGAAAAATAAAAATTTAACTATAGAAAAGAAAGAAATGATAATGAATGTCTCCATTGAAAAAAATGAAAGAAAATTTTATCTGAAAATTACAGTCAACTCTAATGATTATGACATGCATGTCAGATTAAACTGCCTGATCTTTCTATCCAAAACTCTCACAAATCGTTGTTGAGTTAATGACCCTGAAAGTGAGTTACTTCCTTGGGCCAATTACATTCGGAGACCTCATTCGGCTAGTGGTGCCCTGAAGGGTTTTCGCCAACAAGCCTCTCTCATTTCTTTTTATCACCTCACCATTGCCTTATGGTATTCGAGAGGGTTTTTCACCAATAAGATTCCCTTATTTTTATTTCTCTCAACTCACAGTCATCTCACAGTGCTCGTAAGGGTTTTCACCGATTAGACTCTCTCATTTTATCTCTCTCAACTTACCATCACCTTACGGTGCCTGTGAGGGTTTTCACCAATAAGACTCTCTCATTTTTATTTCTCTCCCGATTCTACTGAAGAAGATAAGTAGTTTCCAAAATGCGTCATCACATCCATTGCATGCTTATCCTTAACATTCTAAAAGATTGATCTGAAGGTCTTTCTTTGGTTGAAACTTGGCTTTTGGATAGGGTTAGAAAGAAAGGATGGCATGGGGCCCAAACGACACTTAAAGTGGGATAGGACTTACAACTTTTGAAATCGACTCAAACAATGAGGATTAACTCATGCCCCATTTTCTGACTGGGCAATTCTAAATTGTTTATTTGGTTGGACTGAGGCCCAGGTAGGGAAGCCTACGTATCTCACCCCCAAAAGAGGAGAATCAGGTCACGCGTAGTTCTGGCAGCTTATTCTTTTGCTTGATTCTAATTTTTTCTTCGTTTTTTTCTTTTTGTTGACTCTTTTATTGACTTTTTTTTTCTTTTTGGGACCTTCTGACTCTATTTTTTTCTTGACGCTCTTTTCTTTTCCTTCTTTTGAACACATTTTTTCTCTCATTTCTTTTTAAAACTTTTTGATTCTATTGTTTTGCTCGATACTTTTCTTTTGAACTTTGTTGACTCTATCTTGATTCCAGCAGAGGGGTATGAAAGAAAATAGGCCTAAAGCTTAAATGGGGTAAATAAAGGATGACACGATGTTTAGATAGCAGAATGAAATGCCTTTGTCATATCAAACCTTGAAAATGCAAGTACATATCATGCAATATGAAAGTGAGAGATGAAGATCATTTGTGATATTTTTTACAACACTAATTTTAACTGAGACTGTGCGTCGCTACTTCTTCTGCCAACTCCATCTTTGTTTTACATTCCTCATGCGTTCGTGGAGCTAATTTTTCTATTCCTTTTGATGTAGGATCACCCATCCACTATTTGACCTAATTGAGACATGTCTTTCAAATGATGACCAAGTTATTCTCACGATTCTCAAAATAATTGCCTTATTTTTTAGAGAAGGCTTCAACTTGATCACCAAATTCCCCAGCACTCTATCTATTTTCTCAGACACTCTCTTTTTCTAACTTTAACCCTCTGATTCAATGCTCATGCTTAAACTGGATTTTAAGATCTGGCTGAAAATTTTCCTAGCATGTCATATCATTAGAGTCAACATAAAATGTACTATGTAAAGAAAACAAACAAACAACACATATTTAAAACACAAATGAAAATGGGACACTTCATTTAGTTGAAACAAAAGATAGAAGGGGTTTGAACATAAACGACAAAAGGACAAAACAAGGTAGATCCCGAACTACAACCCTGAAATAATTTGGATAACAGAAAAATAAAACAAAACAAACTACCAGACCTCTTCCTAGTAGGGAGAGGAGTGACTTCTCAATTGCTCAGCCTGATATCTTAACCACTGCTTTGCATATCAGCATGACTAGAGTTCCCCTCACTGTTAATGTTTTTCATCATAATTGATCCATCTTGAACCTTCTTTTCAATTTCTCTTTTCAAATCTCGACAATCTTCAATACTCTGACCCTGAGCATCAAAATGATACATACATCGTACATTAGGATCAAAATTTCTTGAACGTCGATTAAGAATGCACCCAAGGAGAGGAGTGATTATGCCCCATTGTACTAATCTCTAAAATAAACTGGTATGTGACTCTCCAATTGGGGTGAAGCTATCTCTTGATGTTTGACTCATTTCATCATTTGACTTGGATCAAAAATTAGGCTTAGAAGGGTTTTGGTATGTTTGTGGAGTTAGAGGATGACTCTGTGGAGTTGGTGTGTTCCACTGTGGGTAAGATGGGGGTTGAACTTATGGCTATGTGTTATATACTGGATATAGAGGTGGAGGAGCGGAGTATAATGAATTTTGGGAGTGATTATGTGGAGCTTGGGCATGAACTTGGGTTTGAGCCTGAGAGTGACAAAAACGGGGTTTTCTTGATCGTGCTCGCTGTCCAAGTATAATAGAAGATGCATTTTCCTAATTCTTTGTCTCCCCAACACTTCCTGAACCCTTTTGAATTGATTGAGTTGTCGCTTTTAATGTTACAAAAATCATAATGTGACCAGTCTTAATTCCCCTTTCTATCATCTCCCCTATTTTAATGACCTCAATAAATAACTTCCCTAATGCAGGTAACAAGTGTTGATAATATATTTCATCCTGCACTTGAATAAACTCCTCCACTATTTTGCTTTCTTTCATTGGTGGTTTTACTCTAGAAGCTTGGTCGTGCCATCTGATCGCATACTCCCTGAAACTCTCAGCATTCTTCTTTTTTATACTAGTTAGGAATTTTTCTTTAGGGATCAACTACACATTGTATTGAAATTGTTGCACAAATCCATTTGCTAGGTCATCCCAACTAATCCACTTGTCAATCTATTGGTCAACAAACCATTCCAAAGCTAGGCCTGAAAGACTCTCCCCGAAATAAGCAATGAGTAGTTCTTCCTTCACTCCAACGCCCCTTAACTGGTTATAATAGCACCTCAAATGTTCCACTGGGTCCCCATGTCCATTATGCTTCTCAAACTTTGGCATTTTAAAGCCAGGAGGAAGGTTGACACATGGAAAAATGCATAACTCCTTATATAAAACACTTTTGTAACCCCCAAATGCTTGCAATTTCTTCATAGCCAGTTCCAAACTTCTCAATTTTCTGGTCATTTTCTCTTGTTCTTTTGTCATAACAGGCTTTTCAGTGTTAGGAGGAAATTCAGGCGGTAGAGTGTCACCATAAAGACCAGTCAGCTTGAATGTAGGCTCGAAAGTGTAATGCTGATCACTAGTAACATTCAATGCAGGCTCTCTTATAGAGTAGGGAGCTTGTAGATGAACATCAAAAGTAGGAGCTTCAGGTAGGGGTGGCACCGCAAAATCATGAATAGCAGGTGGAGCCGAGTATGTAGTAGTCTTGGATTGGGGAGTGAGGAAATGAACATTTGAAGTGGTTGGTTGTTGTTGCCCCGGAGTCGATCCTGATGCATATTGTGGCATATCAACAAAAATGAAAAATTATACATGTGACACAGGAGGCAAGCCTGAAAGATATTCTAGATTATCAGTGGGAACTGGGGGAGGTGGCAACCCATTAGCCCAAGCTCGATGCATCTCTATCATTTGCTACCTTAATTTCCGAATCTCTTCATTAGATCCTAAATTCTCATTTCCTGAACTCCCTATCTGTTTAGTGACAACAAACTCGGTATCCTTGTAGGCCATAACGTTCTCTGTGACTTGGTGCAATATGGAGGACCAACCAAAATGCCACAAACCAACCACCTTAAACTAACTGAACAAGAGATAGTAAATGTGTTAGAGTTCAATACTTTCTCAAAATCTCTTTTTTTTCTTTTTGAAAAGGTCACCGAACCCAAGAAGGGTGCCTACGTATCTCACATCAAGAAAGAGGAGAATCAGGTGTACGTAGTTTGTGAAGTCTTGCCAAAATGGCCAATTAAACTCTTTTTGTTTTTCTTTTTATTGAAATTTTAAGACGAAAAGAAAAATGACAAATTGTCAAAAGAATAGACGAAAATCTTTTTGAATTTTTCGGCTTTAATAACATATACAAAATGAAACCTATGATTACCAAAGAAACTCTTTTTGGTTTTCCAATTTTGCATTTCATACGAAAATGAAACTTGAACCTATTAAAGGAAAATCTTTTGTAGTTTTCTTTTAAAGATGTATATGAAACACCTACTCTAAATGAGAGTGAAGAAAATCTTTTTGAATTTTTCAGATTCCTGTACAAAATAAAATCTATGATTATCGAAGAAAATATTTTTGAATTTTTGATTTTGAATTTCATACGAAAATGAAGCTTGAACCTATTAAAGGGAAATATTTTTTTGTTGTTTTCTTTTAAAGATGTACATGAAACACCTACTCTAAACGAAGAGTGAAGAAAATCTTTTTTGGAATTTTTGAAATAAGATTCCCGAACCTACAATAGGCTGCTTATGTATCTCACTCCTGAGAGAGGAGAATCAGGGGTGCGTAGTTTGTCCAGATTGGACAATTAATAATTAAATAACGGATTGCACCCTGACTTGAGACACGACTAAAGACACACGATGAACAACATAACAATTTTTTTATTTTTTTTTTGAGTTTTTAATTTGACACTTCACATAAAAAATGACATCAACAGCTATGAAAGAATTTTTTTTTGGTATTTTCGTTATATGAAATGTACAAAACTTCTACCACCCTTTTTTTGAATTTTTCTTTTATAAAAAGCTCTTAAAAAAATTATTTTGGAGTTTTCGAATTGTGAATGCTTGCTAAATGAAACAAAAGAAAAATCTTTTTGATGTTTTTTTGATTTTTGAAAAATGAGTGCAAAAGTAAAAAAAAACTTTTGAATTTTTGGATTGTGAAAAAAAAAATCAAAAGCCATAAAGAATTCTAAAAACTTACAAAACACTCCTTTTTTTTGACTTTCCTTTTGTTTTTCTCCCTTTTTCAACACTTTTTGTCTACACACTTTACTTCTATCATATGTTTTCCCCAAATCAGTCCATCATATGACCACGCTACCCTCAGAGATGCAACATTTAGCCCGTACGGATGCTTTAAAGGTGAGTCTCCTACAAAGGACCAAGTGGATCCCACTAGGTCTCAATATGATGTAGATAAGCATGACCTAAAGGCTGACCTATGCTGAGGTTCACTAACAAGGCTGTTCAGGGGTACGTATGATTGATAGTGGCTACGAGAGCTTTTCACCCACTCCATAACACTAACGGCTCCCCCTCCTAAAATAAGGGTGACTCAACTAGAGGTTGTGTACAACAGGTGTACTACAGACTTGTTGCAGAAAGAATGACTCGGGTTATGCACATGATGCCAGATATAAAATGGTAACACATAAGAAGAAAGACTGTAAATAAAAAGCACGCAGATACTCAATAATGATAAAAAATATCACAAAATAACACAAACAATGTCTATATACCTATAATACCGAACAAATTCGATACAACTCCAAAAATTAGCTTGAATTTTGAAAAGGATCCCCAGCAGAGTCCCCAGAGCTGTCACACCCCCTTTTTTACCAAAAAGATTAAATTTTAATTTTTGAGGTTCGAAAGGATTTTTATTATTAAAGTTACAAAATGAAGATTTGTTCCGAAAAATGATTACGTTTATATTCAAAACTCAAAGTCGCCATTTGGCATAATCCGGTGTGCCAAGTCACCTTTGGACAATCCTTTTCAAAATAATTTGACTCTTTAAAATTGGTTTGTGAACAGAGATTTCGGCTAAGGAATTCTATTGATCGAGGGGAAGGTGTTAGGAACCTCTCGATCTCATGGTTCTACCACGGTCGCTTGGTGGAGCATATCAACTAATTTGACATTGTAAAATATATAAACCACACAAAAACACACGAAAACAATCAATCATGCAAACAAAACAATCCAAAAGTTAGTCTCCAGTCCAGTTATACAATTCCAAAATAGAAAAATGCGAAAATATGAACTATGCTAACCTACACTAATCCTAAATTATGCTCCAATTCTTTACCCGATCCTCGGGTCTTCATCACGGACGTCCTCCGAGTACATAATACGTTGGTAAATTACCCGGTAAATAAATACAATGTGTCTCGGGATATTTCCCGGCTAAAAGAATCCATTTGAATTAAATACGATAAACTAGAAAGAAACATTCACACGAACATTCCACATTTAACAAAACACACAAGTTCTAAGTTTGCTTACCCAACCTACGTTTACCTATCAATTGTGGGCCTAAACATGATACTATCAAGTTTACAACTTGATATTTATTCCGAATGAAACAAAACAACAATAAATCAAAGGTAATAAAAAAACCAACAAAACCAGAGTTTCAGCAAAATCCAACGTCGACAAAAGACGATGATACAGGGGGGTCGAATTCCAGCGGATTCTCGTCCAAAAATCCAAAAGAAAAGATGGGGTTTGGAGAATTTCGAGGGTTGAATGGGTTAAAACTGACGAAATGAAGGCGATTACGGTGAAGCACGGATCTAACATGACGGACTACAGACGATTCCAAAGAAACAGTTGCCGGAACGGTAACCGGAAGTAAGAAATTCCTTCTCTCCCATAATTCTCACACCATTTTTACTTCTTTTCTCATTGTTTTTCACTGTATTCGTGGTGTGTGCGTGTTTCTCCGAGTTTAGTGTGTGTGTGCGAAATTGTGAAGAAGAAAAGAAGAAAAAAATGGCGTCTTCTCTAGTGTTTGTCTATTTTTCCTTTTTTATGCATATGTGTGTATTTGGTGTATCCTCAATGGAATTGCATGGGTGTGTACTGTGTGTGTATATGGTGTTCCCAAAAGGAAAGAAGAAAGGTGCTGATGGCTCCCCATATTTTGTTTTTTCTTCTTTTTTTTTGGAAAAGAAACGTGGGAGGGGGTTAAAGGTAGGGGTAAGGGGTGGTGAGGTAGTGGGGTAGGTGGTTAGGTGTCCTAATTTAATAGGCAGATTTGTTAATTAGTTATCACAAGAATAATTGAGGATTGAGTTTGTTAGGGGTTTGTTTAGAGTTGTTTATTTTTTTGTATTTTTATGGAGGGGTTATCACGTAGATGAGGGTACACGATAGGATAAAGTAAAAATGGGTAAAATATATTGGGGAGGGATGAAATTAGGTGTCTACAATAGTATTGTTTGTTAGGAGTCCTCGTAGTCATGGATTTATGGGTTTAAAGCGTGACATAGAATTCTCTACAAAAGTATATATAATGATTATCCTGCTTTATTGAACACAAGAGAGTTACACAGAACTTTATTTTTTTTATGTTATGTATTCAACATACTTTCTTCATTGTTCTATTTGCTATATTCTATCAGCATTATAAAGAGCGAGGTTTAATCCATAACGAAAACAATACCCATGAGGGAGACTTTACGTAGAAATTTATTATTCATCTATGGCTTTAGAGATCAATTTTATGCAAGCAATCATTCCTCATTTTGATGGTGTCATGACCCCAAATCAATGGTCATGACGAGTAAGCCTATCACCCAAACCGATAGATAAAGGGTAATGAGAGAAATAATGTAACACCCCAAAAATACACTCTGGATGCCACACAGTGCTTACAATCCCAAGTGACTACAAGCTAACTCATGAATCGGTATCTGCTGTGAGCACTGAATAATAATAGCAAAATACATATCTGCAGAATAATTAAATATGCCTTAAGGTTTTAAATCTGAAAGTAATACAACTAAAAACCCAAAAATCTAAAACATATGCAAAATTATTAAAAATCTGACTGAAAGACCAACAACTGACTGACTGTCTAAAATGTTTGAAAGCCTCTAAAACTGTCTGAAAGAGAGTTGATGGGACATGCCCCGACTAACTCCAATTGTCTAACTGAAATAAAATACTGAGATGAACTGAAATAACAACCATATCCTCGATAGATGAGGATTCACCACTATTGTTGCTGCTGATACACTAGAATGTCTAAGTCCGATTGGGAACCTGAGCATTTGAACCTATGATATTAAATATCATAGTGCAAGACAGAGTATGCGATTAGTACTTTGAATATACTGGAATCCTAGATGAGGTTAGGCTAATATGCATGGGTTCATGTGCATGAATAATAATTGACTGAATGAATAGCATGAGGTAATTGAGTATAAATTTACAAGAACTATGAAATCTAAGAATGCATGTCCAAACATATAATATGATTCTAAAATAGTCTGTAAACTGAAATACTAACATACTGATAACTGAATAACTAGTAATTGTATGCTATAGTCAAGAAAAACTAAAACTGAACTTTCTACTGAAATACTAGTCTGAGACAGTGGGAGCTATCATCTATCCGACATAACCCAATATGAGCTAATTGGGGTCTAACCTGTGACCCTAGTTGGAAGGGTGTCGGTACCATTCCACGGGTACTAAAAATGGTTGTGTGGATCAACTAAACTTATGTCTTGAAGGAACAAGGTGTCAAGACTAAACCGACGAGTTACCTTGAGAAGAAGTCAAGCCTAAGTTGATGGGTGACTCCTCATATCCTATGCTAGCTACGTATTTCTAGAATACAGGGACTGATACTAATAACTCTGCCTGACTGATGGGGAAGACGTCATCCCTGCATTTGCTCGATGCTAAATCTTAGTCACAATTGAACTGACTCAGAATACTGAACTGATCTAAGTTTAACTGATTATGAGTTATGATAGAGCTCGTTATGATAATAATAACTAAGAAATCAACTATGCTCATGGTTTAACTAAAATTAATCTGAGGATACTGAAAGTGTGTGAACAACTAAATTTCGGGTATTCAAACCCCCAGGACTTGATAGAAATATCAACAAGATCATACTAAAACTTTGAGGACATGACATGTAGTCAATATTCAAAACTCATTCTTTGAGGCATTTCATCAAATACTTGCAATGCATGACTTAAGCATGAGAATAGTTTTAAGACTTGTAGTAATAACATGATTTTACTTCTAAAATCACCAATTAAGGCATAACTCAACAAATAATACCATTCAAATGCGTGGGGTTTAATAACAACAACAATTTTATGTAAACATGGTATAGAATTAAAATTCATGGTTAAAATCACAATAACTTGAAAAAAAAATAATTTTGAATTTGAAATTAGATTGTTGGACTCCATGGGTGAAAAAAATGATCTTTATAAAAACTCTAATTTTGATATTTAGGATGAATGAGGAGTTATGTTGTTTAAGTTGATGGAATTAGGGGTTATAAAGGGTGGAAAAGGACCCAAGATCTCATTAAAATCTTCATTAAATCATTGAACGGGTCCGGTTGACGATCTGGGTAACAGACCGTCACTCTGGTGATTGACCGTCACTCTGGTGACTGACCGTCACTCTGGTGACTGACCGTCACTCAAACCATCAGTTTATGGCCAAAAAATGAGCTCACTACCTGAGGTTGACGGCCTGGCTTGATGGTCTATCACTGGCTTGACGGTCCCTCACCCTGGACGTCGCACCTGGGCAGTCAGACAACTCTCTGGTAAAACAGGCATAACTTTTTACTCCAATATTAGATTAAGAAAAAATTGGTATCACTGGAAATCTAATTAGATTATATATCTTTTGGTGGGTCATGAGCTCAAAAGTTCTTAGTAAAATGAAATATATGCTCGTTTTAAGTTGACTATAGCAACATCCTTCTCAAGAACTCAATTGGTAAGAGATATTTTGATTCTTCTAATAGTTAGGAGCTATTTGAGTCCTTAATATATATCAAAATCAATCATAAAGCTACCAAAGCACTATAATTTATTTCTCATCAGCTTGAAGCATGGTTCTAATAGTGGTTTGGATTCTCGAGGTATTACAATATCTCCTCCTTGGGAACATTCATCCATGAATGAGGTTGGTTAGACTGAGAGTACTGAACTAAGGAAACTGAGATCACATACTGAACATGTATGACTAGGAACAGATTGCCTAACTGAGTTTGAAACATGATACATAAACTGAATATCACGAACGTAATTGATCTCTTGAATACATGCAATGACATGAGAATAGTTATAAGGGTGAGATAGAAATGATAAAGTCAATTATGAGTACCCATTACTTTGATATGGATCTTGTTACGTGGAGAGAAGATGGAAGTTTTAGAACATGAAAGCTTGGGGGATTACAGTACATCTCCCCTTTGGGATGTTATGTCCCCCAAAAGATACTGACTTGGCTAAAATATTGAGAAAAGACCGAGATGATGCACGGGCACTTAAGAACTGAATCATGACTGAATAGCTGGAATCTGAAACTGATGCATGAACTGAACTGAGCTGAATTCATAATTTGCAGGGGTGTGAATATTTTACCTCATGGAATAGCAATGTTCATGAGACTTCAGATAGTATGACTAGGTGGAAAGATGGAAAATCATAGGAACTTGTCTGTCTGACTGCTAAGCTGAATAACGGGCTTTACGAACTAACTGATACTGAAAACTTATAGTCAACTGGAGCATTTCTTCAATGCTCTTTCTAAGAATTTCTAATAATATTAGAGAGCAGAGAATCTCGGGCATGATATGAATAATACATCTATATAAGGAACCCCCATCATGGATATAATTTTGTAACAAGGAACATAGTCCTACGAAACCCAAGATAGGATAGAATTGATAAGCCTTAGACAATGAAACTGCTACTTTCAAACTTAGACATACTCTTGGAATAGTCTCTCAACTTAACCTTCCACCTTAATACTGCACTTCACCTGAGACTACTGAAAATATTCACATAGACACTGATAACTATACCTACTGAAGTCTGAGCTGGACTGAATTCTCCCACTATCTTCAAGCCTACTCGAATCAACAAAATGCACACTTAACACTATAATACTATTCTGATTCATGAATTCAATACACTATGCTCTTCATAACTTCCCATCTCCTGAATAATTCTGATTTCCCCTTCAATAACTAAATACAACCTCTTAATAGCATTCACTAATGTGTAATACATTTATCCACTTACACACCAACATGACATTCAAGCCTATCTTCATGACTACAGCCTCGTGTAAAGCAAGCATGAAATAATATTTCCTTAACATGAAACATTTACTCTCTCCCACCTATGCAATTTCTTATCACTATATCATTTCATTAGGAGAGGTCATTGAAAGGTTAAAATCCGAGGACCTAAAGCATGGATGAACACTATACAGAACTTGACACTTAAAAGAGGTTCGAGGAATAAAATATCAACATCATGGTTTCATCAAGAGACCTAAACTGAGGATATACATGATATAATTTGAATTTCGTTGATCATTAGGGTTGTAGCATAAGTCATGGGAACTGATCCTACTATAAAACATGAATACATGAGTCAAGAGTTGCATCACCTAAGTTTGGAGTTCGTAAATTCATGGAATACGATTCAGACGGCTGGGTGAACTGGAACTCCTCATACTAAGAACTAGAAGCATACATAATTCTCTATGATGTTCATGAACATGAACTATGATCATGAAACTGACATGTAAGGCATGAGTAGATATCGTGATGACTAAAAAAACCTTGCAATGAGATAAGGATGGGTTGGGCATCATCCTCTTCTAATGCTTTTCTATGCATACTGGCATCACTACAGGATCTGAGAGCCTAACTTGGTTACTTGTTCTACCATCTCCCCCTTAGATTAAAGTCATCATTCTAAGTCTGTGAACCACTTAATCAACAACTCTAAACTAAACTATCACCACTTTACTCTAGAGTCTGGGGTAGAATAATGCACATAAACACTATACTTACCCTGAAAGGCTATACCGAATAATATAAAACCCGCTGCTTGTACTTTCTTCTTATAAACAAATTTTAGCCCTATATAGCCCCAACAATCATCATGTAACAACTTAAAATTGACTAACTTAGAATTTTCAACTCCTCTTTCTATTAGCTCAACCTTCAAAGATTCAAACTTAGATTCTAACACATAACATGAATATCCCCAAATATTTAATAACCATGCTACTTTCATCATAGCCTACAATTATCACATCCACAACATATGTTTCAAATCAACAAACTTAACTTTTTTGCATACACTACTTCAAGCCTATTGATTCACCTTTCATACGACTAGCCCAATGAAATAATCTGCTCAAATTTAGATAACACCATCCCAACTCTACTACTGTTGCTAAACACTTAGTTTCATGCTCCAAATTTTAGATCATAAGTTATAATAGGATTCTGAGAAGGAATCTGAAAACATGTATGACTTCTAAGTATTGAGGTACTACCCCTTCAATCAATGACTGGTTCATCAAGAAACTAAAACTGAATGACTCTATTTCTGAAGTCAACTAAGTAATTTTCTGGAATACTGTAATCAGGCAATTTTTGTATACCTATTTGGTTGGAATTTATCTACTGAAGTAGACACTGAGGAGGGCTCTACTAGAGTATCGAGACTGATACCAAAATTAAAAACTATATACTGAGTTACAAAAGAAAGTAAGGTTCTGGGGTCTAATAAAGCATAAACACAACGATTAAAGATTAGTAATATACTAGTGACCGCATCAGGAGAGCTTTACTAATCATGATGAGACTGGAGTGCATAAAGTCTATTCTAGTGTTGACCATTGGTGGCACTAGAAGTGGTGCCCTACTGAGTCAGACGATCGAATGGGACTAGAGGACGGTTGGACTGACCCTGTTGGAGTAAATCCTTTCAACTTTAAGCCATTACTTTACATACCCTTATCTTGTAGCCTGGCTGACCAAATCCAAAACATACATCACTACCAGCTCTATACACACTTAAGTAATTTCTAGCATATTCTCTGTAAATTGGAAGGGTACGACCACTGCTCACACTACCCTAGGTTTTGAAGCCTAGCACCCTATCCCGACTGTCATTCCTAAACTTTGGTACTGGCGCACTAGCTGAAGAATGATCTGGGGATAAAAACTTCTGACTGGTTTGAGAACGGTTACCACCCCCTAACCTTAGTTGAAAAAATTAAAACTACCTATCCTATCCCTATTATTCTCTCATTTATTCTCCTTAAATTTCTCCTCCTTAATCACCTGAGCATGAACCATGAGCCTAGATAAAGATAGGACAACATCCTATTGATTGTTCTAAGCAACTACCGAATAAGATAAGTTAGTGGAGGTAGCTCTGAATTCGGCGTGAGAGACATGCTCATTCAGAGGATCTTCCTGAACAGGCAAAGGTACGGGATGATTCCCGTTCCTCCTTTCGTTATTCTTTGTGGGAGGCATTGTCTATACACGAAAAGAAGGATAAGTCAGAAAGGAAGTTCAATTAAAGATCATGATCAATCGCACATGTACACTGAAAGAAGGGAAAATTTTCCTAAAATGTCTTGTAGCCTCTTGTCCATAAGTGTGGTGTGCTTCAGACCCATGCACAAGACTTTACTCAACACAACTTTTAGAATCCCTAGGATACTTTAAAACCTTAGGCTTTGATACTAAGTTTGTAGCGCTACATAAATACACCCTTGATGCCACATGGTGCTTACGGTCCCGAAAGACCACAAGCTAACCCATGAACTGGTACCTGCTGTGAGCACAGAATAATAATAGCAAAATACATATGTGTGGAGTAACTGAATAAGCCTTAAGGTTTTAAATCTAAAAGTAATACAACTAAAAACCCAAAAGTCTAAAACATATGCAAAATTATTGAAAATTTGACTGAAAAGAGCAACAACTGACTGATTGCTATCTAAAAAAGAGTTGATGGGACAGGCCCCAACTAACTCCAACTGTCTAACTGAAAAAAAATACTGAGATAAACTGAAATAACAACCAAGTCCTTGATAGATGAGGACTCACCACTATTATTGTTTCTAATATGCTGGAATGTCTAAGTACGACCGGGAACCTGAGCATCCGAACCTATGATATTAAACATCATAGCGCTAGAAACAAGTATGCTATTAGTACTTTGGATGTACTGGCATTCTAGATGAGGTTAGGCTAATATTCATGAGTTCATGTGCATGAATAATAACTGACTGAATGAATAGCATAAAGTAACTGAGTATAAATGCATGAAAACTGTGAAATCTAATAATGCATGACCAAGCATATAATATGATTCTAAAATAGTCTATAAACTGAAATACTGGCATACTGATAAATGAATAACTGGTAACTGTAAGCTATGGTCAGGCAAACTTGAAACTGAACTCTGCACTAAAATACTAGTCTGTGACTGTGGGAGCTATCATCTAACTGACATGCCCCAATATAAGCTAATTGGGGTACAACCTGTGACCCCAATTAGAAGGATGTCAGTACTATGCCATGGGTACTAACATTGGTTGTGTGGATCAACTAAACTGATGTCCTAAAGGACCAGGGTCATGCCTAAATTGATGGGTGACCCCTGAGAGGAAGTCATGCCTAAATTGATGGGTGATTCCTCATATCCTACGCTGGCTACATAGTTTTGGAATATAGGGACTACTACTAAAGACTCTTCCAGACTGACGGGGAAGATGTCATTCCTGCATTCGCTCGATGCTAAATCCTACTCCCAACTGAACTGACTCGGAATACTGAACTGATCTAAGTTAAACTGATTATGAGTTCTGATAGTGTTCATTATGATAATAATAACTGAGAAATCAAATATGCTCATGGTTTAACTAAAATCATTTTGAGGATACAAAAAGTATGTAAACAGCTAAATTTTTGGTATTCAAACCCTCAGGACATGATAGTAATAATAACAAGATCATACTAAAACTTTGAGGACATGATATGTAGTCAATATTCAAAACTCATTCTTTGAGTCATTTCATCAAACACTTACAATGCATGGCTTAAGCATGGGAATAATTTTAAGACTTGAAGTAATAGAATAACTTCACTACTAAAATCACTAATTAAGGTTTAACTCCACGAACAACACCATTCAATTGTGTGGGGTTTAATAACAACAACAATTTCATATAAACATGGTATAGAATAAAAATTCATGGGGATTCATGGTTAAAGTCATAATAACTTGAAAAAAATCATAACTTTGAATTTGAAGCTTATATCTTAAAGTAGAATAACTTTTCTTGAAGGTTCTTGAATGGTGAGGCTTGGATTTTTGAGTTTTCTTGAAGAAAGGGCTTGAAACTTGTTCTTGGGAAATGATCTTGATAGAAACCCTAATTTTGATGTTTAGGATGAATGAAGAGTTATGTTGTTTAAGTTGAGGGAATTAGGGGTTAAAAGGGTGGGAAAAGACCCAAAAAATCTCATTAAAATCGTCATTACGTCGTTGAACGGGATTGGTTGATGGTTGGGTGATGGACCATCACTCTGGTGACTGATCATCACTCAAAACATCAGTTTATGTCCATAAAATGAGCTCAATGCCTGAGGTTGACGGCCTGGCTTGACGGTCCGTCACCCTACCTGTCGCTCCTCAGTAGTCAGACAACTCTATCGTAAAACGGGCATAACTTTTTACTCCAATATCGGATTAAGGTGAAATTAGTATCGTTGGAAATCTAATTCACTTATCTATCTTTTTGTATGTCATGAGCTCAAAAATTCTTAGTAAAATGAAAGATATGCTCGTTTGAAGTTGACTATAGCAACATCCTTCTCAAGAACTCAATCGGTAAGGGATATTTTGATTCGTCTAATAGCTAGGAGTTATTTGAAGCCTTAGTATATATATTTATCAAAATCACTCATAAAACTACCAATGGACTATAATTTATATCTCATGAGCTTGAATCATGGTTCTAATAGTGGTTTGAATTTTCAGGGTATTACAAACAACCCTAAGGTAAGGCTTCTAGAATGAAGCCGAACCATACAAGTATAATAAATAATGCTGAAAGAAATGTAAACAACAATGATGTCATAATTCTCAATACTTGATGTCAACAGTATAAGAACGTATCTAGTACAACGTAACTTGAATCCAAAGAAATACATAAGATGTCCAAATACAAGAGAAGACCCTGTCTCTGAAAAGAAAATAAAGACATAATCTATAGAGAAAGGTAGAAGAAGACATTCGGATGCCTAAAAATCATAAACTACCTTGAAATCTCCAACAATCGCCCCCGTGAAGCAACGTGGATGAATCCGAGCCTGAATCTACACCAAAAGGGTGCAGTAGGGGTGAGTACGTTCCACTTGTACTCGTTGGGTATCGTAGGCCGGCCGAACAAAGTAGAAAATAAAGCATATAAAATATACACTATGGGCACATCACCTATAGTAAAAAAATGTCCCATAACGATTGCCCGCACCGCTTGCACTAACAATTCTAATATTCACATATATTATAATAAACACCAAAAAAGGACCTTAAGTATACAATATACCACATACGAGTAGGACAAGGTCGGAGAATATATATATATATATATACACACACACACACAAGATCATCATGTACGAGTTTAAGAAGATAGAACAATTAGATAAGTAACAAGTCAAAATAGAAGTACAACCACCATACAAGAACAATGAAGTAAACACAATAAGAATGATGATGATGCATGAGGTTATCGTACAACCTTCATATACACCTATGGAGTAAAGCCACCCGATGTAGGACCCATGGGGAGTTCGTAAATATGTATACAATACATATATCCATATCTTCTTTTTGGTACATCCCTTAAAAAGGGTTTTATAAGGTGTTACAATATCTTCTCTCCAACACATTCCTCGGGAAAGGTTTTAAAAAAGTGTTGCCAGTGTTTCTCAGATATTGTCATGGTGGTGCCAATGTATCGTGAATGAGTATGATATGAGGATGTAATTCTTACAACCAGCCACAATGAGTATTTCCACAACCAACCACAATGATATATTTCCACAACCAACCACAATGATACATTTCCACAACTATGTGAGCCAATATCCACTCATTATTTCCACTATCCATGAAATTTCACATGATCCATATGCCTATAAGGATGAATATAACACAATACACTATACGGTCACACATACACTTAATATTTCAAATCTAATAATTATATCGCATAAATAGGACCCCACACGGGAACAACATATTAAGATAGAAAAACTCATGATTAGTTCTCACCCTTAACATGCATTTTATACCAATATTTACTACCCAACCCAGTCTGAAAGAGTTAAGCCATAACCTATCTCAAGACCAAAAACCGATCCACAACACTTCAATCCACGACCTTACTTCTCATGAACACTTTTGAAATCAACTAAAACCAAGAAATATAGAATCTACACGTCAAAAAAGCCAACAATATCCACATGGACTACTTTTGATTTGGGGTAGAAACGGACTCCCAAATGGGTTTTAAAAAAAGGCAAAATTAAAACTTTATTTCAAAAATGTGTTTTCCATGTTTTTAGAAATCTACATCTGAAAACTCAAGTCAAATAGAGTTAAAAATGAGGTTCAAATCACAGAAAAAAATATTTTAAAACTTTATCGGGTAAAACCTTTGAAATTCGTTTTAAAACCAAGAATCGAGATTGTTTCAAAGATGAAATTGGGGAAAACTATAATTATAGGATTAGAAACATTATTCAAGTGAAAAGGTTTAGAATTTGGGGCTAAATCAAGTACTAAGGTTTTTGGGGTTTTGAATAATAAATCAAGAAATTCAATTAAGAAAAGGGTGAATTCTTACCTTAAATCCGTAAGAGAATCAAGAAATGAATGTTAATCTAACTTCTCAAGCACCCATAAGATTCATTTTTAAGATCTCAGACTATTTTAGGGTTTATCTCTCAAGAGGTAAGATGAATAAAGAGCTAATTTGTGACCTAAGGGGTCTATTTATAACCCTCTCAGGTAATCAGGTATTGCAACCGCATACCCTAGTAGCAGCAGAAGGTATGGAAATCGCCACTACCCTTAGTGCGATTGCACTACCCTCTCTTCAGACACTTGTGCACTCTTCAGTCAAGTGGTGCAATCGCGGATGCACCAGAAACGAGCTGAAACTTGAAAAAAAAATTTAAGTTTCTGTCAAGGCCTTGGGATTCATTCGTAATCCAATATATGCTAACGAAATATGTAACCACACTAAATTCTTTGCTTTTGACTCAATAGAGATATTAAATTTTTAAAAAGACGCCATTTTTACAAGGTTGACCCCCCGAAATTCAAAATTATAATTTTTCAAGTCGAGGGTCGAAATAAATTTTAAAAGCCATAAAACCAAACCAAATATGTTACCTCCCCAAAATCAACGTTTCGAATTTGCTAGTGCAGCATTTTCAGCCATTCGAAACCCAGATCAAAAGATAATCATAGAAGTCCAAATAACGCTCTGGAAGCCTCCAAAAACCACAATATCGTATAAAAGGCACCAAAAAGCATCAGGAATTGTGCCAATCACACCCACACCCCAGAAGTATCACAATGCAACTATAAGAAGGGGTAAAATAGTCAAATCATAAAAACATATATGTCATAAAATTTTTAGGTCGTTTCATCATTCATCACTAAAAATCTATTTCGTTCTAGAACTAAGGTAAATGATTACTTGAATCAACGAAAAGTTAGGGATATAAACTACGCATATTAGGCTCGACCTCCTAAGCAGCCTTATCTATAGGTCGATGTCGCCACTGAACCTTAACCACAGGGATAACTCTAGAACGCAACTATCTAACATCCCTAGACAAAATAAAGGTTGGCTTCTCAACAAACGATAATCGCTCATCTAACTGAATGGAATTCTAAAGAATGACATGAGACTCATCCTGAATGTAACAAAGAAGCATAGAAACATGAAAAACTGGATGAACTGCCGATAAATTTGGAGGCAAATCTAACTCATTGGCCACATTCCCAACAGTCTGAAGAATCTTAAACGGACCAATATACCTGGAGTTAAACTTGCCCCTCTTCTCAAACCTTATCAAACCCTTCATGGGTAAAAATCGAAGGAAAACATGATCACCAACACCAAATCTCAAGGCACAAAGTTTATGTTTTGCATAACACTTCTGCCTACTCTGAGCTGCTCAAATTCTATCGTGAATGATCCAAACTCTATCCAAGGACTCACGAAGCAAGTTTGTACCTGGAGGTCTAACCTCAAAAACATCAAACCAACCAACTAATGAGCGACAATGCCTACCATACAATGACTCAAAATGAGCCATATCGATACTGGAATGGTAGTTGTTATTATATGCAAACTCAGCTAAATCCAAATATTACTCCCACTGGCCACCAAAATCTATCACACAAGCACAAGTATATCCTCTAAAACTTGGATAGTCCGCTCTGATTGCATCAGTCTAGGGGTGAAACATTGTACTAATATCAACCCGAGTGACCAAATCATCCTAAAAAGTCTTTCAAAAGTTAGATATGAACAACGAACAGCGATTTGAGATTACAGGCACGGGCATACCATGAAGTCTCACAATCTTATGAATATAGATACGGGCTAACCTCTCGGCACTAAAAGAAACATAAATTTGTATGAAATAGGATTACTTGGTCAATCAATCCACGATAACCCAAACACTGTTCGATCCATGAGAAGTATGAGACAAACCAGCCACAAAGTCCATAGTGATTTGTTCCCACTTTCACTCAGGAAAGGTTGACCTCAAAAACAATTTACCAGGTCTTATGTACTCGGCCTTCAACTGCTGACAACATGGGAAAAGAGCTATAAATTCCACCACATCCTTCTTTATACCACCCTACCAGTACTTTTACCTCAAATAATAATACATTATAGTCACTCCCGAGTGGAAAGAATATCTAGAACAATGGGCCTCCTCTAAAATCAACCTAATCTAATTACCTACTCACGGCACACAAACTCGCCCCCTAATCTATAAAGCACCATCTGAACCAAATGAGGCTTCCTTCACCTCATCACTCAACACCTTATCTAGAATTAATCTCAATCCCACATTATCAAATTGGTGAGCTCAAATTTGCTCTATTAAAGAATACATAGCCTCTAAAATTTCCAAAACACGCCCAAGAGTCAAAATATTAAGCCTAACCATCTGGTTAGCTAAAGACTAAACCTCCATGGCCAAAGGCCTCTCCTGGGTCAAAAGATACGCCAAGCTGCCCATGCTAGTCGACTTCTGGCACAAGGCATCTGCAACCACATTAGCCTTTCCCGGATGATAGAGAATAGTCAAGTCATAATCCTTAAGCAACTCAAGCCAACAAAAATACCTCATATTAGGATCCCTCTAGGTGAATTAGTACTGAAGAAGGCTATGATGATTTGAGAAAATCTCACAATAAACTCCATACAAGTAGTGCCTCCATAACTTCAAAGCAAAAACAATTGCGCACAACTCTAAATCATAGGTAGGATAATTTCTATCATAGGGCTTCAAATGAAGAGAAACATATGAAATTACCTTACCCTTCTACATCAACACAACACCTAGCCCAATTCTAGAAGCATCATAAAAGATGGTAGACCACATGCCCTCCTAAGGCAAAGTCAAGATATGAGCTGAAGTCAACAAATTTTAAGCTTTTGGACGCTCGCCTCACAAGTGTTAGACCACTAAAAGGAAAACTTCTTCTGAGTCAACTTGATCAATGGAGGTATACTAAAAGAAAAACCCTCAATAAAACGCTGATAATAACCTGCTAATCTAATAAAACTCAGAATCACAGTGATAAAGTAGGTCTAGACTAATCATGAACTACTGCCACCTTGGCTGGATCAACCATGATAAGATCCCTGGTCAACACATAACCCTAGAAAGAAATAGACTCCAACCAAAACTCACACTTTGAGAACTTAGTACACAACTTCTCATCCCTCAATCTCTGAATAATAATCCATAAATGCTCCTCATGCTCGACCTCATTCTTGGAATAAACTCATATATCATCTACAAATACAATAAAAAAGGAGTCGAGATATGATTGAAACACCCAATTCATCAACTTCATGAATGCAACAAGGGCATTGGTCTACCTAAAGATTATGAAAAAGGACTCTTAATGACCATATCGAGTCTAAAAAGTTGTCTTCAAAATATACAAATCTAATCCTCAACTCGTGATAACCAGATCTCAATTCAATTATTAAAAATACTACAGCACCTTGAAGCTTCTCAAATAAATCATCAATACGAGGAAGAGAATGCTTATTCTTAACTGTCACCCTGTTTAACTGTCGATAATCAATACACATATGCGTAGACCTAACCTTCTTCTTCACAAACAAGACAGATTCACCCCATGGAAATATACTAGGTCAAATAAATTCCATATCTAAAAACTTTTGCAATTGATCCTTTAATTTTTTTAACTTGGTTGGGGCCATCCTATAAGGAGAAACAAAAATGGGTGTGGTGCCTGGCTTAGCTGTAATGCCTCGAGTTTGCACTCGGATGCCACATAGTGCTTACAAACTTGAAGGACCACAAGCTAACCCATGATTGATATTTGCTGTGAGCACTGAGTAACAATACTGTAACAAATGCGGAAAAATAGACTGAAATGCCATAAGGTTCAAAAACTGAAATACTGATAAAGATTATCAACTGTAATAATAATTTGTACAACTGAATACTATTTGAAAGTCTAGTCTAAAAGCTTCTAACTATCTAAATATATAGTTGATGGGACAAGTCCCTAACTAACCTCGACTACTGAAATAAACTGAATACTGAAATAATGAAATGATATGATAACTTTTTGTCAAACTATGGAGACTCACCACTAGGTCTACTGCTGATAGTCTGGGCTACTAAGCACAATCAGGAGCTCGTGTGTCTGAACCTATGATTAAAACATCACAGTGAAAAGAAAAGGTATGTGTCAGTACATTGAATGTACAGGTATGCTAAGTGAGGTAGGCTGATATTAAAAGGTCCATATGCATGAACAATAACTGACAGAATAGCATGAACACAACTTAATAAGAGTACATGTATAACTGAAACTGATGAAATAACTATTTATGCAATACTATGCATATATCTGCATACGTTGTGTCTGAGATCATAGTAACATTGGATATTGAGTTCTGATAACTGAATGCCTGATATCTGAGTTTATTGATAACTATATTACTAACAGCTGGGTGACTGGAACTGATAGTACTAATTCTATAGAACTGAACTGAGTTTTATACTGAGCTGGTTACTCTATCTGATAGTCCTGATTCTGTAGAATAGAATTGAGTTCTATACTGAGACTGAAACTAAATTATGGGAGGTAATAATCTAATTGATATGCCCCTCTCTAAACTAATTGGGGTCCAACCTGTAACCCAGCTGGAAGGGTGTCAGTACCATGCCATCGATAAAGACAAGCGCTGAGTCACTCTCATCTGGCAAGTGCTCTAAATGAGAACGGTGGTATCTCAACTGACAGGTAGAACACCTCATCAACCCTCAACTGGTATGTTGATGTCTCAACTTACTCTGGCAACATAGTTTTCAAACGCCAGGACAGCTTCTAAGGATCACACCCTCTACTAGAAGGTGAGTCCCCATCCTTGGGTTCACTCGATGCTGAATCATACTCCCAACTGAATAGACACTGAACTGATTTTTAAACTATTATAGGCTAGACTAAAATATTACTAATCATGTTAACTGACTGAACTGGAATGAGTTCACTAAGTACTATAACTGATTAAGTGTTCTGAGTTCTATTTGCTGACTGGATATACTGAGTTTTGTACTGACTAAATGCTAATGTACGTGACGTTACTGAGACTATTCTAAATCTACTGTAATTCTAGGTAAATAGCTCGATTGTTGGGTATTATATACCCCCAGGACTGGATAACATTAAAAGTAAAGCATAGTATGATCTTGAAAAGCATTACCATGTTCATAACTTTTTTATAGAGACATTTTATCAAATACTTGTAAGATATAAGCTTGTACATATGCTAGCATGTCATGATTTTCTCATTTAATCCACATAAGCAATTTATTAAACACCTGGGGATACATAATCTATGCACATAATACTAATCAACATGTAGGCATCAGATTTCCAGTCCCAACTTACAAATTCAAAGGATTTAACATGAATTCACATAATACTACACACATGTCAAATAAATTTACAATAATCTTGTAATAAATCATGAATTAGAAACCCAATTAACTTCATAATCATGAATACATTCAAACCAAACATAGAATTCATGAAATCAATAAACTTGAAGTTTTAAAAGAGGTTCTTGAACTCCAAGAGTGGAAGGAACCCTTGGATGAACACCTAACATACCTTGGTACTTGAATTTGTGAAGATTGATGGTGAAATCTTGAATATTGATCTTGACTTTGATAGGTTAGGGTTTGTGTCTTGAGTGAATTTAAGAGAAAGTGAGTGTATTTTGCTTATTGAGGGTTGAATTTTGTATTTTTTGGGGCTGATTAAGGGTGGAAAAATAAAGCATGCCCAGTGACGTGCAAATTGACGCACTGCGTCGATGACATCAACACAATGACCAACGCGTCACGTCGAGTTTGCATTGGTTCACAAAAATTGCACTAAAATCAGGGAGAAAATTATCTGTCAATGCGATGGGCGATGCGATGCATTGAGATCACGTTGACCCACTGTTTTGGTCACCTGAACATAGTTCAAACGAGGTCTGAAAAATCTAAAACTCACCCAAAGTGACCTACTGACATTCTTGATAATGAATAAATCTAAAAATCAATACTCTAAGGTCATAAGGGTAGTGAAATAGGATCGCCAACTTACGAAGGCGAAAATATACTCTAAGGTCAATCTTTAACGGACTGAGTTAAGCTTAGAATTTTACGGGGTCTTAAAATATCTCCCCCTTGGGAACATTCGTCCTTAAATGAGACTGACTAAGTTGAGAAACACTGATAGACTAAGCTTACACACTTAACATGTATATTTGATGCATGGAATAGCTAACTAAAACTAGTAATAAGCTGAGTTCTCAAACTGAACATGCATATCTGATGCATGAGTACATGGTTGAACTGATTCATGAATGTATGACTAACATGAAGATGATATGCAACAGTAATGAATATCAAATTTGTAACTATAACTGAACATGGAACTGAGCAAATCTAAGAAAGATTGTTACCTTGAGCTAAGTCTGAGTTTACAGTTGTGGAGAAGAGGTGAGGATATTTGGTCCGCATATCTGCTTCTTCTTCCTAAGTAGCTCCCTCAATGGATTGATTTCGCCAAAGAACTATAACTAGTGAAACTTGTTTGTTCCTCAGTCTACAAATTTGATGATTGAGAATTTTGACTGGGATCTCTTCATAAGAGAGGCTTTTTTGAACATCTATACCCTCTATTGGGAATACAACTGCTGGGTCATCTATGCACTTCTTTAGCAAGGATACATGAAACACTGGGTGTACTGAAGCTAAGTCTGAAGACAACTCAAGATCATAAGCTACCGTTCCGAAATGGCTGAGAATTTGGTAAGGACCGACATATCGGGGACTGATCTTTTTCTTCTTGCCAAACCTCTTCACCTCTTTCATAGGAGATATTTTCAAATACACAGTCGCTAATCTGAAACTCAAGATCTTTTCTTCGCACATCAACATACGATTTATGTCGGCTCTGAGCTGTCTTAAGCCTTTCCCTGATCAACTAAACCTTTTCTAAGGTATCAAATACCAAGTCAGGCCCTACCACTGCAGCCTCACCCACTTTAAACCAACAATGGGAGGTCTACATCTCCTCCCATAAAGTACCTCAAATGAAGCCATCTAAATGCTGGAATAATAGCTATTATTATATGCGAACATAATCAAAGAAAAATGGTTACCCCAACTACCTTTAAAGTCAATGGCACATGCTCTTAAGATATCTTCCTAAGTCTGAATGGTCATATTTGCTTGACCATCTGTCTGAGGGTGAAAGGCTATGCTGAGGTAAACTTGGGTACCAAGACTCTTTTAGAAAGCTTTCCAAAAGTAAGAGGTAAACTGTGTACCTGTAGCTGAAATGATAGACAACAGAACTCCGTGCAATCTGACCAACTCTCTAATATAGATCTTGGCATAATCCTCGGCTGAATAAGATGTATAAATTGGTAAGAAATGAGCGAATTTGGTCAGCCTGTCTACAATGATCAAATTGAATAATCTAATGATGAGTACGGGGAAAACTCATCACAAAGTTCATGTTCACTTCCTCCCACTTCCACATAGGAATACTGAACTCTTGCATGGAACTACTAGGTTTTGGGTGCTCAATCTTAACCTACTGACATTTAGAGCACTTAGCCACAACCTCTTCAATGTCTCTCTTCATCCCACTCCAACAATAGACCTACCACAAATTATGGAACATCTTAGTAGCCCCTGGATGAAAAGAGTAAAGCACACCATGGGCTTCTACAAAAATTCATTGCCTCAAGACATCTACACCTGGCACGCATAACTGACCCTAGCAACGCAACACACCATCTCTTCCTTGGGAGAAAAACTCTACTTTTTGATCTCTGGTTGACTCTTTCAACTTGACTAAACAAGGATCTCCGTCCTACCTTTCCTTCACTTTGGAAACCAGAAATAATTCTGAACTATTCTGCACCCACACACTACTCTCAGCTGAATTGACTAAGCAGACACTTATTCGTGTAAGCTGATGAACTTTTTGAGCTAACTTCTTCTTATTATCCTCCACGTAAGAAACACTACCCATAGACATCCTACTGAGAGCATGAACCACTACATTGGCCTTGCCCAGGTGATACAGGACGTTCATGTCGTAGTCTTTCAATAACTCTAACCACCTCCTCTGACATAGATTCAAATCCTTCTGAGAGAAAACATACTATAGGATCTTATGGTCTGTGAACACATCAACATGTACCTCATACAAATAATACCTCCAAATCTCTAAGTCAAATACTACAGCTGCTAACTCAAGATCATGAGTGGGATAATTCTTTTCATAGGGCTTAAGCTATCTGGAGGCATAGGCTATGACCTTACCTCTCTACATTAAAACACACCCCAAAACAACTCTGAAAGCATCGCAATATACCACAAACCCTTCTGAACCATCTGGTAGAGTCAAAACTAGGGCTGTAGTGAGTCGAGTCTTTAACTCCTAAAAAATCTTCTCACAAGAATCTAACCACTGGAAATTAACTTTCTTCTAAGTCAATCTGGACATGGGGATGTAGTAGATGAGAATACCTCGAAAAACCATCGGTAATATCCAACCAAACTCAAGAAACTCATGATATCTGATGAAGAGATGGGTCTGGGCCAATTTCTCACTACTTCGGTCTTTTGAGGATCCACTCTAATGCCATCAACGGAAACTATATGACTAAGAAAATCTACTGAACTTATCCAAAATTCACACTTACTAAATTTGGTGAACAACTGATGGGCTCTGAGCGTCTGTAATACTATTCTGAGGTGGTCTGTATATTTATGTTCACTGTGGGAGTAGACAAAAATATCATCAATGAAGACTATTACGAACACGTCCAAGTATTACTTGAATATGCGATTTATTAAGTCCATGAAGGTTGCTGGAGCATTGGTAAGATCAAATGACATGACTAAGAATTTAAAGTGTTCATACCGAGTTCCAAAAGCTATTTTCGAAATGTCACGTTCTATGACCCTGATTTGATGATATCCTGATCTGAGGTCTATCTTAGAGAATTAACTGGCACCCTAAAGTTGGTCAAATAAGTCATCAATTCTAAGAAGTGAATACTTGTTCTTGACCATGACTTTATTTATTTGACGGCAGTCTATACACATTCTGAGAGAACCATCTTTCTTACGCACAAATAGAACTGGTGCACCCTAAGGGGATATGCTGGGTCTGATGAATCCCTTATCTAGTAGATTCTTTAACTATTCTTTGAATTCTTTGAGTTCTTTTGGAGCCATTCTATATAGAAGAATAGAGAGATAGGCTGAGTATATGGAAGAAGGTCTATTTTGAAGTTAATTTCCTTTTCAGGAGGGACCCTGGGAAGATCTTTAGGAAACACATCAGTAAATTCTTGTGCTACTAATACTGACTCAAGATTAGGGGTCTCTGAACTAGAGTCTTGAACTCGAATGAGATGATACACACATCCCTTAGATATCATTCTTCTAGCCCAAAGGTAAGAAATAAGCTGACCCCTAAGTACTGAAGTACTACCCCTCCATTTAAGGATAGGTTTATTCAGAAACTAAAAATGGACAATTTAATTTCTGCAGTCAACAAAGGACAAAGAAGTTCCTAGGTTTATCAAAGCATAAACATGTAAATGATAAACTTTTAACATACCAGTGACCACATCAGGAGATTTTTTCTGATCCTGTAGGGACTGAAGTGCATAGAGACTGTTTGGGCGCTGCCCACTGGTGGTATTGGAAGCAGTACCCTACTGAGTTGAGCAACCAAACTGAGCTGAAGGACAATTATACTGACCCTAAGAACTTTACTAAGGACAATCTCTGACCCTATGGCCTGGCTTTCCACATTCGAAACATATATCACTGCCAGCCCTGCAGACACCCTGGTGGTTTCTACCATATTTCTGGCAAAGAGGGTTTGTTCGGGCACTGTTAACACTACATTGAGATTTAGGTACTAGTGCCCTATCTTTATTGCCGTCTCTGAATTTTGGTACTGGAGCACTATATGAGAACGAAGTTGGAACTGAGGATTTCAGGTGGAACTGAGAATGATTTCCACCTTCTGACTTAGGCTGAGCGAAGTTAAAGATACTTGTTCTAGATATCTTGTTCTCCCTCTCCTTCTCTCTATTCTTAGCCTTCTCTATCTGCTGAGCATAAACCATGAGCCTGGATATGTCCATCTCCTTAATCAGCATTGCGGTCCTACACTTCTTGACCATACTGTTAGACACACCAAACACAAACTTACTTATCTTAGATCTACTATCTACTACCACATAAGGAGCATATCTGGATAGCTGAGTAAACTTGAGAGAATACTCTTTCACTATCATATTGCGCTACTTCAAATTAATAAACTCAAAAACCTATACTTTCCTGAACTCTAGTGGGAAGAACCTGTCCAAAAAAATAATGGCAAACTCCTCCCATTCTATGGGCCCTGTATTTGCGGCCCTCTCTGCCTTTAACTGCTTGAACCATGAGTGATCCATATCCTGGAACTGATATATAGCCAAATTAATACTCTCACTAGCTATCACCCTCATAATATCTGTAACTTTCTATACCTAATCAAGAAATTCCTGTGGGTCTTCATTTGACTTAGACCCAGTAAAGGTTGGAGGGTTCATTCGGGTGAAGTCCCAAATTCTAGCTACAACAGTATTGGCTACTGGGTTGGTCAGAATGACAATTGGGCACTTATTCTAGGCTACCATAAAATGAGCTAGAGTAGTGAAAGAGATTCTGAATTCTGCGTGGGAAACATGCTCGTCTAGGGGACCTACCTGAACGATCAGAAGTGCTAACTGATTTCCTGTTCTCCTTCGATTATTCTTTTGGAAGGCATGTTCTATAAATAGCAGTAAGAAAAGGATTAGACTGAGAGTCTAACTTGAGCTCATGCTCACTCACACGATATGAATACTGAAAGAAGGGAAACTTTTCCTAAAAATGCCTCATAACCTCTTGTCCATAAGTGTGTCACGCTACACACCTATGCACAAGACTCTACTAGGCGCAACTTTCAAACTTCCTAGGACTCTGTTGAATCTTAGGCTCTAATACCAAGTTTTTAATGCCCCGAGTTTGCACCCGAGATTCCACATGGTGCTTACAACCCTGAAGAATCACAAGCTAACTCATGATTGATATTTTATGTGAGCACTGAGTAACAATACCATAGTAAATATGGAAAAATAGGCTGAAATGCCATAAGGTTCAAAACCTAAAATACTGATAAAGAACTGTAATAATAATTTGTATAACTAAATACTATCTAAAAGTCTAGTTTAAAAGCCTTTAACTGTCTGAATATGGAGTTCATGGGACAATTCCTCAACTAACCCCGACTACTGAAATAAACTGAATGATGAAATAATAAATGATATGATAACTATGTCCTCAAACTATGATAACTCACTACTAGGTCTGCTATTGATAGTCTGGGATGCTAAGTATGGTCAGGAGCCTATACGTCTGAACCTATGATATAAAACATCATAGCGCAAAGAAAAGGCATGCGTCAGTACTTTGAATGTACTAGTATGCTAAGTGAGATAGGCTGATATACGAAGATTCATATGCATGAACAATAACTGACTGAATAGCATGAACCCAACTGAATGAGAGTACATGTATAACTGAAACTGATGAAAACACTATTTATGTAATACCATGCATATTTCTACATACGCTGTGTTTGAGATCATAGTAACGCTGGATACTGAGTTTTGATAACTGAATGCTTGATATCTGAGTTTACTGATAACTATATTACTGGTAGTTGGGTGAATGGTTCTGACAGTCCTGATTCTGTAGAACTAAACTAAGTTCTATATGGAGCTGGGTGACCGTGTCTAACAGTTTTGATTCTGTAGAAATAAACAGAGTTCTATATTGAGTCTAAAACTGAAACTATGGGAGGTAATTATCTAACTAACATACCTCTCTCTAAAATAATTGGGGTCTAACCTGTAAGCCCAGCTGAAAAGGTGTCAGTACTGTGCCACGAGTAAAGACAAGTGCTGAGTCACTCTCATCTGGTAGGTGCTCTGAATGAGAATGGTAGTTCCCTTAACTGGAAGGTAGAACACCTCATCAACCCTCAACCGGCAGGTTGATATCTCAACCTACTCTGTCTACACATTTCTGGAATGCCAGGACTGCTTCTAAGGATCACACCCTCTACTGGCAGGCTAGTCCCCATCCTTGGGTTCACTCTGTGCTGAATCCTACTCCCAACTGAATAGATACTGAACTGATTTTTAAACTGTTCTAGGCTAGACAGAACTATGACTGATCGTGTTAACTGACTAAACTGGACTGAGTTCACTGAGTATTGTAACTGATTGAGTTTTCTGAGCTCTATTTGCTGACTGGATATACTGAGTTCTGTACTGACTGAATGCTACTATACGTGACATTACTGAGACTATTCTGAAGCTACTGTAATTCTAGGTAAACAGTTAGATTGTCGGGGATTAGATACCCCTAGGACTCGATAACATGAAAAGTAAAGCATAACATGATCTTAAAAAGCATTACCATGTTCATAACTCATTATTACAGACATTTTATCAAACACTTGTAAGATATAAGCTTGTACATATGCTAGCATATCATGATTTCCCTATTTAATCCACATGACCAATTTATCAAACACTTGGGGATATATAATTAATGCACATAACACTAATCAACATGTAGGCATCTTGATTTCCAATCCCAACTTACAAATTCAAGGGCTTTAACATGAATTCACATAATACAACATACATGTCAAATAAATTAACAAGAATCTTGTAATAAATCATGAATTATAAACCCAATTAACATCATGATCATGAATACATTACAACCCAATATGGAATTTATGAAATCAATAAACTTGAAGTTTTAAAAGAGGTTGTTGAACTCTTAAGGGTGGAAGGAACCCTTGGATGAACACCTAACATACCTTGGTGCTTGAATTCGTGAAGATTGATGGTGAATTTCTTGAATCTTGATCTTGACTTTGATGGGTTAGGGTTTGTGTCTTAAGAGAATTTGAGAGAAAGTGAGTGTATTTTGCTTATTAAGGGATGAAATTTGTGTTATTGGGACTTATTAAGGGTGAAAAAATTACCCAAATACCCTTCTGGATGCAGGCTTTTAATGACAGAAAGCGTGCCTAGTGACTCACAGACCGACGCGCCAAATCGATGACATCATCACGATAACCAACGTGCCACGTTGATTTCGCATTAGTTCACTGGAATTGCACTGAAAGCTGGGCGGAAATTATCTGTCGACACATCGAGATCGCATCGACCCACTGTTTGGGTCACCTGAACATGGTTCAAACGAGGTTTAAAAAATATGAAACTCACCTGAAGTGACCTACTAATATTCTTGATCATGAATAAACCTAAAAATCGATACTCTAAGGTCATAAGGTTCGTGAAATAGGATCGTTAACTTACGATGGCTAAAATACTTCTAAGTATAAACACTTAGCTGAAATTTCTAAGTCTGGGACCTCTTTTCAAGCTTTAACGGACTGAGTTAAGCTTAGAATATTGTGGGGTCTTACATTAACATCAATAGAAAAATCATTATCACGATCCGAGGGCATACCAACCAAATCCGTAGGGAACATATCCTTAATCTATAAACAATGCAAATAGAATCCAAGAAAAGAGGAGAAACCACACTAGTATCATGAATATGAGCCAAATAAGATAAACATCCTTTGTCAACCAATCTACGAGCCTGAACATAAGATATAGCCCTCTTAGGGACTGAATGAAGTGTGCCCTTCCAAGCTATCCTTGGCACACCGGGCGAAGCTAAGGTCACAGTCTTAGCATAATAATCTAAGACAACATGACAAGGAGCCAACCAATCTATATAAAAAATAACATTGAAATCAACCATATCTAACACAAGAAAATCTATCCAAGTCTCACATCCAGAAAAAGTCACAACACAAGATCAGTGCACCCGATCCACCACTAAAAAATCTTCT
Source organism: Capsicum annuum (assembly GCF_002878395.1). Classification (NCBI taxonomy): domain Eukaryota; kingdom Viridiplantae; phylum Streptophyta; class Magnoliopsida; order Solanales; family Solanaceae; genus Capsicum; species Capsicum annuum. Next base: position 13,345,910 of record NC_061111.1, read on the forward strand.
ACTAGGGTAGATACACGAATAGGCAGGGAAAAGGATCACAAACAGACTCAAAACCCAAAGAAAAATATATAGACATATAAGAGAAAGTAAATCTGGGATCTAATAACACAGATGCAAGCTTGAAACAAATAAGCATAATGCTTGTGCACACAGCATTAGAAGCCTCCGCCTCTGCCCTGGTGGGTATAGCATAACACTGTCCAGGACCACCAACTGACTGACTAGCCCTATGACTACCACTACAGGATCCACTACCTCTGCCTCTCATACCTTTTGTAAAACCACTACCTCTCACAAATGTAATAGGAGTAGCTTTAATCACACAGCAGGGATAGTCCTTGGTAAAATAGCCAGCCTCATAACACACATAACAAGCTCTATGGCCCACCTCAATAGGAGAAGATACCACTAGGACCGAACATCTATCTTGAATTACTGAATAAGAGATCCACTACTTGAACTCTATAAGGCCACCTGCACAGGCCTACCCTAATACCTACGAGAACCTCTAAGATCTCTGCCTTGAGGATTCTAACCTCTAAACTCACCAAAATAGAGCAACTTATGGGAGCCTCGCCCTCTGTCATCTTCGCATGATCTATAATGCTCTGAAAAGATGCTCTAAATACAACCATCTAAGACGTAGCCAACTAAAGAGAAACTTCCAAACCCTTCATAAACTTTTAAATCTTCTCAGACTTGGTGGCAATACTGGTATAGGAATATCTGTACAAGTCATGAAAGTGTTGCTCATACTCTGCAATAGTCATGGACCCCTTCTCCATGTGATCAAACTCATCATGCATTCGATCCCTCGGACTGTAAGGCACAAATCTCTCTAAAACGCATCAACAAATTGATCCCACATTATCTCAGGAACATCAAGAGTTCTATAACCAAAAATTAATATCCACCAATCTTTAGCATCATCTCTCAATTGATATGTAGTATAAGTCACCCCATGCAACTTAAGCGAACCCAAGTTTTGCAACTTCTCATGGCATTCAATTAAAAACTCATGAACATCCTCGCCTACAACACCATTGAATCTAGGAGGACCCAAGTGAGTAAACCTCTTAAACCTCTTATAATCCTCAGAAGACATTACAATACTTGTAATAAGATGAGGCATGGCAAATCTGGTAGGCTGAGATCCAATCTGAGGAGGTAACATAGATGAAGGCTGAACTCTTGATCATAGAGCCCCATAATCAGATATTGATGCTGATGCGGAAATAGTACTCAAGGTCTTAGGAGTACTAAAAATAGAAATTGGTACCACAGGAAGATCCATCCTAGGAGCTGGAGGAACACCCGGCATAACCAAAGGAGAACCCTCTAAGCGGGTCAGCAAATGCACCAACAACCTCTCTAAAACTGGGGTATATGAACTGTAGGAAACTAGAGTAGAACTCACACCTCCAACCTACTCTACATGAGGCTTAGGGGAGAATACCCTAACACTCATCCTAGACGGGGCTGATCCATGGGTCCTTTCACTCCCTCGAGCTCGTCCACGACTCAAGGCTTGCCCTCTGAGAGAAGGCTCTGTATCTCTAATCTCGTGAGACCTAGTCAACACCATCTGCACAAAAAGAGTAAAACACAACTCAAAACATAAGGTATACAATAATTTTGCACGATAAGGACTAAAATGAGAAAAGTTTCTAAAGACAACCTATAGCCTCTTGAAGATAGAGATGGACATCTACATACTGATCCGTGAGCCTTTATTAGATATCTTGTTCTTAAACCATTGAGACCAATGAACCTGGCTGCTCTGATACCAATTTATCATGATCCAAAAATAAGGGTCATGATGGTACTCATTTTGGCGAACCTTGACGAGTAAGCCTATCATCTAAACTGATACATAAATGGTAAAATGATATAAATAACCCCAAGGTAAGGCTTCTAGAATAAAGTCAAACCATTCAAAATAATAAATAATGCATAAATAAATATAGACAACAATGCAGTCATAACTCCTAAAATCTAATGTCAACAGTATAAGAACATATCTAGAACAACTCGAATCCAAAGAAATACATAAGATGTCCAAATACAAGAGAAGACTTTGTATTTGAAATAAGAACAAATACATAGTATATAGAGAAATATAGAAGAAGGCATTTTGATGCCTAAAAACGATCAACTAACTTGAAAGCTCTAATTATCGTCTGAGTCAAGCAACGTGGGGCGCACCCGAACCTGAATCTGCACCAAAAGGGTACAGTTAGGATGAGTATGGCCTACTTGTACTCAGTATATATCATAGGTCAACCAAGCAAAGTAGAAAATAAAGCATACGAAATACACACTAAGGGTACGTCACCTGTATTCAAAAAATATTTCATAATGGTAGTCCATACTGCTTGCACTAATAGTTCTAATATATCATATATATATTACAATAAACACCAGAAAAGGACCTTAAAATATAATATACCATACACGAGTAAACAAGTACGAAATATATATATATATATATATATATATATATATATATATATATATACAAGATCGTCGGGTATGAGTATAAGAAGATAAAACAATTAGATAAGTAGCAAGCCAAAAAAGAAGTACAACCACAACACAAGTATAATGAAGTAAACACAATAAGAATGATGATGATGACGATGATAACGATGATAATGCACGAGGTTTGTTCCATAACCTCCATATACACCTGTAGAGTAAAGCCTCACGGTGTAGGACCCTTGGGGTCGTTAACCCATATACAATCCATATATACATATCTCCTTTTTGGCATATCACTCAGGAAGGTTTTTATAAGGTGTTACAATATCTCCTCCCTGGCACATCCCTCGGAGAGGGTTTTAAAAAGGTGTTACCGGTGTTTCTTAGATATTGCCACAGTGGTACCAATGTCTCATGAATGAGTATGATATGAGGATTTAATTCTTACAACCAACCTCAATGAGTATTTCCACGATCAATCACAATGATATATTTTCACAACAACTAGAATGATACATTTCCACAACCACGTGAGTCAATATCCACTCATTATTTCCACAATCCATGAAATTTCACATGATCCATAAGCCAATAAAGACGAATATAACACAATACACCAATGTTTCCACAATAGGAAGTTCAACAACACAATATAATTATTCGCATGTATTTTAGGTTGTCAACATCACATTAGACCCTACATGGTCACACATATCACATAATATTCTAAATTCAACAATTATATCACATATAGACCCCACATGGGCACAACACATTAAGGCAAACAAATGTATGATTAGTTCCCTTAACATGCATTTTGTACTAATATTTACTGCTGAGTTAAGTCATAACCTACCTCAAGACCGAAAACTGTAACACTTCAACCCACAACCTTACTTCTCACGAACAATCCTAAAATCAACTAAAATCAAGAAATATATAATCTACGCATCAAAAAAAGGTCAACGTTACCCATATTGACTACTTTTGATTTAGGGTCAAAACGGGCCTCCAAAGTGGATTTTCAAAAAAAAGGGGAAAAATCAAAAGTTTATTTCAAAAATATTTTTTCTATGTTTTTAGAAATCTTCAGCTGAAAATCTAAGTCAAATTGAGTTAAAACAAGGTTCAAATCAAAGAAAAATTATTTTTAAACTTTATCGGGTAAAACCTTAGAAATCTATTTTAAAACCAAGAATCGAGGTTGTTTCAATGATGAAGTTGAGAAAAACTAGTAATTATAGGATTAGGAACATTATACAAGTGAAAAGGTTTGGAATTTGTCGCTAAATCAAGTACTAAGGTTTTTGGGGTTTTGAACAATAAATCAAGAAATTCAATTAAGAAAAGGGTGAATTCTTACCTTAAATCTATAAGAGAATAAAGAAATGGATGTTAATCTAGCTTTCCAAGAACCCATAAGCTTCACTTTTAAGCTCTCACATTATTTTAGGGTTTAGCTATCAAAAGGCAAGTTGAATAATGAGCTAATTCACGGCCTAAGGGGTCTATTTATACCCCTCTCAGGTACCCCAAAATTAATATTTCGAATCTATTGCACAACCCATTTAGCCACTCAATGTTCGAATCAGATGATAACCACAGAAGTCCATAATAAGGCTGTCAAAGCCTCCAAAAATCACAATATCGCATAAAAGGCACTAAAATGCATTAGGAACTGTGCCACCCCCACATCCCAAAAAAAAAACACAATGCAACTATGGGAAGAGATAAAATAGTCAAATCATACAAAAACACAGATTTTACATATTTCATTAAATTTTTAGATCATTACAGATGGTCACTATGACTATTAGAGTATGTTCATGGAAAAAAATTTCACAGCCAAAGGAGTATTGACCAATTTTTGAGGATGACATCAGCGGTATGTGAAAATTTGTCAAATACTCAGACGGAGTTCAAAGCAAGAAAGATGAAAGATTTGAAGGCAAAAAGTGTCCACTTTCAGGCTATTGAGCATCCTATCTTGAAAATGATTCTTTGAAAATACACATCTAAAGATATATAAAACTCCATGAAGAAGAAGTATATATCAAGGGACTACAAGAATGAAGCTAGCACAACTTCAAGCCTTGAGGAGGGTCTTCGAAACTTTTCGGATGAAGAATGGTGAACCTTTCACTAGCTACTGTGCTTTAACCATGGAGATAAGTAAAAAATGTAATTTTATGATAAGAAAATGAACCATTTCATAATCATTGAAAAGATATTGCATGCCTTGACACCGAAATATGATTATTTTGTTTGCTCGATTGATGAGTCAAAAGATATAGATGTTTTGTTACTTGAAAAATTACAAAGCTCCTTCTTGGTGCATGAGCAGAAGATGAACCATAGTTCATATTAAATTCTACAGGAAACAGGATTGACAGCACTTTCTACAAGCAGATTTTGAATAGTTTGATGTATTTGACAACCACTAGATTTGATATAATATACTCAGTAAGTTTTATTATAAGTAGGTACATGGAGTACTCTAGAGAGACTAACTTGTTGGCCGCTAGAATAATTCTCAAGTATTTGCAAGGTACTTCTAATTAGACATTTTGTATAAACAAAGGAGGAAAATCGGATCTAATCGGCTTCATATATAATGATTTTACTGAAGATAAAGATGACAAGAAAATAACATCCAATTATGTTCTTATTATTGGATCAAGTGATATTTCATGGTGTTTCAAGAACCATCCAATCATTACGTTGTCAACTACTATAAAGCAGAATTTGTAGCAGCAACTCAAGCAATCTGGTTTGAGAATATTCTGGCTGAACTATGTCTTCTTACAAAAAAATCCAACTCTAATTTACTGAGAAAATGATTTAGTGATTAAGCTTTACAAAAATCCAATTTACATTGGAGAAGCAAACATATTGACGTGAAATTTCATTTCCTGAGGGATCTGACAAAGGATAAGATCATTGATGCTGTCTACTGTAAAAGTGAAACCAAATTGCTAATATTATAATCAGGCCTCTCAATTATGCCACAGTTGAGAGTTGAAAAAGCTAGTGGGAGTTTGTACTTTGAGGGTGGTTGTCTCTTGTGAAGACAATTAAACTAATCTCTATGACACATCAGTTTAAGCGAGGTATTGTTGCAATTGTCCTATTTAGGAACCATTTATTTTATGTTGTGAAGAAATTAAACTGATCTCTATGACATATTAGTCTTAGGGAGGCATTGTTGCAATTGTCCTATTTAGGAACCATTTATTTTATGTTGTAAAGACAATTAAACTGATCTCTATGACATTATCAGTTTTAGGGAGGCATTGTTGTAGTTGTCCTATTTAGAGACCATTTATTTTATGTTTGTTGGTCCTTTGATTTTTATTGAATTATTCAACTCCTAGTTATTAGGAAGTGGGGGCATTTTTAGTTGAGTTATTGAAAGTTTGTTAGAAATTCGAGTAGAGTGAGTTTGTGGGTTTAATGCATAGTAAGAAAGTCTTTGTAAAAATCTATATAATGATTTATCATGTTCTATTGAATATAAGAGAATTGTGCAAAACTTTATTTTCTTCTATTGAGTATTTCAATCTTCTTTCTTCATTGTTCTATTTGCTATATTCTATCAAATTTAACCGCCTTGGTCTGATTAGCATGTATAACTTTGAGAATCATTTGTATCTCATAATTAAGTTTAATTTTGGGGATCTTTTATGAGGTTAGACCCCGTAAAAACTAGAGGTTTTAATTTGGAACATGCTAACCTTTCATGAGAACTCGTACTCAGAAGTGCTACTCCTTGATGTTGGGATTGTGTCGCTAAAAGTAGGGTTGGACATATTTTGATTCAAACTAAAAAAATTGAAAAATCAAATCAAAATTTAATTTTGATTTTGATTTTTTGGTTTTACAGATTGATTTCGATTTTTAATTTTAGAAATTCGGTTAAACGACTCATTTCTCGACTTTTTAAAAAAAAATTGGTTAAATCGAAAAAATTAAAATTATATAAATAATATATATATATATATATATTATATAATATATATTTTTTTATTATATATATTCAGTATAAATATATAATAAGTAACCCAAACCATGCATAATGCAGTTATGTATTATGTTAAACTTATGGTTATTTCAATTCATTTCATACACGTTAAACTTATGTATTATGTATTATGTTAAACTTATGTTGAGTTATTTGTATTTGGGAATAAAAAATAGGTTTGAAAAAAAAAATTATAAAAAATTATCAATTTTAAATGGCTAGTCATGACAATGAAAGGCTCACTACTTTAATCTTTAAAATTTTAAAAAAAATCTAAAATAACCGAACTGAATTTGTAGAAACCAAATCAAATCGAATTTATTTTGGTTTGATTACGGTTATTATTTTCATCAATTCAAAAACCGAAAAACTAAACTGATATTAAACAACCAAATCGAACAAACCGAGTCTCCATCTCTAACTACAACCTGAGTGAGCAATTGAATCACTCCCCTAATGTTTGTGTCAAAAGAGTTTTATTGCAGTGTAAATGACATAGGTTTTCCATAGTCCCACCAGTTATGGGTGAAGTTGAAGGAAAAACAAAATCCATTTTGACCCCTGATAAAATGTAGAGTTGAGCAGTCAAGTGGCAGAAGTAGTTACTGCACTGTTGCATTAGTTTGCTACTTAGCTGGTGTTGTTTTAGTGAGTCGGTTACTAAGAGTTGATATTGTCACATGTAGTCTAATGAGTTAGTTATCTTGTTAGTTAGATCAGAAACTTCTAGAACACAGTGAGATTGCCTATAAATACTCAACTATATCACATTTGTAATGTGTTCAACTCATTTCATAATACTGCAAGAGCAATAGCAGTTTTACAGTTTATCTGCATTGCAGATGGATCCCTGAGAAAACTTAACAACCCCACCCATTGATTCTCCATCATTTCATGGCACCACACGTGACTAAACCAGCTGGGTATGGGGAAGCTGATGCACAAGAAAAGCGTTTAGATAAAAGAATATGTTCTTTAACCTATTTTTTTAAAACGAAAGCTCAACCAGCGGAAAAGTTATAATTTCATGATATTTATTTTGAAATTTCACACTTTATAAGTAGAGAGCATACAAACACCATGTATATTATCATGAAAAGTTATGTTGTAACATAACTTTAGTATGTTTATTCTTTTTCTTGTGCTCAAACTATATTATTTCTAAAGGATTAATAAATAAACCGGTATTGTTACTAGTATATATTTCATTTCATGTAGAATTAGATATTTCATTCTCTGAAGCATTGAAGCTTTTACATACCTAAATCTTTCCATTCACTCTACATAATTTTTATTGAAATATCTTTTAAAGCATATCACATGTAGTGGACGTTTACGAGTCCTAATCATCTGTTTATAAAAGGATCATCAATTATTATTTAATAAGTGAATTCTTGAACAAAAATACGAATAAGTGGAAAATGTGTCATATGATTCAAGTTCCTTTTAAAGAATTACTACTTTATTAACAGAAATTATCGGGTGGTCCTTCTGGGATAATTTAAACAAGTCCGTAAAATATTACTTCTTCAATTTCAACTTTGCATTTTGAGATTAAATTATGCGAATTTTGATTAATATTTTTAAAAATAATATTTTTATGAGAAGAATTGTAAATTATACTGTTTTTGTATACTTTCTTAAAAATCAACGTTTCAATTTTAAAAATATTAAGTTAATCTAATTTAATAGCTCCAAGAAATAGTTAAATCAACTATCCTCACTGACCAAAATTTAGATGTTTTACAACGCAACTTTTCTCATATTTACAACACACACACAAAAAAAGTGTAACGCCCCGGAAAACGGGTCCCGGAGCGTCACACGATGCTTGAGGCTACGAGTAGTCCCAAGCTAACCTTTTGAGCCATTTTCATTCAGTTCAACACAAATCAATGGGGTTTCCATAAATAACCCTCAAATATCAACAGAGTAATCATCATCCAAGATAAAAGAATTTCAGAAAGATAACAAAATACGACTTATTAGTCAACTCCCAACATCTATACTAGTCTGACAAGCCTCTAAGAAAATCAATAAAATCAGCGAACCATTGAGACATGCCCCAACTGACTTATACTCAGTTATCAAATGTAAATAATTCCGTGAAACCAACATCAGACATCACGTCCTCGGAACATGAGGACTCACCACAATAGAGGATGTAGAACAGCGTGCCCAAAGAATCACTGTCGAACCTGGAACTGAGCACCTGAACCTACATTTCGAGAAAATGCAGCCCACATCCAAAGATGTGGGTCAGTACCATGGAAAGGAATCGAGTATATGGGGGTGTATGCAGTTGTATAAACATCATCATCATAAATATTTATAAGAAACATGCAGGATGTATGAAAGACTCACATAGCCCGAAGAAAATCATCATAATCATGAGAGGATGAAATAAGTACAATAACACATGTGAGTCATCATATAATTTGTCAATCACTTTCAGTTCATCAAGAATATCAATTCTCATAATGTAAATATCATTTAAATCTTTCGAAAGAATAACTTTCACAATTCCACTTTCAAATCACTTCACCATTCACCATAGACACAAGAAAACACACACACACTGGGAGATCCTATAACCGACATAAACCATATGAGCTACATGGAGTCCAACGTACAACCCACGTTGGGGAGAGCCATCCTACCCTTGCCATCGGAGTAGGACTATCGATATCAAATCCACACAAATTAGTTATCACTATATAAATCAGCCTCAGGCTCACTCCTACGGGGGCACATAGTTCTAGGGAAGTTAGGCCGCTTTATACCTCCCACTCGGTGCTAAAGATTTCTCCCGGACTTAGCTCAGGTCATTTCAAAGACAATCCACAATAAAACAATTTCAGTAATATATAAATATACATCGGGAGCCATCATGCTTCCCATCTATCAAAATCAACCACGTGGTGGATTTCTTTCAAACTCGAGTTCAAAACAACTCCATTAAGACCAAAAGGTCAAATCATTCAAAATATCTTAAATATTAAACATCAACGTGCTTATAACACACACTTTCTCAAAAAAACACAATTTTCAATGTGGATTCACGACCCAAATATCAAAATCATGATAAATATCGTTCAAGATTCATGCTTTATATCTCCACACATGTAAATTCATCTTTCAAAATCATAAACATCAAGATTTCATAATAATCATCATAAGATATGGGTTCATGCTTCAAATACGTAAAAATCAAATAAAAAGCATGCCTTTGTAAAGAAAATTACTTTTGGGCACAAGAACGAAAGAGAGTTCTTGTTGAAAAACCCCACATACCTTGAATGATGAACTTTAGATCGATACTCATTTTTGAGATGTTAATCGTGCCTTTGAATGATGGTTCTTGGAGTTCTTGAACTAGGAACTTGGAATCTTGAATAAATTTGCAGAATTAATGGTGAACTTTAGAGGTTTTTTAAGTTGGATGTAGGAGCTTAGGGTTTTCTTTTTGAGGGAATTTGATGAAATATAACATATAATAATTCTAATAGGTTTTAATATAGGGTTTGGACGGATTTTGGGTGAGGGGGAATGACCAAAACGCCCCTAAAAATTAAATAATTCTCGAATCTGTCCTTTGGTGGACTATTTTGATAGTCTGAAGTAGATCAACCATAAAGTTTTACTCCGATATCCAAATTGGATGAAACCAATTTCATTAGAAAGAGGACTCTCATATATTTCCATTAATTTATAGTATCTCACCCAGATCATTGTGTACGAGCAGTTATGATCATTTGAAGTTAACCTAAAAATTCGGTTTTGATAGGCTGAAGTAGATCGACCATAAATTTTTGCTCCGATAGATAAATTGGATGAAACCAATTTCATTGGAAAGAGGACTCGCAGATGTTTCCGTTGATATATAGTAGATCACCCAGATCAGTATGTACAAGGAGTTATGATCATTTAAAGTTGGAGCAAAACTACGCTAGGCCTCAGTACTTTTTCCTACACATTTTACTGTTCACTACTATTCACTGTTCGATCGGAATGTTCATAACTCGTCGCTCGGGTGTCCATTTTGGATGATCCACATATTGTTAGAAATATTATTTGATACTCTACGCAATGGTGGGTTTTAATCTAAGACATTCCACACGGAAAAATTTATAATTCATTCTAGAAGATAGAACCCAACATGTTTACGCACAAAATTTCAACAAAAAATTTCTCGGGGTATTACGAAAAGCAACTTCTTAAATTTCACAATAAAATTATCTTTTAATAAAATAATTCCAAAACCATTTGCATAGAAAATCACTAAAATTTGTCAAGACTAGCTCGATCATAAAGCCAGTTAAGCAATGGCTTGGGGCCCTGATGTCGACACGTAATTTTGTCCCTCCCCGAAAGTATTCTTACCATTTTTACCCCCATCTTACTACGTGTCCTCATCCGTATAATTATGTCCCACAAAAATACAAAAATAACAACCCTTAACAAATTTTACCTTGTTCTAATCTTATCCTAACAACCTCTCCAACTAAAAGCAGACACCTCACCACTCCTACCCCTACCCCACATGAACCCCCCATCACGTTTCTTTTTCCACCTTTTGATAATATATACATACAAATACAAGGGGATTTTTATGGACTAGAAAACAAAAAAAAAAGGAGGGCCCTACCACTTAACTTCATCATCAACAATAATACTCATATATATTTTTTTTCCATTGACGCCAGAGAGGTGGAGAACAACACTGTCCATTTTTTCTTTTTCTTACTCACAAACCATACACACTCACGGATCCTTACCGAAGAGCACACATCACGCACACACTGACCACCATCCTCCTCTACACAGATTCACGCACACACCCACTGGTAATGAAGAGCTGAGGGAGGAATAAGAGAGAATGGAAATTGAGAAGGAGAGATCGAGAGGGATTTGAGCGTGAGAGAGAGAAGAAGAAGAGAGAGGTCGAGAGTGAGAAATATAGAGAAAAACGTTGGTCAGGAAGGAGCGAACAAAGCCGACTGGTTTTCAAAATTTTCGGCGATTTAACCGCTGAAATCCTCCACATCTTGCCTGACTCAGTCCCACCGGCTTGAAATCAGCAACCAACAACCAAAAAAAATCTCTTAAATACGTTTAAGACGATAAACAATTGCCCTATTATCGTTGTTATTACTATTTTGGCAGCCACTAGGGACCCACCGAAAACGGATGAGACAAATCAGTATTGATACATATTCGGGTTTGGGTTTTTCATTTCTTGGAGATTTTGGCTCGGATTGATAAAATTGAAAAAGAGGGATTAGATCGAGGCTCCGTTATTGAGGTTGGATCCGAGGTTTTCCGAATGCGGTTCTATCTCCAATGTATCAAAAACTTCAATTGAGGTTCAACTCTATTTTTTCTCTCTTTTATTTCAATGTTAATGATATTTTGTGTTTCGAATTGAATATTTGTGTGTGGTTTTGATCTTTGGTGGTGATAAAATAATTGTTTGTGTTGATTAGTAGTTGATTCTTTTGGTCAAGAATTATGTGTGAAGTGAATGACGAATATTGAGTTTATAGTGATTGTGAATTGTGGGAATTTAGTGTTAGAAGGAAATTTGGGGTGGAATTGAGAAATTGGTAAAAATGGGTGAATATGGATCAATTGTGGTTTATTGTTATTTTTTTAAATTCGAAATAAGCATGAATACTGTTGAACGCAATAGAATTATGATACGTTGAAATGGGTAGGCAAATTTAGAACTTTTGGATTGTTTGAATGTTGAAAATGTGTGTTGAGTGGTTGGTTTTATGGTTTTTGGATTAAATGTATCATTTGGTCGGGGAATGCCCCGAGGTAGTTGTGTTCATTTGTTAGAGAATGCCCCGAAGCACTTTTTACTTTGAGGATGTTCGCGATCAAGGTCTGAGGCATCGGGTAAAGCATTGGAGCATAGTTTAGGATTAGTCTAGAATAAAGTAGGTTTTCATTTTCATATTTTTCTATCTCGGTTTGTAATAATTGGACTGAACATTATACTATGGATTTATTTTGTTTCATGTGTTTGGATGCTTGTTTATGTGGTTTATACATTCTTAGTTCCAAAATTAGCCGATACGCTCTACCAAGCTACCGTGGTCAAACCACGGGATAGGGGGTGCCTAACACTTTCCCCTCGGTCAACAGAATTCCTTAGCCGGAATCTCTATTTGCGGATCAGTTCTATAGAGTCAAAATCATTTTAAAAAAGAATATCCATGGGTGACTTGGCACACCTGATTTATGTCAAGTGGCGACTCTAAGTTTTTGAATATAATGAATCCTTTTCGAAAAAATCTTTCTTTTGTCACTTAAGAATAAAAACCCTTTCAAACTTAAATCAATATCTTTGGAGTTAAAAAAGGGGTGTGACAACTCTGGCGACTTCGCTGGGGACCATTTCAAAATTCGAGGTTATTTTTTGGAGTTGTATCAGCTTAGTTTTGCATTATGGGTGTATAGACGTTGTTTGTGTTGTTTTCTGTTATTATTTTTTTTCATTGTTGAGTGTCTGCGTGCTCTTTGTTTACAGTTTTTATCTATGTGTTACCGCTTTATATCTGGCATCAAGTGCATAACTCGAGTCATTCTTTCTGCAACAAGTCCATAGTGCACGCTGTGTACACGACCTCTAGTTGAGTCACCCTTATCTTAGGAGGGGAGCCGTTGGCTGGTATGGAGGGGGTGGAAAGCTAAAGAAGCCACTATCGGTCATACGCTCCCCCGAACAGCCTTGTTAGTGAACCCCAACGTAGGTCAACCTTTAGGTCATGCTTATATGCATCATATTGAGACCTGGTGGGACCCATTTGGTCCTTCGTAGGAGACTCACCTCTAAAGCATTCTACGTGCTAAATGTTGCATCTCTGAGGGTAACGTGGTCATTTGACAGACTGATTTGACAAAGAAATTGCTAGAATTAATCAAGTGTGTAGGTAAGGGGAAAAAAAGGAAAAAGAAGGAAGAGTGAGTAAAAAAAAATATTTTCTTAGTTTTTAGAGTTCTTTATGGTTTTTATTTTCCATAATTTAAATATTCAAAAAAGATTTTTTATGTGTTGCACTCATTTTAAAAAAAAAAAAATCAAAAACATCAAAAATATTTGGTTTTTTGTTTCCTTTGGCAATCATTCACAATTTGAAAACTTCAAAAAAAAAAAAATTAATTGGAGCTTTTTATGAAAAAAAATGCAAAAAAAAGATGGTAGGAGTTTTGCATCTCATGTAATGAAAATACCAAAAATATTTCTTTTCTCTTTCATAGTTGTTAGTGTCAGTTTTGTGTGAAGTGTCTAATTGAAAACCCCAAAAAAAGATTTCATTTTTCATTATCCGTCTGTAATCGCGTCTCTTAAGTCAAGTCTCAGTCTGTTTTAATCCTTAATTGTCCAATCTGGAAGAATTACTCACCCCTGATTCCCCTCTTTCGGGATGTGAGATATGTAGGCGCCCCTCTTGGGTTCGGTGACCTTTTCAAAAAGAAAAAAAAAGGGGTTTTGAAGAAAAAATGTTGAACTCTAACATATTTGTTGCCTCTTGTTCAGTTAGTTTAAGGTGGTTGGTTTGTGGCTTCCTGGCTGGTCCTCCATATCACACCAAATTCAAGGAAGGGTTAGTTGTGTCCAACAAGGATATAGAAAGTGTCATCATGGATGAAACAAAGAGTCGGGAAATTGAGAGTTTAAAAGAAGAGAATTTAAGACTGAGACAACAAGTGATGGAAATGTACCGAGGTTGGGCCAGTGGGCTGCCTCCACCTCCATTCCCCACTTAAATACCTTGAGTCTTCCACCAAAATCACAAAGTCAGTTTCCGTTTTCTTATCCACAATGGCATGCACCTATCCCTCAGTATGTCCTCGACCCCCACGAATTTACCAAGGAACCTCTAATTCTAAGTTTCATCCGAGAGTTCGCAAAGAGGAGGAAGGAAAAGGATAATTTCACTCCTATTAGGGAGTCCTATGCTAGTTTGTTCCAGAGATTAAGGTAGAGGAACATGATTACTCCTCTCCTTGGGTATACACCTAACCCACATTCAAGAAATTTTGATCCTAATGTACGGTGTGCATATCATTCTGATGTTCAGGGTCATTGTACTGAAGATTGTCGTACTTTGAAAAGAGAAATAGAAAAGATAATTCAAGATAAATTGATTGTGGTGCAAAACATTGGCCCTTCGACCATCCCACAGCGTTCTTCACCAGCATACGGTACTGCACAATATGTGGGAGGCAATGAGTTAAGCATGGGGATCCAGAACTTATTTGTTGAAGGAAATGTGTCTGACAGTGGTGGAAGCTCTAGTCATGCTGATATGAAATATGAAAACCAGTGGCTAATATGTTAGGCTGAGCAATTGAGAAGTCACCCCTCTCCCTACTAGAAAGAGGTCTGGTAGTTTTTTTTGTTTTCTTTTCTATTTTTTGAATTATTTCAGGGTTGTAGTTCGGGATCTATCTTTTTTTGTCCCTTTGTTGTTTATGTTCAAACCCTTTTATCTTTTGTTTCAACTAAATGAAGTGTCCCTTTCCTTTTATGTTTCAAATATGTGTTGTTTGTTTGTTTTCTTTATACAGTACATTTTCTGTTGATTCTAGTGATAAAATATGCCTGCGGAATTTTCAGTCAGATCTTAAAATCCAGCTTAATCATGAAGCATTGAATAAAAGAGTTAAAGTTAGGAAAAAAGAGCATATGAGAAAATAGATAGAGTGCTGAGATATTTGGTGATCAAGTTAAAGCCTTCTTTGAAAATTAAGGCAATTATTTTGAGAATCGTGAGAATAACTTGGTCAGCATTTGAAAGACATGTCTCAATTAGGTCAAATAGTGGATGTGTGATCCTACATCAAAAGGAATAGAAAAATTAGCTCCACGAAAGCATGAGGAATGTAAAACAAAGATGGAGTTTTTAGAGGAAGTAGTGACGCACAGTCTCAGTTAAAATTAGTGCTGTAAAAATATCACAAGTGATTTTCATCTCTCACTTTTATATTGCAGATATGTACTTGCATTTTCAAGGATTGATATGACGAAGGCATTTCATTCTACTATCCAAATATTGTGTCATCCTTTGTTTACCCCATTTGAGCTTTAGTCCTATTTTATTTCATACCCCTTTATTGGAATCAAGATAGAGTCGGTAAAGCTCAAAAGAAAAGTGTCGAGCAAAACAATAGAGTCAGAAAGTTTCAAAAAGAAACGAGACAAAAAAGTGTCTAAAAGAGAAAAAGAAAAGCGTCGAGAAAAATAAAGTCAAAAAGGTCCCAAAGATAAAAAGAGTCAACAAAAGAAAAAAAATCAGAATCAAGCAAAAGAACAAGCTGCCAAAACTATGCGTGACCTGGTTCTCCTCTTTTGGGGGTGAGATACGTAGGCTGCCCTACCCGGGGCTCAGTCCAATCAAATAAAAGTTTAGAATTTCCCAGTCAAAAGAAACTGGGGCATGAGTTAATCCTCATTGTTCGAGTCGATTCCAAAAGTTGTAAGTCCTACCCCACTTCAAGTGTTATTTGGGCCCCATGCCATCCTTTCTTTCTAACCCTATCCAAAAGCCAAGTTACAACCAAAGAAAGACCTTCAGATCAATCTTTGAGAATGTTAAGGCTAAGCATGCAAGGGATATGATGATGTATTTGGGAACTACTTGTCTTCCTCAGCATAAGAAATCAGGAGAGAAATAAAATGAGAGAGTCTTATTGGTGAAAACCCTCGCAGGCACCGTAAGATGATGGTAAGTTGAGAGAAATAAAAATAAGAGTCTTATTAGTAAAAAATCTCACAGGCACCATAAGGCGATGGTGATCCGAGAGAAAAATGAGAGAGGCTTGTTGGCGAAAACCCTTCAAGGTGCCACTAGCCGAATGAGGTCATAAATGTAATTGGCCTAAGAGTGCAACTCAGTTTCAAGGCCGTTAACTCAACAACAATTGGTAGAAAGTTTGGATGACAAGATCAAGTTACTTAATCCAAAATGCATGGCATAATCATTAGAGTTAACTGTCATATTTTTCAATGAATTTGTCGTTTCTTTGTTTCAAACGGGGGCATTCATTGTCTTTTCTTTCTTCTCTTTATTTTTGTTTATCTTTGAGTCAGTTATCCAAATAAAAATTGTCATTTTGTTTTCTTTTCTTGTCTTTAAGTCAAGTCCATGTCAAAACAAGTGAGAAAAGATTTCAAAACTAGCTACCAGCTTCATTAATTGCACAAAGCAAGACAAAAGCTAGCACATGAAAGGGACATGATTGTGAGCCAAAAAGGGTATGTAGAAGTTTTGTCAACAGAGAAGTTTGGGAACTCATGAATTACCAAGGTTCAAAGGGGTCTATCTGAGAAGCATGGCGAAGAAGAGATGCTGTGTTAATCTCAGTCACTCTTAATAATCTGAGTTTGGTCAATGAAGCAGCAAGTTAATGACACAGGCTAATGGTTGGAAACAAGGTTAAATGTGATGAAGGCAAGAGCGTTTTCCACGAAAGCCAAAGCCACAAACCAGCCACTATGTTTTTAAACTCACAACCTTTCTTTGCATGAAACAGGAACACATGTTACCTTCAAATCAAGGATTTCAAAGCCTAAACATCAAGGCCCGTAATTTCTTACTTTTACAAATGTAAGAAGCAATGTTGCTGCACAGGTTTGATAATTAAATCATGGTAAAAATTCATCATCTTATATCCCTCGGAGACACACTTTCTTGTGCAGGGATTTCAGTTTTCATTTGTTGGGTGATACACTTCTTAAATTGAACCTTCACTCCTAAAAGACGTATCTTTTAGTCAAATTATTCCCTTTGAATCCTATAAGACGTACCTTTTAGTCGAGTCATCTCCTTTGATTCCTATGACGTACCTTTTAGTCGAGTCATTCCCTTTGATTCCTATAAGACGTACCTTTTAGTTGAGTCATCTCCTTTGATTCCTATAAGACGTACCTTTTAGTTGAGTCATCCCCTTTGATTCCTATAAAACGTACCTTTTAGTCGAGTCATTCCCTTTGATTCCTATAAGACATACCTTTTAGTTGAGTCATCTCCTTTGATTCCTATAAGACGTACCTTTTAGTCCAGTCATTTTCCCTGGCTTCCTATAAGACGTACCTTTTAGGCGAGTTATCCCCCTTAATTCCTATAAGGCGTACCTTTTAGTCGAGTTATTTCCCTGAATTCCTATAAGACGTACCTTTTAATCGAGTCATCTCCCTTTGATTCCTATAAGATGTATCTTTTAGTCGAGTCATCTCCCTTTGATTCCTATAAGACGTACCTTTTAGTCGAGTTATCCCCCTTGATTCCTATAAGACGTATCTTTTAGTCGAGTCATCCCCCTTGATTACTATAAGACGTACCTTTTAGTTGAGTCATCTTCTTTTGATTCCTATAAGACGTACCCTTTAGGCGAGTCATTCCCCTTGACCCCTACAAGACGTACCTTTTAGTCGAGTCATTCCCCTTGATTCCTATAAGACGTACCTTTTAGTCGAGTCATTTCCCTTGACCCCTAGAAGACGTACCTTTTAGTCGAGTCATCCCCCATGATTCCTATAAGACGTACCTTTTAGCTGAGTCATTTTCCTTGACCCCTAGAAGATGTACCTTTTAGTCGAGTCAATTCCTTTGATTCCTATAAGACGTACGTTATAGTCAAGTCATTCTCCTTGATTTCTATAATGATATGACTTTCACAAAAGTCCTTTGATGATAAACTGGAGCAAAATTTAATTCTTGTTTTTGGAACTTTACTTTTCTGGCAAACAAAATTTCTCTTTATGATAATTTTTGTTTGGGATAATCTTCTTTCCAATTTTGATGTGATTTCAGGAGCCTTCCCGAAGAACAGGGCGAACAAATGGAAAACCAAGTAACAAGGTGAAGAAAATAAAAGTTAAATAGATTGAAAAATAGCAAGTCAGGAGCCCACCTACAGAACAGGGTGAAGAAATTAAAAGCATAGCAACAAGTTGATGAAATAGAAAGTCAGGAATCCTCCTGGAGAACAGGGTGAAGAAACTGAAAGCATAGCAATAAGTTGATGAAATAGCAAGTCAGGAACCCTCCTGGAGAACAGGGTGTAGAAATTGAAAGCATAGCAACAAGTTGATGAAATAGCAAGTCAGGAACCCGCCTGGAGAATAGGGTGAAGAAATTGAAAGGCAAGCAACAAGTTGAAGAAATTGCGAGTCAAGAGCCCGCCTGAAGAATAGGGTGATGAAATAGCAAGTCAAGATTCAAAGAAGCTACACAGATAAAGTTTTTGTAATTTCATTTATGTTTTTAACTTGTAATTTTCATTTTTTGATGTAATGACAGAGCCGCCGACCGAAACCTCGACGGGACCTCAATCGACTTTCTAACTCGGTATAGTCCTTCTCTTTCTAATCCTTTGAGAAACCTGTGACTTAATTCCCCCCGTAACTTGGGTAGGTAGGATGTCCTAAATCAAGACTTGGTCTCCCTCATTCCTTCTGTTTCATTCTTTTTGAATAATGGTCGGGTCAAAATTTTATCTCGTTGTCTATAATGGTCGGGTCAAAATTTTATCTCGTTGTCTACTTCTTTGTATGAAAATACTTTGTGTTTACATGAAAAGAGGGGCATGATGTAGACATGTAATTTTATCCCTCCCCAAAAGCATTCTTATCATTTTTACCCTCATGTTACTACATGTCCTCATCCGTATAATTATATCCCACAAAAATACAAAAATAACAACCCTTAGCAAATTTTACCTTGTTCTAATCTTATCCTAACAACCTCTCTAACTAAAAGCGGACACCTCACCACTCCTACCCCTACCCCACATGAACCCCCCCTCACGTTTCTTTTTCCACCTTTTGATAATATATACATACAAATACAAGGGGATTTTTATGGACTAGAAAACAAAAAAAAAAGGGCCCTACCACTTAACTTCATCATCAACAACAATACTCATATATTTTTTTTTTCCATTGACGCCAGAGAGGAGGAGAACAACACTGACCATTTTTTCTTCTTCTTACGTACAAACCACACACATTCACGGATCCTCACCGAAGAGCACACATCATGCACACACTAACCACCATCCTCCTCTACACAGATTCATGCACACACCCACTGGGAACAAAGAGCTGAGGGAGGAATAAGAGAGAATGGAAATCGAGAATGAGAGATCAAGAGGGATTTGAGTGTGAGAGAGAGAAGAAGAAGAGAGAGGTTTAGAGTGAGAAATATAGAGAAAAACGTTGGTCAGGAAGGAGCAAACAAAGACGACTGGTTTTCAAATTTTCCAGCGATTTACTTGCTGAAATCCTCCACATCTTGCCTGACTCAGTCCCATGGGCTCGAAATCAACGACCAACAACAAAAAAAAACTCTTTAATACGTTTAAGTCAGTAACCAATTGCCCTATTATCATCGTTGTTACTGTTTCGGCAGCCACCGGGGACCCACTGAAAATGGACGAGATAGATCAGTCTCGATACGTATTCGGGTTTGGGTTTTTCATTTCTTGGCGAGTTTGTCTCGGATTGATAAAATTGAAAAGAGGGGTTGGATCGAGGCTCCGTTATTGAGGTTGGATACGAGGTTTTTCGGATGCGGTTCTATCTCTGATGTATCAAAAACTTCAATTGAGGTTCAACTCTATTCTTTCTCTCTTTTATTTCAATGTTTATGATATTTCGTGTTTCGAATTGAATATTTGTGTGTGGTTTTGATCTTCGGTGGTGATGAAATAATTGTTTGGGTTGATTAGTAGTTGATTCTGTTGGTTACGAATTATGTGTGGTGTGAGTGATGAATATTGAGTTTCTAGTGATTGTGAATTGTGGGAATTTAGTGTTAAAAGGGAATTTGGAGTGGAATTGGGAAATTGGTAAAAATGGGTGAATATAGATCAATTGTGGTTTATTTAAGGGTGTCAAGTGGGTCGGCACGACCCAGCCCAGTAAGCCCTAGGGCTTTAGGGTTCCAGGTCCCGGGCCGATTATTTTTATAAAATGGGCCCAGCTAACTCGGCCCGGACCAAGCCTGGTCCAGGCCCACCGATTAACCGGCCCGGATACCTTTTTTTTAAAAAAAAAATGGGATTATGGGCCAAACTAGCCGTTGGCCCAACGGCTATATAGCCGTTTTTGGGTCCAAATGGCTAGTTTGGGCCCATTTATTAAAAAAAAAAATTAACTTTAAAAAATATTTTTTAATCCCCCAAAAAATTCTATAAATACTCTACAACTTCAATCATTTTTCACACAATTTTTCACTCTGTCAAATCTCATTCTCTTTCAAATCTCAATTCTCAATTCTCAAATATTCAATATATTTAATTTCATAAAGTGTTCACTTTAATTTTTTAATTTTTCGTTTACAAAGTACGAGCGGAAGTTTCTAAAGTCGCAACCTTCGGATACTTCTAAAATTTGGTATTGTCGTTCCATCTCTTACGTTTAATTTTTATATTGTATTAATTGTTTAATATTTAATTTTATTATATTTGTGTATTTTGAATATTTTTTGTTTTATTTAATTTAATTTATATTATGGATAAATTAACAAACCTCGCTACTAAGGGTGTTAAAAATTTTTGTCTCG